>NC_065521.1:30598921-30837701 GCF_006386435.1 Epinephelus moara
GTGTGTGTGTGTGTGTGTGTGTGTGTGTGTGTGTGTGTGTGTGTGTGTGTGTGTGGCTAAGGGGTGGAGGGGTGGCAGTGGGAGTGGCCTACAACAAAAGGGTGCATAACTTCTAAACAGATTCCTATAACATGACAAGCTTTGTAGAAACACACACACACACACACACACACACACACACACACACACATACACAGATAGACATATGTACACATTATAGTTGACTTAAACTGAACTAAAAACTAAAACTAGGTGTGAACAAACATATACTAATATACTAATGCTAATAACTTCTATACTAATGAAATAATAATGAAAACTTACTTAAAAATAATAACATCTGCTTACAAAACTAACTAAAATAAAATGTAAAATCTACAGGAAACATCTTTAGTTTTAGTCAATGTGGTCATATTTGTCAACACAACAAGCATGAGGGGGCATAGGCACGTATGTTTCTTGAGAGTGGGACATCTACATTAGAGACTGACATTTTTTCGAGAATCTTGCGGTTCACAAGATTCCCATGAGATTCCCGCAGGATGGGAGTCAGTTTCATTTCTCATCACGTCACTGGGACTGGACAGGAAAAACGTTAACAGGAGACAGAATCATAATAATGTGAAGTCAGCAGCTGTTAGTTCAGAGAATAGGAAACATATGCCTTCAAGTATGAGCATATATGTCGTTTTATGTTAAGCATGTTAAGTAAAATGGATTGTTTGTTAAGATAATATTATTGCTATGCTTCTTCCATTAGCGCAGTAATTTTAATTCCCATTATGTGTTAGCACCGAGCTAAGGAATTTACAAGGGATTTGCCTTGGTGTTTTGTGCATACAATGAACATTCAGTAAGCATATAAAGATTAAATAAAACTTAAGTAAAAGTACTGCAACAGTCAAAAATATAAATTACAATAAAAATATGAAAAATATGCTATAAAAAAATGTTTATATTTCAGTGTTATGCTTGGATATACTTAGTTTTCATTATATGTATACGCAGTTCTAATATTAAAAACACTATTTTCTTTATTATTTAAAAACACAACACCTGAATGGGTTGGGACAGGAGTTTTTTTTTTTTTTTCGTGGGATGGGACAGGATAGGGATGAAAATCCACTCCTGTGTCTCCCTCTAGTCTACATGACTAAGTAAATTGCCTTCACACAGTTTTGTGTTTGTATTGTAATGCTTTTATATTAAATCTTGCCCCCGACAAATACCCCTGATAGTTTAATTTAAAAATAAATTTAAAAACAACTATCACTGAAAGCAATAAAACCTGAGACAAAAGTAAACATCTTTGAACAATAAAAACTAAACTGAAACAAACAAACCTACGTTGGAAACTGGAAACATGACTGAAAACAAAAATAAATTAAAAACAAAATAAATATAAAGCCTACCAGAAAATAAAAAACAATATTAACTCTGATACACACACACCAGTTTGTCACATCCCCTTTCATAAATGATGAACCGGTTGTCGCAGGGAGGCAACACTGGACTAGTGACAAATGCTTGTGATGGTGTGTATGTGTGTGTGTCTGTGTGTGTGTATCAGAGTTAAGAGTGTACACATGGGCGCATGAATGTGTGGTCGCAGCTATTGCAAATGTGTGCTTGTTTTAACGACCATTGGATGGATTTTCCTGAAACCTGATACAGACATTCATGACCCCCTTTGGATAAATGTGGGAAAGTCAAATCCCTGCACAGAGTGACAAGCCTGTTCAGTGTAACCTGACTCTGTGTCCTCTCCTGTTACCTCTCAGCTCTAGATAATCATCACCTTCCTGTGTTTTCTGTCCTCTGCAGGCTAAGAGATTTATTAACTAGCAAACAACGTGTAAGGTCTCAGGAATGTGCTCCAGTTTCGTCCATTGAACCTGACGGTGACTGGCACTCACGCCTAACGTGGCAGGCAGCTCTGTCTCGGTAAGTCTGCGTGGGCTGCCAAGTGTGCAGAGCTGTACTCCTGCTTAATATCTGTCTGAGGCCCTGGTCTTAGGGGCAATGGAAATGGGGAGAAAGCGCACAGACCCGACGTCGGGTCCCAGGTGTGCACTTAACGCCACCTATCAATTCCGGCCCGAGGTGAGAGAGACTACAAGTCAGATCGAATCATGAGTCAGAGCTGGAGGATGCATTTCAGCCTGCCTTATTGCCTGGCTAGTCACATGATAACAGCACAGACTGAGATGGAATGAGTCAATGGCCACGGGAATCACAGCCACACATCCATCCAGGTGATATGTGGGAAAGTGTGAATTGAATCTGGACTCTGGGGCGTATCTCATAATCCCATGTTACAGTCATATCTATGATAAGAGACAACCAGGAGAGAAAAAAAAAAAACATCAGCTGCACTCAAGGAGAAGGAATAGCAGCATCTGAAGCTGCCTATTATGTGGCTCCCCATATCCACCCACTGCTTGGTCCAAGGCTGTCTGTGCCGCTTAGCTCTGGCACAGGGACTCTCTGTGATACAGCAGAGCTCTCAGTGCAGGGAGCGTGGTGCCGATGCCAAAGTCCTGTTATCCAAATCCGTCGGCACTGTCTCATTTAGAAGATAAGAGGCTAATCTACAGGGTGGGCAGGAGATAGACCTACAAATACAAGGCCTCTCTTGTCGCTTGCTCACCATTCTCCACATTCCTGGAATGAGTATAGGCATGTGCAACCAAACAAAACCTTTAGGATCTTTTTCCTTTATTCCCTCGGGCTCAGATGTGCAGTTATAGAATGTAAATCACAATGTATTTGTTCTGTTTATCTGCCTGAATTGTTTTTAATCTTACAGATGTAAATTACAGCCTTCTCTTTCTCTTTTTTTCCCTCTGCAATATAAGAATCATAGCTCCGAGCAGTACGGAAATGCTGGAGCAGAGACTTCTGTATTTGTGTAGTTAATCAGTGTCCAACACAAAACTGTTTGTAGTGCTCCAACTGGGATTTCTGAGTATTTACAATATGGGTGGATGCATGCTGTTAAGACTTCTGATGGCTCAGATTTGCTGATGGAAAATAATCTATGAGTCTGGTTTCCTAAACATCAAGTCAGTGGGGGTCATCAGTCTTTCCTCCATTATCAACACAGTCAATTTGCTTTTGACAGAGATGAATCCCCAGTAGAGCTGGGTGTTGTTTGATACTCAAGCTTAGATTCAGTGCCAATGCTGAACAATACTTTTTGACACTTTACTATGAGAAAAACCTTTAAAGTTGAAGAAAATAAGTGTTGAGCACTGGCAGTCATACAAAAACATTACCTAACTAGAAAGGCTTAATTTAAATCAAGGACGATTTTGTCAAAGTTTAAGTAAATGACTAAATGACTTGCAAGTTTTCTACACTCATTACTACTGTGACATTTCAGTCATTACCAAACATTTTGAGTCTTAATACCCAGCTAATCCCCAGTTTAGCTGCTCAGTCCCCGGCAGCAGAATACTGGTAAAGCATGCACCCATATAGGCTGAGTCCCGTGCACTGGCCAGAGTTCTGCTCTTTGCTGCACGTCACCGCTCTCCCCCTTTCATGTTTATCTCTGTACTATCTAGGAAAGGCAAAACTGCAACATCCTGAAACTTCTCCCATGTGCAAAGTGGGAACTCCTGGTTAGGATTCCTTTAGTGTTCATTGTTCAGGGGGGTTTTTCAGGAGCTAAATTATCCGCAGAGCTCTCTTCCTCTCCAAATCAAACAGATCAGGTGATATAAACTAGTAAAAGCACTAAATAAAGCAGTGTGATATTACAAGTCAGTGTTTCTCCTATGCTGTTTGGCTTGTCGCAGATGGGCTGCTAGCCCAGCACCTGCGTGCTCACCTCTTTTCTCTGATAACGTAAGATCCAGAGGCGGTATTCACAAAATTGTGATGTTTTCTTAGAAATTCCCCTTAAAGTTGAGGCTAGGTCCTTGTAAAGATGAAAGTTATTCACAGAGCATCTTAGTGCTCCTAAGGTGGAAAACTGTTAGGAGTAGGGCAGTGGACTTTAAAGAGGCTGAGGCGTTCCTTAAGAGGAGAAGAAAATGGCAGAAAGAGGTATGAGAATTACTCTCCAAACTCTGGATAACAGTGCAGTGAGTAAATGAAATGCTACAGATTAGATCATGCAGCGATAATGTTTGTGGTTGATCTCATTAGGGAAACACACACATTTCCCACCTAATGCTACAACGCCAGAAATTAAATGATCCCGACACTAAGATATTTGAAAAATTGAAAAAGGCAACAGTGCAGCAGTGATGACTTGGGTCTGTCTAAACCTTCCATCATCAGAGTGATCACACTAACAATGACAACCCTTTCACAGTCAGCAGTTCATTTGTCCACACCTTGCAGGCTCACAAAGGGGCATGTCTCTGACAACCAATCACATATGTTAAAAGATAGAATCATACCTAGCAACAGGGTCAACCACGTCTTCAATGAGATAAAAGTTTCTGCCCCTTCCTTGCTTAGAGTTGGTCTGAGAACATTCCCAAATCACTCCAAAGCTAGGAGCAGGGAGTTGAATCTTCCACTCCTAAACAAATGCACCATATGAATAAAACCAATAAAAACACTGCATAAAGCAGTTTCACATCAAAGATCAGTGTTTGTTTGACACTGTGCGACTCGTAGTAGACTGGCTGCTAACTACAGTGGCTGACACGAAAACGGAAATGGCCAAATCTAGAGCCAATGTTTGGTTTGTCCATTCTGGGCTACCCTAGAAACATGTCGGTGCAACATAGCAATCTCCGTGGCAGAGGACCCGCTCCCTATGTGGCTCATTCTAAGGTAACAAAAACATGATGATTCATATTTTCAGGTGATTACACACTAAAGAAAACATCCTCATTATATCATATGCTGATATGTCCTGCTAAATCCCATTGGACATTTAAAAAACACTGCCGCTGCTAGTTAGTGTCTAGTTAAATGAATGTGTGCATATCAACATACAACATGGGCCAACAAAGGGTTAAAACCGATGAATAAACAATGGTTTCAATAATTAAAGCCCGGGACACAGAAACAGGCACAAACTGGCACGCTAGTCGGCTCTCTAACAGAGACTTTCTTGGTAATTGTTTTTGTCCCTTTTGTTGGCTGCATAGTTACAAACATTCAGCCTTTATCCTTTATGTCAGGCATTTCTCACTGCAAATCCTCCACACTGATGGAGGCCTGACATGGGACAAAACGTTTGTTCTTTGCTCTCAATAAATGTGACACAAAAAAGTAGACAAGGAGCTCATTATTCAGTTGCAGGACTGTGAGTCTCGTGTTATTTGTAGTTGCAAATGTATTCATAATTAAATACTGGTATGTGTATTCCTTTCAATGTCAATGCAAAATCAGGCTCTATTGTTCAACTGCTAACTTTCATTATTGTCTAAAGTTACAAAAGGACTTACTACCACACCATTTTGGTATTGTGTACAAGTACAGTATTGTGCTCCAGTACAGATCTCATTACCTACTTCCCCACCTCGGTGCACTCTCAAGATCAAAGGCTGTTTGAAGGTTCTCTTCATACCTGATACATGAGACTCAGCAGATAGCCCTGTCTCTGAAGTTATGCTGCATTCGTGAGCTCCTCGGATGGTCCCATTTCCCAAGTGGGGAAGTTGTTCTTCTGACTTCTGTGTGTTCATGAGCTTTTAAGTCATACTGTGGCAACAACATGGACACGACAAAGATGATGTGTTGTATTCACACTGTTAAAAATGTTCTGAAGCCTCAAATTCAGCATTTCGGCTGTCGCCATCTTAGTTTTTTGGAGCCAGAAGTGACCATACTGGGACGAGAGATTGGAGCTGTGGAAGAGCAAGGGGTGGACAGCCTGTCAATCGAAGCACCCCGCCCTTAATTATGCTTAACTTTAGCCTTCATAAAATGTAAACAGGTTAGTTGATCCCTGTACAGTTGAATGAATGTTGAAATTAGCTGTAGAGACCAAAACTGATTTTTGAATTAGACTGCAAACGTGTTTATTTCTGCTGTAATGTTGGGCATTTAACACTGGGGGGTCTGTGGGGACTGACTTGCTTTTGGAGCCAGCCTCAGAGCAGTTTTTGGCACTTCCATGTTGGCTTCGTTTTTCAGCCGCTTGGTTGTATTTTATTGCTCAGAACATTTAAACAACCCATTGACAGCTGTTTCCAGTATTTGTGTAACAATGAAGAGCAAAGGAAATACATCAGATGATAGATTTTGTTCCAAATGTCAGTGAAGGTTCTCAGTCATCCAGGTAGGCAACTGGACATGCTTGAGTTTCTTGAAGACGTCTCACCTCCTCACCATCCAAGAGGCTTCCTCACTTCTAACAGACTGGTGCAGAGTCGCAGGCTTTAAACTCTGTGTGGGTGCGAACCCTTACAGTCGGACCTGCCACAGTGTGTTACTGGGTTTGAAGTGCACAGGGATGTGGTGTTTGTTGAAGATCCCCCTGAGTTTCTTAGACACTCCTGCGACATAAGGAAGGATGATGTTTGGTTTTTGTGTCTCTTCCTCTCTGTCTGTTTTGGGTCTTTCTGAGGTTTTTGCAAAGGCCCAGTTGGGGTAGCCACAGGTTTTAAGTGCTTCCCTGATGTGTTTCTGTTCCTTCACCTTCCCCTTCCCCTCCCCCTCCGTCCTCGTTGGCACGTTTTCAGCCCGATGGTTCAGGGTTCTGATGACTCCCAGCTTGTGCTCCAGTGGCTGTGAGAGTCGAACAGCAGGTGTTGGTCCATGCGCGTAGGTTTTCTAGGCTTCTTGGATGAGAGGCGAAACGTCTTCAAGAAACTCAAGAAAGTCCAGTTGCCTACGATACATTCCCTAAAACCACCAAAATATTGCTTTAGCTGACTTGTTATCAGGGTCAATGCTAATGAAAAACATTTCAAACTAATCTAGGTCACTCTACGTGGATGGCAACTAATGGTTACAATCTAATACCATATTACAAATTACATGTGAACAATGCAATATGTGAATTAATAAAAAGTTTCGTACCATCAACCAAACATCGACTTTTGTCTGCCATGTTTCTGCCTATATCACATCAAAGTTGGCAGGTCTTGTACCAACGTTTTCACATATTTTCCAAGTTGTTTCAACTTGACAGGGCATTAATTTTCCCAGCTGGGAACTTATTTTTCCAATTATTCTAATACCACATGAATGCAACATAATCAAGAACTTTGATGGGGCCCTGGAACAGGAAGTGATTAGTAAGTTAAAAGTTTTGAAATGCAAAGTAAAGATTCAAGAGTTAGAATTACTAAATCAGCTCCATATTTTGTCAACAGCATTAAGATCATTTGAGGGCCTTTAATAATGCAGAATTAAAAAGAATAGTCATTTCTATTTATGTAGTTTTAAGTTCTCGTTCCCTCTTTTGCACCTCTTTGAAACGATTGCCAGAACCTCCCACACTTTCCACCATACTTATCAGATCAGGTTCCTGCCTACAGGCTGTTTCCAACCACAACACTAGAAACCATATCGTCATAATGTTGACTACAGTGCATATTTGTGCACCTGCCGATGACACAGTATCCTTTGGCCTGCCCGAGACATAGCCTGGAGGAGCACTTCCTCTCACATCTGCCATGATCTCATCCTCACCCCTTTTCAAACACACACTGCATTAAGGCACCTTACGACCCAGAGGCCACGGCAGAGGTCTTATTATTGAGACATTTAACGGTTACACATTCGCTGCATGATCGTAAAAACTGAGAAGAGAACCTGCATGAAATCTCCTTCTCCTCTCTTCTAAGTGGTTCAATTAAAACTGGAATACGGTTTGGAACAAAGCGTCATTTATCTGGGTGCAGGAGGAGACTCATTATTATTAAATGAAAGAGAATTGCAGTAGTGATCTGTCTCTTCTATTAAAACTACGGAGGGTATTACAGGAAGTCTTGCATCCACCAGGCAGTCCTTTTAAAGTCCTATCACCAGGTTTAAATGATGTTTAAGTGGTGTCATTGTGTGCTGTTTAGTTGAGGTTCCTGTTTTAGATCTAAAGGATTTCTTTGCCATTACACTTAAAACAATGTCATCAGAGATCTGTGGAGACAGTTTTAAAAGGCACAATAAAATAAGCTATAATTGTTTTATAATTTGTGCAGTCGGGTGACAAATGACACTAAAAACGCAACATTTATCGTGGTAAATAATATGTTTAGTGCGGTTTCACAGCACACACAGCTACATACACCTCTAAGCTGTGCTCATGCAGTGTTGAGGCGAGCAAGCTTTGTTCAAGAACACATCGATGATAGCTGAGAGGCCAGAGTATTCATAATTAACTCTTACCTACATTTTACTGCCCATGCTGGGATTTGACCTGGCTGTCTCTGTAACCACCAGGCCAGCGCTGCTTCTTAGAAACCAGATAATGTAAGGACTTGAGTAGATTACTTTGTCATATTGATATATTCAGTACTTTTCAAATATAAGCCCCCATCTAGTACCATTTAATTACTTTACTGTGGACATTGTGAGGCAAATAGTTGTGATCACTCCTGTCAAAGTCCTTAGGAATATGTTCAGTTAGTCAAAAGATTAGTGCATTGGTGGTAGCACAAATACTGAAATCATTGTGATTAAGATTACGTAACTGGAGAACTTCAACATTAAATAACATGTTTTCTTGCCATTTGTGGTGGTAATGACCTGTGAACGCAACACTGACATATCATCACCCTCTAAGTTGCTATGCGGAACTTGTTAGCAAACAGCCTCCTGTTTATCTCGCACATCCAGCGTTTACAGAGCAACATTATTATTCATCTGGAGTCGTGTTTCTGGCCACCTGATGAATGTAAATCCAATATTCACTCTCTTTTAGGCTCTGTTTTGGTTCTCTACCAACTCCTGAGGGAAATATCTGGCTGTTTAGCTGCTAAGTGCTCCACTATGTTCACCAGCTGGTCCCTAACTGTGTCTGTCTGTGGTCTGGTGCTGAGCAGGCAGTGTACAGTGGGTTTTATAGAGTTTCTACGTTGAAAACAGATGCCTGCGGCAGATATTAGGGTGGTAAGAGTGAACCCAGCATCGTAACACCACACCAAATTTAACAGACACTTTTAGAGCACTGGGCAGAGATTATGGAGTTAAGTAGATTTTTTACTGTTGGAGTTGTGTTGTTTTTTTACCATTAAAGGGGAACTAAAACCATTTTTAAAATTCATACATGTTATTCCTCTGGTCTAGGACGGTCCAAAAATATTAGTAAACATGAACATCTCTCTTCCAAATCCAAAAACAATAGACAATGTAGGGCTGCCTGTCTTAGTCGACCAAACATTAGTCGACCAGAAAGGTAATTAGTTGGCAAGATTACTTTGGTCTCTCAGTCTCAAAAACAAAAAAAACACGAAACTCTATTAGGACTCTGCACTCTGCTTAGCAACCTCATACGCAACCTGCCGCTGCGCTCTTGAAAGCTGGTACAGCAAAGGCACAAGAGTAGCAGCCAATGCCCATCCTTGTGTTTTCTAGGTGGTTAAAGAAGTGGCATGTATACGGCCCCTAATTTTCCAGGGCTGGTACCTAGAAGTGGCATGTATACGGCCCCTAATTTTCCAGGGCTGGTACCTGTGGTTATTCCACAGGCTAGTTAATAACATGTCGGGCAGGAAATCCAAAGTGTGGGATCATTTTGAGAAGGTGAAGGACGAACCCAAGGTGATATGTAAACTCATCTTCATTGGTCGACTACAAACATGACGTATCATCTGAAACATGGAAGTAGCTACATGCCCATTAGCCCACAGCGTCATTAACAGGCGGCTCGCTCAGTGTGTGACGTGCACTTGTAGATAAAATATAGGCCTATATTAATGAAGGTTCATTAGTACGGTTTTGTATTTCTCTGTAATGTAGCACAGTGTTAACAATGTTACTGATACTATTCTTTCTAACACCTTCAACTCAAACCATTGTGTTGCCCCACCCAAAATAAAATCAATATCGTAAACATGCAGGCGACTAGTCGACTAATGGCCCTTAATGACGACTATTGGTCGACTAGGAAAATTCTTAGTCGGGGTATGCCCCAAGACAATAAATAGGGAAAGATGTTCCAGATGACACTAAGAGGACCCAGGGGAATGTTCTGAGTGTATTTCCTGTTTCAGCACTGAGAACATTACAATAGCATAAAATGCATACAACAAAGAACTGTAGACTGTAGACAAGCAAAGTATTTTTCAAGTATGTGTTTTATTTTATGCCAATATTGGCTCTAATGCAGATGATAACCACCAGCTGATGATGATGATGATGATGCGCACCCTATGTAACTGTAATTTCCTAAAGTAATAAAACCATTTTTTTTTAAAATTCTTATCATAATAGTTGTCGACAGGTGGGGGTGAGGCCCGTTTGGACTACCCCCACACACCGCAGGGGTATATTTTACGAGCCAAAGTGGACCAAAACAGTACAGTTGCAGGCCTGACAGCTAAACAATTAGCTGAAACTCACTATAAAGCTCTGTAAAGCTGAGAGGAGCTGCAGATTCAGGTGACATGTCTTTGTAGGTTCATCACTAAGACTCACCCCCTTTCATATTGTCCGGCCCTATGATGATATTCACAACACCAGTTAATAGAAAACTATCAGTTGCCGTCACTTTAAAACATGGGTGTCAAACATATGGCCTCGGGGCAAAAACCAGCCCACCAAAGGGTCCAATCTGGCCCTCTAGATGACTTTGCACACCTAATGGTGATGCTCATACTTCATGTAAAATACTGCCTTAGAGGCTTTTCCACCCTGACCAGAATACAGCTCTCTGAAATAATACGTACTTTCTATGGCCATATTTAAAGATACTGAACACTGTGCAAAATATTGTCAACCAGCAGCTTCAGTACAAAAGAATCTGGATCAGACTTCTGTCTTAAAACAATATTAGTGGAACCCTGCTGCTGAGGCACTGACAAAACATCAAACTGTAAGGCAAGAGATTAATTAAACTGCTTCTTCAATAGCTTCCACTTTAGAGGAAAATCATGATAAAAGTCACATGTAATGAAAGTGAGTAGTACTGTAGACTGACTGTACGTGGAAAAACTGAGACATACTGTTGATTTGCACATAATTTTTCTTTCTTCTGTGTTTGGTAGATGGATGAACATTTTCAGAATTAAAGAAAATTTTGAAGGGGTCAATATTTATAGGTTATTATTATGCAGTGGTTTCAGTGGTCCGGCCTACGTGAGATCAAATTGGGCTGCATGTGGCGCCTAAACTAAAATGAGTTTGACACCCCTGGTTTAAAGGGTCAGTTCACCCCCCAAAAAATACACTTTTTTTCTCTAACCTGTAGTGCTTTTTATCAATCCAGATAAGTTGTCAAATGTTGGAGATATCAGCTGTAGAGATGTCTGCCTTTTTCAAATATATCGAAACTACACTGTAGATGACATAAGCGCCCAGCTTCCTTCTGTGTGGTGATGCGGTTGGCGGGTTTAGCTCAATAAAAGGAAAATAGTTCCTACATGAATCTGCTCACAACAACATTTGTGGTTTATCTTGTGTAACCAGGTCGTGATTTCTGTTTGGCAACCCACACAAAACAGTCTAGCCAGATATACACTGATCAGCCAAAACATTAAAACCACTGGTGGGTGAAGTGAATAACATTGATCATCTTGTTACAGTGCATTGTCCTGCTGGGAAAACTTTGGTCCTGGCATTCATGTGGATGCTTCTTGACATGCTCCACCTGAACACCATTGCAGTACCCCACCTCATGGCAGCAGCACTTGTCAATGACAGTGGCCCCCCAGCAGGACAATGCACTATGCCACACCACAGACACTGCTTAGGAATGACCCGAAGAACAGGACAAAGAGCTTGAGGTGTCGACCTGGCCTCCACATACCCCAGATCCTGACATGATTGAACATTTGAGTGACATGCTGGTACCCCAGAGGTACCCCAAATCCACGGTGGGTCCTCCTTGGACCAGACTTGCCTCTGACCTCTTAAGACATGGACACAGGGCCTCTGGACGGTGTCCTTTGGTGTCTGGCACCAGGGTGTTAGCTTCAGATCTTTTGGGTCCTGTGGGTTGTGAGGTGGGGTACCAGCATGTCCCACAGATGTTTGATCAGATTGGGATTTGGGGAATTTGGAGGCCAGGTTGACGGCTTGGGCTCTTTGTCACCTACTTTGGACCATTCCTGAGCAGTTTTTGTGGTGTGGCGTCCTGCTGGGGGGCCACTGCAATAAGGGGGGGTACCTGGTCTGCACTGGTATTTAGGAAAGTAGAGCGTGTCTGATGGCAACCACGTGACTGTCAGAACCCAATATTTCCCAACAGAATATTGCATTGTAACAAGATGGTCAATGTTGTTTGTGACACCTGTCAGTGGTTTTAATGTTTTGGTTGATCGGTGTATATATCACTACAGGTAAAAGGAAAACATATATTTTTGATTTCGGGGTGAACTGTCCCTTTAAGTGACTGGCCAAGCAGAGAACTTAATCAAACAAATGAAGTCCCTGACAGCTAAAAAACATTGAATGCTGTGAAGAATATCAGATGGTTTTCTTCGATGGTGATCTCGGCTTTGATACAAATATCAAACATACAACTAAAAGTGCCTTTAATCACATGGAGCGGCCCCCCTGTGGATCTGAGGGAGGATCGTCAGTAGACTTTTTTTTAAAAGCACCTCTAAGATGTGTCAGCTTTGACCTTGTCTTTTTGTAAAACTGTCATTAAATTTCTCTTATTTCATTTGATCTTCTTTTTTTCTGCTCATTCTCTCACTGTGTGGTATATCTATCACGTTTCCTGTACTCTGTGTAACTTACAGGTTTTTACTGGATTTATATGAACACCACAAATGAAGGTTCATTGAAAAAAAAGCAGGAGATGAAACGGTAAATTTGATTATGTCACACTTCATGACATTTACACAAAATAAATGAAAATATGGTATCACATGGGAGCTCAACGTCCTCGGTGCATACAAAACAGAACAACACTTAAAGAGCATGGCAAACATAATCCTTGTTCTGTAAGCTATTTAATACTAAATCTCCTATTAGTATTCCAACTCCAGTCTGTTCTGTCCAATGTCTCCTTCCCACCCATTGTTCAAAATAATATACTGGCTTCAAAGCAAAGCCATACATCTTCAAAGAAGGATATATGGAAATGTGCTTTCTAATAAACATCACCATTCTGCATCTAAATGCAAATCATTGCCACAGTGGTAAACACTATATAGGGGTCCACTGTGCATGTGTCTGTGCATGCATTTAATTTGTGGGTCTCTTTTATTCTTTGAGCTGGTACTGTGGACGCTGAAACACCTGTAGCTTCTGCAGAATTATCATGTGAATTTTAAAGGAAATCGTAGTTAAGCTTGTACCAGAGATCTCTTTCATGTTTGATAAGTAAACATCAAAAAAGAAATGTCAAACCATTGCTTTTCGCTTGAGAGGGAATCAAAGATGATCACAGCTTTCAAGAAGATCAAGCTACTGCAGGAGTAACTTTAATGAAAGGCTACTCCTCCTACGACCTTCTGTGAGCTCCGGCATGTGGAAGCAGACAAAAGCACAATACGTCTTCAATCGCCATTTGTCAGGACAAAGTTAAGAAATCCAGTGCGGACAATGTTAAGCCGTGTTTATCTGTGCATGGGAGGATGGGAGAGAAGAAGAGAGACGTTCCACAGCTGAGTAATTGTAGTTGTTGCCCTCGTGTCATCTCTCGTTGTTTCAGTGCCATTTAGTATGAGAGGTATTTGTTAAGCTTGAATGCTCCCAGACAAGCAGGGATGATATACATTGTGGTTGTCAAAGCGAACGGGGGGGGGTCTGTGTACCGTGGCTTCTATCAGTGCAAGCAAGAATGCTTTTGTGAATTTGACATCACAATCTAACTTTCAGCTTGACTGGATTTTTTAGAAATGATCATGTTACAATGAAAACACATGCAAGCACTCCAGGCTTAACCAAACTAAATTAGAAATTATCCAAATACAGATGCATATCCCGGCGTGTGGTTCAGTCGCTAAAAATGGAATCCAAACCATATAATTATACCAATTTACCCTCACACCTTTACACTCTGGCAGAAATTCAACACACACACACACACACACACACACACACACACACACACGTAGCAGGACAGGGGTGGAATTTCAATTTCAAAGGTTTGGGGTGGGGACACACAGCTACTTCAGGCACAAATCCTCAAAGGGGCTTTAGTTTTTCAGATACTTGTATCTGAGGCAGAACAAAACATGACCATGTTTTTTCATTAATTTAATATGTCCCTTTCATGAAATAGAATGGTCGTTACAATAATATTTCAGACAGCAAAAAGTTATGAAATCACCCCATAGGTAAAAAAGTTCAGAATAAAAACACTGATGGTGATGGTGGTGTATCTACTGAATCTTGTGTAATTTTTCACCTATTGCTTGGGTTTACTCCAAATTTGCTACACCTCAAAGCAATATGAATGGCAACATATATATTTATTTAAAACTTAGAGCCTCAAGGCTTTAAAATACAAATGTCATAAGCAGACACCTTCTTTAAGCAAAGTTACTTTTATTGGAGGTAATATACACACCAGGTGGTGCAATGTGTAAAGTGGGGAGTAAAATGCATTTTTTGACGTTCATATGCCAAGGCAATCTCTTTTATACTTAAGCAGGTATATCCATCCATCCATCCATCCATCCATCCATCCATTTTCATCTGCTTATAAGGGGCCGGGTCGCAGGGGCAGCAGGCCAAGCAAAGCACCCCAGACGTCCCTCTCCCCAGCAACGCTTTCCAGCTCCTCCTGGGGGACCCCAAGGTGTTCCCAGGCCAGATGGGATATGTAATCCCTCCAGCGTGTTCTGGGTCTGCCCCGGGGCCTCCTACCAGTGGGACGTGCCCAGAACACCTCTAACAGGAGGCGCCCAGGAGGCATCCTGATCAGATGCCTGAACCACCTCAATTGTCCCCTTTTGACGTGAAGGAGCAGCGGCTCTACTGTGAGCTCCCCACAGATGTCCGAGCTCCTTACCCTATCTCTAAGGCTGAGCCCAGCCACCCCACAGAGGAAACTCATTTCGGCCACTTGTATCCCCAACCTCATTCTTTCGGTCACTACTCAGAGCTCATGACGGTGTTTGAGGGTTGGGACGTAGATGGACCAGTAAATCAAAAGCTTTGCCTTCCAGCTCAGCTCCCTCATCACCACAACAGTCCATCACAGCCCCGCATCACTGCAGAGGCTGCACCAAACCACAAATCAGTCTCTCGCTCCATTCTACCCTCACTTGTGAACAAGCAATCCACTGTTTTCAGGCAGAGAACCATGGCCTCAGATTTGGAGGTACTAACTCTCATCCCTACCGCTTCACACTCAGCTGCAAACCGCCCCAGTGAATGCTGGAGGTCAACAGAACCACGTCATCTGCAAAAAGCAGAGATGTAATTCTGAGGTCCCCAAAATGAAAACAAAACAAAACTGTAAGCCCACTAAGCCCTACGGAGCTCAAGATTTCAAAATGTTTCTCTTCTTACAATGTTTAAACCAGACACTCCACACTCCACTATAAGATATACTGTTAGAACACAGATTTTTTTTGTTTTGTTTTTAAGTTATTCTCCTTTCATTTTCTATGTAATTTTCTACAACTTATAAGATAGTAGGGTTGTCTAAAATATCGATGTATCGATACACAGATTCTGATTATTTGAAATTCAATCTATATTGAATATTTGTATTAAGAAGAGCAGTTGTGTAAATGTGCGGATGATCCATGGTGAGGAGAGTGTATTTATGTAAGAGTTTGATTAGTGATGGATTAGTATAGTTTGGGATCGGGTGTAGGGCTGGACAAGCAAGTTGTTTCTTCCTACTCCTTTTCGGACATGAAATATTAATTTATGTTTCTCATTTATGTTTCTCATCGTAAGTCTGTTTATGATTTGTTGTTTGTCTCTGTTTTGTAGGGTTTTTTTCCTGCAATATATTCTATTTTTTTCAAAATGTTCGCAATAAATTCATCAAATCAAATCGAAAGTTGTTATTGAAGCCTGAAATTTATATGGATTAATCAGAAGTTGCTATATTTATGATCTGTAAGAAAAGTACTTTCAGAACAGCCTCAGAATTGAGCTTCAGATCATTTTTTATCACAAGTTTAATAGATTAAATGCAGCTAGCCAAATGAGGATTTCCCTTTATCATGAGTACACATTTTTCAAGTCGTCATTTAGCGCCATTAGTCGACTAGTCGCCCGCATATTTACGACATTAATCTAATTCTAAAATTATATATTTTGGGTGGGGTAACACAATAGTTTGAGTTAAAGGTGTGTGAAAGAATAGTATCAGTAACATTGTTAACACTGTGCTACATTACAGAGAAATACAAAACCGCACTAATGAACCTTCATTAATATAGGCCTATATTTTATCTACAAGTGCACGTCACACACTGAGCGAGCCGCCTGTTAATGACGCTGTCGGCAAAGCAGCAATGATTGTGCTAAGTGGCTAATGGGCATGTAGCTACTTCCATGTTTCAGATGATACGTCATGTTTGTAGTCGACCAATGAAGATGAGTTTACATATCACCTTGGGTTCGTCCTTCACCTTCTCAAAATGATCCCACACTTTGGATTTCCTGCCCGACATGTTATTAACCAGCCTGTGGAATAACCGCAGGTACCAGCCCTGGAAATTAACAGTAACATGACTCCCATTGGACTGCTGGGCGTGGCCACTTCCTGTGTCTGTCCTTTCAAATTAAATTCCAAAATAGTCCAGTCATATATGTTTTGATTTATTTTAACAAGGCACAGCTCCTAATAGAATTTCAAGTTACTTTTATTTTTCTGCAACTAAGCTACCAATGAAATCTTGCCGACTAATGACCTTTCTAGTCGACTGACATTTGGCCGACTATTAGGGGCCAGCCTTCATGACAACACCATGCCAACTTCCACACCTTTTTAAAAACATATAACAATAGTTAAGTGTAAAAAGTGGTGCAGGGTACACCACCTACCCACCCACCCTAAATTACGCCCCATTGCAGGGAGAAAATCTTTCTCATTTAAAAAAATAAAAAATAAAAATCCCACACCTAGTGCAGCTCCCTCAGCTTGTCCACCTGTGATTTAGCGCAGATCTCACTGTGTTTATTATATCCCTGCATTATATGTGGCAAGTGTATTGATGCAATCACACTTCCCTCTCTCAGTCAATGGCTGTGTCATATCCAACAGTGCACCTTAGCTGTTTTAAAGCCACATCAACATGACTGATGGCTGGCAGCGGTCTGACCCACACACCCCTAGTGGTGGCTGCATTTTTCTTGTCTTTCTTTTTTTTAAATAACAAAGCACCCTGTCGCTGCAAGATGGATTTGAAATCACACAGCACCTCCTACTGTTTGAAAAACAACATGTCACTCTGACAGTGGGCCAGATGGACCACTGCGAGTTATTCAGCGAGGCTTTTATATGGTTAAGTGATTGATTTATAGGGTGCTGTTATGCAGAAACTCCCACAGAGTCGCTTTTGCATGGGTGAAATTAAACAGTAATAGGCCGTATTATTCTTCTATATCTTGCTTCACAGTTACATTTCCCTGTCAAAAGATTTAAGGCATAATACTGTAACGCCTCTTCCCTCAAGGTTAGAGTCTAATATGACTTTATTCACTCAGTGGCCCTACACTGGGCCAGAGTTGTGGTAATCATAGTGGATAATTGCATCCCTTTCATCTCAATAAGTGACCCCATAAGTGCTGCAAATGTGCAGCTCCCCAAGTCGTAACTTACATTTGGGAAATATACAGCTAATAATAAACTAAAAATAAACTGTGTGAATGTATTTATTTAATTTATGTAGCCTCTCTGTTCTCTTCCGACTCCCAGCCAGGAGAAAATGTCACCATCAGACAGACAAAGCCACAAACTGTATCAGCTTACGGAGACGGTGCTAGAAAATGTCAAGCTGTGATGAATCGAGGCCTTTTATTTAGAAATATAAATATGAGTTAACATCCATTCTCTTTGCTGTGTATGAGAGGCACCTGAGATAATTTGTGAAATGGATGGAGATGTCATGCTCAAATTACCCAGACGTTCCCTCCCTCACACAGGAAGCAGTGGGAGCTGTCTAGATGTCTTCCTTCAGCGTCTTTAAATTAATGAGCCGTTTTGTGAAAGTGAAAATTCATCACATTTTCGTTTGGTGTGAAAGAGACTGATTCACGTCATTCTGTCTCTCTGATGTTGTTTGTTTCACGTCTCATGTCTCCACTCAGATACCGTCATGCCTCTGCAGCTCTGTTAAACAAATCTGGGCGATATGAGGTGTGTGTGTCACTTGCAGTTTGTTGCACTTGACTCTTGATTGTTGGTGATGTTGTTGTCGTGGAGCACTTTGTTTCTGAATGTCTGTCTTCAGCTGTAATGTCTTTTTGATGTGGTTCTATTTGTCTGACAGTTGCCACAGACACAAAGAGTTTACGAAAGGATGAATAAACAAAACTAAATGAGAATGTCGGCCACTTTGCTAAGAATACCTGGACTTCATACTGCCGCTGATATATAATTTACAACAACATTACAATTTTGACCCTGTGCAGGATGAGATAGAATAATGGAGGATCGTAATCACAACCACCCTGCATACGCCTGATCTCGTATGCTCTTGGAAAACTAAGAAGGGTCGGGTCGAGTCAGTACCTGGATGGGAGGTTACCTGGAAATACCTGGTGCTGTAAGCTTGGGCCACTTCAGTCCGAGAGATAGCAAGATACTGAACCCCAGACTGCTCCCAATGGCTGTTTCATCGGTGTGTGAGACTTTGTGAATGGTTGCCGAGTTGCAGGTGACAGGTGTTCGGAAGACTAGAGAGACACTATATAAGTACAGTCCATTTAACATTTGCGGGGGGCCTTTTTCAATTGACACAGTCTGCAACCTAACCATCTGGGGGGAAATCACCCCATGAGAAAACTTAACAGCTGAACTCTAGAGCATTTTGAAACAAAAATCTTAGATCAGGAGTTTTCAAAGTTTTGATGACTGAGTGCTATTTCAGGGAGCCAGCATTATGATTGAGGACCGCACAGGAAAAGTGCAAACACACTGACTTTTTAATGACTTTTTTATGACACTTTACATAAACTATAACAATCAACAGTGATATAGCCCAACATTGTAGCTTTCTGCTTTTTCAATACATTTGAAAGTAATGAGACAAAAACAGGACACGGTGACACTGATTGTACCCACGGCAGTCAAACAATGGCTTCTGCTGGGGTACGACAATGCACAGCATGATTTTGCCAAGTAGGACATGCTCCTGGATCAACATTGCAATCAACCACTGACAGCCCTTTGACATCACTGGTGTGCTGCTCCTGTGCTTCTTTCTTTGTGCTTCCTCAGAGCTAAACTAGTCTTCCAAATTCAGTACAAATTTGGTCCAATTCAACAAAATCCTTGTGCACTACTGCAGGGTTAGCGAGATAGCTTGCTAACTAGGTTTGTTATGCTAACAAGTATTCTTGACAAGTGGCTAAAATATTGTTCATTAACAGTAAGGACAATGTCATTTTGCAGTTGCAAAGACCTGTAATGGACACATTTTCCACCATTTTAATAACCTATATAAAACTATTTTTTGCAAGATTGCAGTGCTCGTGTTGATCCAGGACCATCACTGCCATGTTGACACTGGATAATTTGTTTGTTGATCCAGAACCATCATTATCATCACCTTTATCCTACATGATTTGTTTGACCCATGGACATCACGGCCATGTTTTTCCTGGATAACTTGTTGATTAGTGTTGTCGTTCGCAAACGAATCGTTCAAAAGAACGAATCTTTTGAGTGAACATACTGAACTGAATCACTTCTGGAACTGATTCATTCATTTCTCAGTTCAGTTGAGCTCAGCAGCAAGCATGCAGGCCGGGAGTGGAACTGCCGATTCGGTCCGTGCGAATGATGAATCACTCGCGAGTCGCGAGGCAGCCAGGGTGCAGGGAGGGACTGCCTACCGCGTGACGAATCACTCGGTGAACATCGTAACCCTGATCCCTGAGTGATTCAAATAATTTCTTCTCAGAGATACACTTTCATAGGGACCATTTTCTCCAAGCTAACGGCTAATGTAGCCAGGAGTCAAGCCACATGAACACAATCACACACCTCCCCATTGTTTTAACAGACTTAGTTTCCAGATAAGCAAACTTAAAATGTTAGGCTGGCCAGTAATGAGACTCACCAGTGCAGGGCAGACGCAGCACCAGCTCAGCCGTGTATCAGTTCAGTGAGTCGGACTACACAGTACACAGTCAGGGCTCCTCCAGCCAAGCACTGAACGAATCTTTTGAACGAATCTTTTTAATGAACTGATTCTAGTGATTCAGTAACATCTAAAGAACTGCTTTGCCCATCACTATGATGTTGGTCCAGGACCATCACTTTTATGCTGATGTCGACATAAACAAATCATCCAGATTCAGTGTGATGATGATGATGATGGTCCTGGATAAACCTAACCAAATCTATCCAGGGTCAACATGGGAAAAAAAGGAGGAAAGGTATATTAATTGCACAAATAATGATGCCTGGAATAATGATGAATAACAACAGAAAACATAAAGCCCTAACTCAGAAAGTAATAAAGGTTTAATCACCAAGTGATATCATGGCATCACATCACTGAATAAGGACACTACAGACTGTGTGTGACAAAAGAGCTGGACACTGAAATAACTGAGGACATGTGGCTGAATGCCTGGGAAACACAGTCGACCTCCACCAACTCCCAGACCTGGAAAGACTTCTGCTGGAAAACCCTGATTCGCTTTTTCATCACGCCCAAACAGAAGTCTAAACAAACTGGCACCCAGCTACACTGCTGGAGGGAATGTGGACAAATCATGATTGACCATGCCCGAGTTTTTTGGTCTTGTCCTTCTATTCAGACTGTCTGGAAGGAAGCAGCAATAATCATTTAAAAGACTTTGGGTTTTGGTATCAGTACAGCATTCATGTCCCTTAATCTTGGACACATCCCTGATGGACTGAGTAAAGATGATATCTATCTACTAAAGATCCTGCTGGCAGCAAGTACAAGGGCCATTACAAGATACTGGCTCCAGAAAAACTGCCCCGCTGCTTGTCTACTTGTTAATACTGTTAGACACGTACATCTTCTGCAACAGATGACCTACTCCTTAAAACTTAAAAAAGAACAGTGGAGGAAATGGTGTGTTTATTTAGCTAATGAGACAGACTCCACATGATTATTGTACCATATATGACACCCTACTTTAAATGAGGAAAATTTGTCATGCTTTTCTAAACATCCCATGACCTCATATTTGTCTTTTTTCCCCTGTGTACTGCTTTTCTTCATTTCTTTTGTCCCTGTACTTACTGAATGTAAGAAAACATTCATAAATAAAAAGTATATATATATATATATATATATATATATATATAAACCCATAAAGCCATAAATGTGCCTCCCTTATTTTCAGTAACATATCCTCCTGAGACCCAGCAAATATTTTTCCTCTGTGGGGGACATGACACCAAGGCCTTCATTTTAAACAACAGGAACACAGTCTGCAACCTGACGTACTGTGAAAAGCACATCCTGGACTTTCTAGTGATGTAAAACACACACTCAGAAGACATCTTCTGGCAGTAAAAGAGGTAGATGATCTATATTACATACATATATTATCTGTATCTATACATACATGATATATAGATTACTTCAGGAAACAGGAAAACCTCAGAGCCAGGCAGTAAAGCAGGATGCTTAAAGCTCAGAGAAGGACATATCAGCTGAAGAGGAGCCTGAGGACGATATTAGTGACACCCAGCACCCATTTTGAATTATTATAACTCTTATTATTTGGATTAGATTCAAAGATTTTTTAATGGTACACACACGCACACTCACAAACACTATATATAAGCAGATAAGAGCACATACAATAACTTAAATACTACATTTATTAAACGTGAATTTAACCATATAATATAAATGTACGGTAAGATATGTTTTGTGGAAAACATTGACCTGATGGCCAAGAGACATGTTAGACAACATTTTAAATAACATTTTTGAGTAAAATTCTTTTTGATATGTTTCTTACATCCTAATGACTCAAATTATGTAAAACTTTTTTTCTTGGGGGTCTCAGGAGGATATAATGGACAAATTGCAACATCCAGATAAATGCACTAGATGGCGCTACGCGAGAGAAAGTTACTGATGATTTAAACACTACAAACTTCAAAAGAAAATGCCTAATTTACATTTGCATCACTGACTTTGATTAAGCTGACGATTTTTGCATCTTTTGCTCCAGATTTGTGAGAGATCCTCATGTTAAGTTGGCCTGTAGCTGAACAGTAAACCCAGAGACAATTTCTCAAAAGGTTTGTGGTATTTAATTTGCAGTTAACTGGAGTTTGAATATGTATATAGCTGGTAAATATGCAGTAAATTATGTGTAGCTATATTAAAAGCAGCACTAACGTTATATAAAAGGCCTTAAATTGACACCCCGGTAGGTACTGTTAATTCCTCCATTAAAACACTCCGTATGATTGAGACAAGATACGCAGATTTCCGAGCAGTCTGATTGATTCTGCAAATGTAATTTCCCCGGTCATGGCATGATTTCACACCGCGCACAGGCTCACTGATCCTGAATGTGTCAATCTGCGCTGCGACGCACAGGGAGAAGAGGCGCGCTGCGCTCCCAGCAGAGGTCCTGTGGGGACAGGATCACACCACACCGGCCGAGGCGGGGATACAAACATACCGGAGCCAGCTGAGCCAGAGGGGACTTTTTTTTTATACCCAGAGAGCACTCGGTTCTCTCCTACGAGCTGCCCTCGGTTAATGGTGATCAGGGTGAGCGGGGTGGTCGCCGCCTGCATCTCTCACTGTGTGTCTCTCCCCTTCTCAGCGCACAGGCGCCCTGCACTCCAGTCTGCTGACACACCGGGAGGACAGTCCGCACTACACGTCCGCGTCATTGGACTCTATGTGGATACAAAGCCCGGGTACAACACACATCCATGGGGATACTTTAGTGGGAACTGCAGCCTGCGACCTTTTACATGAGAACAGGTAAGTGGCTCAGATTATTTCAGAAAAGGCACATTTTTGGACAGCATGTTCCCAATTCTATAACTTGAAACAGCTCTCATCCAATGGGTGACATTCTTGATCGCTATCCACAGTCATATTCAGTGTCTTATCCCTCGATTCACAACAAACAGAGAGGCATGTATTTTTAATTTACCCTACAAGTCATTTTGATGAGCAACCACCGAATTAAAGCTAGAACCAGGCCCTTTTAACGATTTAAATTCTTCCTGTCCTTCTAAATCACAACAGTCTCCATTGTTTTTACTTATATGAGTAGAAGCTGAAATGTTATCCTGGATCTCTAGATTCACACGAGCTGAATTAATGAAGCCATAAAGTGACTGAGGTTGTTAAATCCAGCATATGGCACAAAGTCGCCAGATGAGCAGGGGACACAGGGAGACCAAGGAGACAATTGGTCTCTTGTGTGTTGACGGTTTTATGATAATGAAAGTGGACCCGGTTGGCCAGGCCAGTCCTGAACACAAAGATCATTCTCAACAAGTCCGGTACTGTGGGCGCCTGCTTGGTGCTGAGGCAGCGAGTGTGTGTGACAGCACCATTATTCACCAAGATGCCTAATTGCATTAGTCTTACACTGGGATAGAAAAACTGTCTTGATAAGCTGACCCAAATGAAAACCAAAACCCAGGGCAGATGCTATTTGGCTGGACATGCATTAGTTACAAGAGTCACATTCGGCAGTTTAGTACACGAACACACTCTTTAACAGACAGTAATTTGTCTACAGTTTCCAAATATGTCCAGTGTTGTTTGCCAGGCAGTCACAGCCAGTAGTGATTTGAAGAATTATTTTCATTTAGCACAATCAGACTTGTCAACATCTTAATTAACAATCAGGCTTCAATACAAATTAGTCTTGATGTGTCTCTTAGATTGGAGTGAAAATCTGTCCACTGTTTCCACTTCCAGCTTTAATATCACTCACACATCCCGGCCTAAATTTATCCACTTTATGAAATTCAAGAGACTGATCATCTTCACTACAAAAGAATCAATCAAAAAAAGCAGCTGATAGCAGACCAGCTGATTGATTCAGGAAATCATGCTCCTTTCTGCCTGGAGACGCTCATGAATCTTGCATGTGTGCGCCGCTCAAACAAACAGTGGAGAGAAATAGGACACAATTGGAGAATTGCACATCACTTATGGGTGTAACTGTAAGCTGTTTGCGGGAGAATTCATTTAGGTGTAATGCCTTGTATGACTATTTTACTGGAGAAGTAGGAGAACATGATTTAGATTTATTTTGCCAAGCACATAACGGAGATCAATAAAGAATAGAATTTGTGTGTGTGTGTGTGTGTGTGTGTGTGTGTGGTGATGGGGGCGTCTGCTTGAGTGCATGCACACTATTTATTCCTCAACAGGGAATAGGACACACAATTTGGCTGATGTGTGAGGCACACGCATCTTTTAGAGGAGCTCCAGGGGGCACAAAGACAGACCATCATGTATTGCTGACTCTCTGTCCAAATGCAATTCCTTAATGCACTCTGAGAGTCGGAGATCTAATAAGAAGTGGAAGAGCATCTTCAATAATGAAACCCCACCTGCATCTCTGCTGCAGAGTGAGGGCTGGGGCCGAGAGGCTTCATAAATAACAGAAGCCAGACCTGACACGTGCTGCTCCAACGTCTGGGAACTGCCAATAATCCTTCTCATCTGCTAAGATGCTGTTCTTGCGGACTGAAGGCGGGGAGGGCGAAACAGACACAATGCTTAGTTTTAGTTTGCAGTCATCAAGTAATTGCAGCCCGGTGCAGCAGCAGCTTTACTCTATTAAACAGTTCTGCAGAGAGAGATCATGGATATTCAATCACCTTTTACTGACGAGAAGAGGACAGGAAGAGCTTTTAGTCATTAACAACACAGAGGAGCGGAACTGCTTCCATTGACAAAACGTCTCAAAACATTTTTCATTGGCTTGATTACTTAAAGGTTCAGTGTGTTGGGTTTAGGGGGTAAATTGGCAGACATGGAATATACTATAATATAGTATAGTATGTTTTCTTTAGTGTATAATCACCTGACAATAAGAATTGTGGTTTTGTTACCTTAGAATGAGCTGTTTATGTCTGCATAAGGAGCGGGTCCTCATCCACGGAGTCTGCCATGTTGCTTCTACAGTAGCCCAGAGCGGACAAACCACACACTTGCTCTAGATAGGGCCATTTGTGTTTTCCTGTTTTCATGTTTTCGGGTCGTCCACTGTACAGTATTTAGAAGCCCCTTCGCATTGGAAAAACACAAATTCATGCTTTACTTATTGTTTGTATCAATTTAAATCACCGGGTCCCTTTGTTGAGGAGACCTCTGCGGATAATTTGGCTCCCAGTAAAAACCTCCTGAACATCTGGATCTTACGTTGTCAGAGAAAAAATGTGAGCACACACTTGCAAATGCTCAGCAAGTGGGCCATGTGCGACAAAGCGAACAGCATCAGACACTGATTTATATCATGAAACAGCTTTTTCCAGTGTTTTTACCAGTTTTAACCACTAGAGGTCAAACTTATAAACATTGCATACGCACAAAATGAGACCTGAAAGAGGCGTACGCCACTTCCCATTCTCTGATCATTTAAGATCTAGACATTCAGGAGATTTTTACCAGAAGCTGAACTATCTGCAGAGGTCTCTTCCTCTCCAAAACAAACAGATCCAGTGATTTAAACAGGTAAAAATACTGAGTAAAGCAGTTTTGTGTTAAAAAAAAAAATCAGTGTTTTTCCAAAACGATCATGGCTGAAGGGCTGCTAACTACTTTTGGTGATGTGCAAAAGCGAATGGCCCTATCTAGAGCCAGTGTTTGGTTTGTTTATTCTGGGCTACTGTAGAAACATGGTGGTGCAATATGGTGATCTCCGTAGACAAGGACCCGCTCCCTGTGTAGATACAAACAGCTCATTCTACGGTCACAGTAACACAGTGATTCTTATTTTCAGGTGATTACACACTAAAGAAAACACACTCAATATATTTGATTCCATTTCTGACAATATATCCCCCTAAATCCTACACACTCGACCTTTAAATCATGTCAATATCAAATCAGTCCTAAATAAATTCTGTTCTCCATCTACAAAATGTCAATTTAAAAGCCTGAAATAACCTGCACTGCTCCTGGACTTTTTACGAGGCAAGTCAGTATCATCATCTTCACTCAGGCATTAATTTAGATGTTGTTGTCACACGAGCGTTGTTGTGATACAAATTAATTTCCTCTCCAATATTTGAGACAAATCCCCTGTAGCAATTAACCTGCATTTGAGCAATTAACCTGTGCTTGTCGCTATCTAATAACTGCCGACTCTTGAGACTCATCTCCACTCTCTTCCAGCTTTGTCGATTGCAATAGATTTGACTTCATTATCCTTACCATGATGTAGGCTGTGCACAGAGCAAAAATCACATGAATACTTATTGATTTGTGATGCTTGCATGCAAATAAACAGTGAAGATCCCTTTGTTCTGAGACTTCTTGTTCTGCTTATGAAGGGAGCCTTTCTTCTGAAACAGAATGTGACCCTTGCCGCTGCTCTTAAGACTGACCCCACTGTCTGACAGAGCCGCGGGCTGTCCCTGCTATGAAAAGATAGCTCTGTGTTGAGCTCCAAAGATTGACCCAGCAGGCCCCGTGACTCTCCTGTTGTGTCTTGCAAAAGAGTCTCATGAGCGTGATTTATTTAGTTCAGAAGTTACCCTCAAAGAGCAGCTTTCATGCCGTCTGTACTGTACAGAGAAGCGACCGGAGAAATACGGATAGGTGTGTGCTAAGTATGCCACTCCAGTGAGTAAGTGCTGTATATCAAGCGAATGAGCTAAAAGACTGCTTTCGTGACAGTAATCCGCTCTACAGTATACTAAATGGAGGTTTTCTTTCAATTGGCCATCTGCATCAGTGTGTGTGTGTCTGTTTTTGTATTGCGACCAAGAAAGAGAGAAGCCTTTTATCCCCCTCTTCAGCTGCCGAGTGCCTGAAATATTTAACAGGGACTGCACTATTTTTGGGTTTGTGCTCGGTTTGTTGAGGAGCTTATGTAATATGTAGTTTCAGCTCAACGTGCACGGGTACTGTTGTATACCAAACAACACACCAGCAGCTCGGCTAACTTAAGCGCAGCGATGCTGTAAACAATATGACTTTGCAGCCATACTGTACAGCACTGTGAAGGATACTGTACAGTGAATCGGAGCAAGGACTCCTGCACCATCTGTGCTTTGATTAATTTAATTGCCGTTTTTAATACAGTGTATTCTACGTCAAAGGAAGCAGGGCCAGTCCACATCCTCTCAGGTTACTTGTTTCTCTGAGATATCGATCAACTCGTCTCTCTTCCCTCCAACTGTCCCCATCTCTCCCCCTTTTCCTTCTCAATTTGTCTCCCTTCTCTCTCTCTCTCTCCTTCGCCTCTCCTTTCCTCTCTCCTCTGAGGTGTCAGATTCTCTGACTCATGCCCTGGTGTGGAGGATGGGAGGGAAGCAGGGATGAAAGAGAAGAGAGGAAAGTCATTTTGCAGATAGAGAGAGTGACCTTCATCCTGCAAGAGGGATGGGATAAAAGCTAGAGTTAATACCCTGCCAAAGTGTATTCTCCGCCATGCCAAAAAAACCATTCAGAATGATATATGGTCCTAATAGAAGCTCTCTAATAATAAGAAGCATGCCATTGTAAGTCAAGGCAAGGCAAATGACCAGAAAATTCCAGTGTCGAGTCCAGAGGGATAAACACTCTGCAGAAGTCAAACTGCATAATCGAATGAAAACAGCACTGCAGCACGTGACGCACAAAGCCAGTTAGAGATTCTCCTAAATTTACTGAAAGAGATCTACAATATGAGAAAAGACTTGTTTTACCACTGAGACAGAGCTGCAACGATTAGTCGATCAGTCAGTTAATCGATCGTCACAAAATTTTGGTCATCGATTTATCGCTTCAGTCACTTTTCAACAAAACAAGTGAGACATCTCTTTGGTTTGAGCCTCTTAAATGTGATAGTTTGCTGCTTTTCTCGGTCACACATGATGGTAATTTATAATATGCAGTGGAAATGGATACAGAGATCAGCTGCTCATATGGATCAGAAAGCTTGGGACAGAATCATTCCTATAATGCCGTTTAAATAATTTGCTTATAAATAGCCTACTTATAGTGTTTAAGTCTTTTCATACATGACAACATATGGAAAAAAACAAACAAAAAAAACACGTTCTATTTATTTGTTTACCATAAAACTTCAATTTAAAGCCTAAATGTGAAGTCCCTTTTACTAGCCTGGTGTGACTACACATTTTGACAAGTAAATGTCTGTCTCAAATAGACACCTGGTCAAGCAGACCATTTTTAAAAGTTCTTTGGTTGTATAAAACCAGGTTGTTTTGCTACCCACTTGAGCTAACGTTAGTTAGCTGTTTACATCACGCATGCAAATGTAAATGTCAGGAGATGCTACATATTGTTAGCTTGGTTAGATTCTCAATAATAAATGAATCATTGGGGCGTCGGTGGCTTAGTGGTAGAACAGGCGCCCCATGTACAAGGCTGTTGCCGCAGCGGCCCAGGTTCGAGTCCAGCCTGTGGCCCTTTGCTGCATGTCAATCCCTCTCTCTCTCCCCCTTTCACGCTTGTCTGTCCTATCAATTAAAGGCCAAAATGCCCCCCCAAAAAATATCCTTAAAAAAAAATAAATAAATGAACCGTTCAGTTAATTCTAGTAACACCATGAGCACCAAAGAATAATTCATCCAGATTTACCGGCATGGTAAACAAGAGAGACAAAAAAACTTCTACTACATCTGAAGCCGTCATAAAGTCAAATGATGTGTCCAATCCTCAATTACCTTGTAAGTCATTCACATTCCTTTAGTCCACAAGGGCCCTTAGATCAAAAGAATCAAAAGGGTTTTTCAAATATTTTAAGTTGTGTGTATTCTTTTAAAATACTAATTATACAAGTGATATTCATGCTGGTTTAAATAAACAATTGGAGTGTATTTCCCAGTCTTTGCTGAGCAACAGTTTTGTGTGAAAGGAATTAAAGGCCTGTCCCAATATAGGCCTGATGAGTTCAGTAATTGAAGCAAATAATAGCCCGGGCTACTAATCAAAGTTTTGTGGTAATTTATTTTTTACCTTTCTCCCATGATACTCGCGGTATTGCGTCTGCTTCCAGTTGGCTACCTGACGCTAATGCTGTGTGCAGTGGAGAGGAAACTTTATGAAAATTTCATATTGTAATGTAGGTGACCTAAATATTTTTAAAATATGCTGAAAATGTTAAAAAAAATAAGTAAATTTTACATTGAAAACCATGGATAAAATTAGCAGAGCTGTGCACTGTTTGTTTTTGCACATTTTCAATCCGTCATTAGTGCAGTTAGCATACATTAGCTCGGAGGGCAGACTTGGCATGTTTACTATATTATGTGATTGTCGCTGTCGTCCTCAGCCTCTTGCCAAACTCCGTTCAAACTCTCAAACACTATAGACCGTTTAAAGTTGTCTTACAGCTGCTGGGAAAAGACATTGGTATTCCACTTGGAGTCCAAGTCCAGCCACTACTGCATGAAAACAGCTTATAAAACCCTGAACTTTGGTCCTCCTGAACTGATATACAGTGTGGGAAATGTCGACATACGTTTGAGAACCTTGCGGGTCAATAATAGGTTGTTACCTTCGAAAAGGTACAAGTCAGAAATAAAAGTCTACCACTTCCCTGAAGAAATGATTCAGCGCAAAGTGTGGATTGCAGCGGTCCAAACAAATAACTGGACACCATCAGGAAACTCCAGGGTCTGTAGTGTTCATTTCATTACCACTAAATTTGAATTAAAGAATGAAAATAAGAAGACAGACACCAAAATGTCTTGTCATTGCATTCATAGCAGTCGTTAACACTTGCTCGCCAACAGTCTACAGAGGGAGAAAGGAGCATTTGTATTTGTGTGTGCCGTGTGTCTGTTTTGTCATTTTCATTTTCCAGAACACTGCAGAACCCTGCAGTTTTCCAGCGGTGTCCAGTTCTTTTTTTTTTTTTGATTGCTACAATTCATACTTTGCGCTGGTTCTTTGGGGAAGTGATTGACTCTTATTTCTGACATCAAGCTTGTATCTTGCGGAAGGGAACAACCTACCATTGAGCAGCAAGGTTCCATTTCCAACAGTGTGTATTTCAGTTCAGGAGGACTAAAGTTTGGTGTTTCATATACTGCTTTCGTGCAGTAGTGGCTCGACTGGGAGTCTAAGTGGAACAACAATGTAATTTCCTTGCAACTGAAAGACGCCTTGAAAAGTCTGTATGGGAAAAAAGTAAGTAATGGTCAAATATTTGTCGACAGGAAGGCAATCCAGGCAAAACATATAGAACAACAAGGAGGGAAAATATTAAAAAGCCTTTATTGTAGGGGCTAAATCATTAAAAGAGCCAATATGTTTCGACCACTGCAGGTCTGCGTCAGGGCATTCAAAACTTAACAGATATGGCCCCACTTACAGTATGTAGTGGCGGGAACCAATCAGAGGCCATCACATGACCCATATAATGGCATGGCAGGTGAAACTAGACATTAAGGGGAAAACAGCAATTTAATAAAGAACACAGAGTGACATCACACCCATCTTAACACATAGGCTGTGAGAAAAATGGTGAAGCTTGTAGAGAAATATTACAAATCACAAAAAACATGTGAAGTCTATATCCAAATATAGTCGAATATTTTTATTGAACAGTGACATCTGATTGAATTGATGTGTTTCTGAGTCGGATACAGCCCTCCACTTATAATGATCAGTTTGACCCACACAGATGTGATCACTGTATTTGAATTCTGGACTGACTGTTGGATAAAACAAGAAATTTGAAAACTAATTTTAATATTTTCTGATATTTTACAGACTAAACAATCCATAGAGAAAATAATCTGCAGATTAAGATAGTGAAAGTTAGCATTAGCCCTAAACTGAGATGAGGACAGCCAAATGACAAGTGTGCGGTGTACAGGCTCGGGCCACACTGGCCCCATGCTTACTAAAGCCAGTGTAAATAAAGGCTCAGACGGTGTCACTGTGTGTCTGGAACCAGCAGCCACTTGGGAGATAACAATTGACAGCCCAGAAACACACGGCCCCGTAAGGTTCATTATCTGTGTGTTTGTGTTGTTTTCATCCCCGCTGGCAATAATGAGAGGGAGGAAGAAACTGGGGTTTACCTAATGAGGAGACGGGATCCTTTGTGAAAACAACACTTGATCAATGTATGTTTCTCGCACAGTGACCATGTTCTTTCAAGGGTATTCTCTTATTAATAACCGTCGAGTCAGAACTAACTAAATACTGCTCCATCCCGACAGTCGCACAAACTGATGGCTTAGGGTAGACCGCCATAATGGAGTGTCAATTATGCTCCTGTTCATTAGCTATTGGATTCACTCATGGTTATGCAGATTCTGCAGCCAGACTGACATGATTGTAAATTGCCGTGACAAGAACAAGTCCTGAAAGTATTGATCCGTGCCACTTTGAGATATGACAGACTTTGCAAATTTAACTGTTTCTGCTAATAATTTGTGGCTCCTGAGCTGCCGTCGCGTGCAGAAAGGGCAGTGACAGTTGTTATGACGGAGAGAAATAATCTGCCTTTGTGTAAAGATAAGAGACTTTTAGTTCAGATATAGTCAAAAAGATGTTTGGGGGATGAGGAAGATATTACAGTATTTTGTTATAAATAAAAACCAACTGGATGGCGCTCCAAATTCATCATGTCAGCCAGAAATCCCACACAGTTTTGGAAGATGCTTAGAAATTCCTACATCAGTGATTTTGTCACAGCACTTCGAATTAGAAACTTTCACTGCAACTGTTCAGCAGATTTGTTCAAACAATCTGCAGGAAATCTTGTTGTTTTATTCACTCAGATGAGAGATTAAACAGACAGTGCTTTGGGGGGTAATCTTATCAGCCCACATTTAGGTGCAGTGGCTGCAGTGAACGCGGTTGTTGGCCTCCACTCTGCTGCAGAGAAGCCGAGCTGGCTCCAGGAGCAGCAGGCAGCCCAGGGGTCTGATAACCCTCTCTGGGGCCCTGTGGTTGACAGGCGGCTCGCACTGCAGGCTGACACGGTTATGCTTTAACACCAGATGAAGCCGGCGGCTGATAGGAGAGGACAGTCCCCTCTGCCCCGAGGGCTGACCCCTCCCATTATATGTGACAGAGCTGAGACAGACACGCTGAGAGATGAAACACTGCTCTTTAATTTCAAGCCTCTCCTGTTTCACAACTGGAGCCCTCTCCTCCTGTCTCTCTTCTTTTCTCTCTCGTCTCAGTGATGTGAGACCGTGGATGTGCAGCCACGGTGAAGAAGCCTTTTTATACTTAAAACAAGAGCTTTTTGGTCTTAAAGTGTCCTATAATAAAGATTAAAAACTTAATCGAAATCACAATATGGCCTCTGCAATTTTTTTAAATTGCAGGAGCTGGAATATTTGTGAACAGCGAATGTGTGTCAAAATACCATTTTTTGAATATTGTCTTGCTGCCTACACACCATATGGCCTACACACCATATGCTACAGACTAAAGTAAACATCTTTGTTTGGTACAGATCCCTGCAAAAATCAGACCAGATTCATTTTAATATGCTTTTCAATGAAAACAAGGATAACTGCACTATCAGGCAAAATAATCACAATTAGATATTTTTTCAAAATCATTCAGCCCAATGTCAGAATATGTATATTGAACTCAAACCACCAGAAAATCTATCCTTTTCAATCAGCTTCTGACTACAGTATTATCCATGTGGTCTTTCCTGAACACAGTTTTCTGTCAAAGTCTTGGTTTCAATCATAGACTGTATAATGGACATAGCCACTGTAACAGTCCCATTTTGAAGCCTTGACTTCGGCAATTTGGCCGTCGCCATCTCAGATTTTTTGGATTTAGACCAAATTTAGAAGAGAATGTGAAGATGGGAAGGAACAAAGGGTGAAGTGATGACTTGCAGACAGCCTGTCACTCACAGCGGCCCGCCCTTAATCATGCGTAACTTTAAGCCTTAACTTCAAATGGTTGAGTTATGAAAAAATTCATCCCCTGTACCGTTGTCAGAAATGTTTAAATGAATGATTGAGACCAAAATACATTTTTGTACCAGGCTATAAACATGTTTATTTCTGCTGTAATGCTGGGAATTTTAACATGGAGGTCTATGGGGATTGACTCGCTTCTGGAGCCAGCCTCAAGGGGCTGTTCAAAGAACTGCAGTTTTTGGCACTTCCACGTTGGCTTTATTTTTCAGCCCTGGAGGTTGTCGCTTGGTTTCATTGCATAGATTTCTATATTTCTCCTCTTGGTGGATTAAACTGGGCGGGGTTCAGTTGGGAAAAAGAGATGTCACATATTCCGTTGCACCAGTCAGAATTTGGCAAAATTTTAATTACGATTTGATGACAGTTGTGGGTTGTTTGCTGAAGCTGCACCTTCAATCAATGCACTCACACAGTCCTGAGGAAGCAGATTACCTTTGTCTCTGTTACATTGTACTAAGTCATGAATGTTAAATGTAACCGAGAAAAAAGATCTGAAACCAGTTCTCAGCGGCAAGGAGGTTTAAAGGGACAGTTCACTTCAAAATCAAAAATACAGATTTTTCCTCTTACATGACATCGGATTTATCAGTCTAGATTTTTTTGGTGTGAGTTGCTGAGTTTTGAACATATCGGTCGTAGAGATGTCTGTCTACTCTTGAATATAATGGACCTAGATGGCCCTTGGCTTGTGGTGCTCAAAGCGCCAAAAAAATACGTTTGAAAAACACAACACTAATGAGTCTTTCCAGAAATCATGACCTCACTCAAGATAATCCACAGACCTTGTTGTGAGCAGTTTCATGTAGCAACTATTTCCATTGACTCACACCAAAACAATTGAGCCCTTTCATGCATGGTGGCCACTACAGCGGTTAGATGGTTGGAAGCCATTTTGAACCAGCTAAGTTATAGTATCATGTCCCGACCATTACATGGTAAACCCCCAAAGCTTGTCTACAATTCCATTTCATTTTTGTCCAAGTAACGCTTATATTGCTTGGTGGTTTTAAGATATTGCATCATAAATTCAAGATGGTGGAGGGAAGAGGTGAGGCACAAAGTACTTCAGGAATAACTGTTAAATTCTTTTATTTTCACAAAAACCAAACAGGCAATAAATAAAGAAATAAATAGATAAAAGATGAAAGAAATTCAGGATATTGGATTTTTTGCTGATATCCGACATGCCGATATGTAACAACTCATTTGGCCAATAACCGATACCGATATAACCACTTTTTCCCCCACCTGATTTCAGTGATCATCAAGTCTCTTCTGTGGTGGAAATAACATCATACTATGCATGCATACTCTTATCACGATGGCCCACCAGCAGATGGAGACATGAAATACCAAGCTTTTCGATGTATGTAATAGTCAATCATCGTAAAAAGAAAATTAACACACATTATGCTCCAAAGGGTATACAAGTCTCTTCACTGCAGTGGTCACCATGCATCACTGGTATAAAAAGTGATTCAATGGAACTCATGGGTTGAACTGTCCCTTTAAGGTGTGCTTCATTTCCACAGGCGTTTTATGTTGCACATAGAGTCGTCTCTGCTATGCAGCTCGGCTCATAAAGCAATATTACTGATGAATCCCAGCATGACTTATGGCTGTGATGCTGTTAGAGCTAATCCAAACATGCAGATCCCTCTGTGAATATTTCATTCACATGGAATTGAGTTCATTTAATCAAGAAGCCTCTACATCAAGTCGTAATTCTGCTGAAATGTAAGTATTCTTTTAAATGTGCAGTCATTAGCTGTGTTAGTCCAATACTTTTTGGAGCTTCTACACATACTCTCAGATACAGTATGTAGTCAAATTCATAGACAGACACTCCAAATGGTTTGTTTACATGTGTTTGTTCTCTTGTGTTTGCTCTTGTGTGCACACATTTGTTCCCTGAGGATCTCATTTGAGTTTGGAGGAGACTCCGACTGGCTGACCACTGATGAGGGGGAGCCCGTTGAGGGCCCCCTCACTTGTGCTGTCTGAGATTTTTCATCATTTAGGAGGTGACGCTCTCATTGTGTCATCCCATGTACTCAAACATGGCAGCACTTTGAATGTGCTCGTGACAGACAGGCGCAGGAGAAGTCCTCCTGTGGAACTTCTGAGCAGATCAAAGCCTGTTTGCTCCTGTGTTTCAACGGGACAATTTCCGCCTATGTGTGTGTGTGAATTGTTGCCTTCTTTCATCCCAGCAGCTGTATGAGGGTTTGTTTTGGTGCACACAGACCTGTGAATGTGGCTGTCTCCATGTGTGTGAATGGTCTCTCACCTCCTGCCCTCGCCATGCGCGTGTACACACGTTGACACCCTCTCACTTACTGCTGTATGCGTGCCCACCCGGGGGGGACACCCTATCCTCTCTGCCTCTCCGTGTGTTTATCGAGCGGACACTCAATACCCCCGACCCCCTGTATGTACTATATGCAGAAGGGAACCCTGTTTCTGTCTTTCACCATGGAGACCAGGCATGTCCTCATTCCTTCTTCATTTCCTGTAAGCTAGCCCACAGCCGTCTGTTTGTCAGTTGTGTGAGGGACATGGTTGTCTCTGAACAGGTGTCCAGTCCTCTAGACAAGCGGGTTGTACAGCATCCTTTTCATCTAGACACACTCTCTGGAGTGGATGCTCCCGAAAACATGGCAAGAAAAAACTATTGCTGGCGGCTGTCAAGGGATGTATGTCGGCTGCTTTTATCCGTGACATCTTTGATGTGTGCATCACAGAAATAGGACCAAGAAAACAATCCTTTCAATATCTTAAAGAATAATTCTTGTTCATTGCATCTTTTGGTAATAAACTGGATCTTATTTTTGTTCCTGGCATGATTCCTATCTGTAATTATAACACTGAGCCTAGGGCCGGGGGATAGGGGAAAAATTCAGGATGTTTTTAACCAAATACCTCAATATGAATATTACAACAGTATTGTAGGTTTGACTAATGGTGCTTTCACAAAATATTTACACAATGAGATTTTGATAAATAATCATCAGTAATGTGGAGATAATGATTAAGTGGGTAAAGGCAAATAATAGAATAGCGAGAACAGTCTGGTAAGTTCAGAAAATTACATCACTTTACTGTTATGCAGCCTTTAAAACCAGGAAAAGACGACACGATATTCAATATCTGAAAAGATATGGTCTCATTTCCTGATATGGATATATTAAAGATATATTGCCCAGCCCTAAGTAAGCCAGAGAAGCACATATTTATATCTGGTTAATTGTGTATGCTATTGCATGTTATACATACTATATAACATTTTTTTCTGATATCAGTGAAGCTCACACAATAGTTTTATGCATCTTTTGAAAAGAGTATTACAAGCAGACTATGCTCTGTGTTTGTTTATATTTGGTATTATTCCTTTAAGAGCTGCAACTAAGGGTTATTTTCATGATTGATTAATCAGGCAATTATGAAACATACAAAAGTAGCTTTAAAAAACACATATTCCAGTTTCCCAGAATCAATGATATCTCCAAATGTCATGTTTTGTCTGAACAACACTTCAAAAGTTAAAGATATTTTATTTCCTGTAATATGGCAAATTTCTGGCATTTTTGACTGAAAAATGACATTTAATTTACAATTAAAGGTGTACTATGCAGGATTTTCCCAAAAAAGAATGTGTAGACTCATACAAAATTCATCAGTCATCACTTATGACCCACCATAGGTGTGTGCGGCTGTTATTATCTGCAGAGACTCTACCCTCTGCTTGTATTTGTTTCTTATTTTGCTGTGTTATGGAGTCAGGACGTTCCTGGGCACAGCACGCAGGTGAGTTCAGGACTTTATAAAAAGGTAGCGAGCATAAACAGCACACGTCAAAGAGAGAGCTACAGAAATTGGGAACACAGCACAAAAAATAAAAAATAAAAAAATACAAATTTAGTGAGGCAAAACACCAAGTGGAGTAAATCTGGGGCTGGCTATCACTTTCATATTTGCCAGCAATGTTGTTTATAAACAGTGTCTGATCATTCCTGCATAGTATACCTTTAATCAATTCTCAATATCGTTGCAGATTAATTTTCCTTTTATAAGTTAATTGCTTTGTCTTTTCAGCAGAAATTTGTTCCCTGAGTATAAACTGCAAGGAGATACAAGCCTGCACAATATGAGGAAAATATGTTGTATGAAATAACGTTGTTGAATAATGTGGCAACGACATACTAAACTGATATTTAAGTGTACTCAGTTGTGCCTTATTGCTGCTTTCAGTATACTGCTAAAATACAACAAATTGCTTGTTTAATTAAAATAAAAGGAAATTATTTCCAACATTATTTTACTGATCAGATTGAACATTGAACTCGACATAAAAGGCAGCAATAAATAAAAAGAACACCATTTATATTTTAATGTGCAGCTTTCGACTAAAACTCTCTTTTAACTAAGTCAATCCCTGAGTGCATCACAGTCTTTCATGGCGTGTAACGTGCAATTTCACATTTAAGAAATGATATAAGACAGAAATGATGAAGAAAATATAGAGACCAAATTGTGATAAACCATAATTCTCCTTTACTATTGTTTAAACTTATTTTTAATTAGTCAACAGCAGACTGACCACTTGCCTCTTCTGGCCATTTGTTTTTGTGTCAGTCATTTGGTTTGACAAAGTCATGCCTAATTCAGTGTATATAAAGATGAATACACGCAGTGACTCATAACGAGGAGCTCCTGCATACTGGATTCAGTCAGGCAGAGCAGGACCAAGGTTACACAGTCAGTGACAGAGGCGCAGGACAGTGGATTTGCTCTCCGCCTCTCGCTCCTGTTCTGACTGTATTTTGGCAGCCTGGCGCTGCAGTCTGCACTTTGCTAATTCCTTGTTCTGAGTTACCAGGTCTAATTTAGAACAGAGGGGCTCTGTTCATCCTGGAACGCTGCTGCTGCTTGGGACTCTGGAAATGAGGGAGTTCAGAGACTCTCCGCCCTCACACAGACACAGAGCACATGCCTTGTTATCAACCCACAGAGCAGCACATAATGATCCCTCCAACCATTAGCTCCTAATGCAATAAAGTGCTAACATTTTAGCCGTGCCCTTCAGTGCCTAAACATAATGAAGTTAGCCCACAAGTTGCACAAATGTGCTCTGCGATAACACGTGTGCAGGATGCATCGATCAAGCTTAAAGTCATGATTACTCGGCCTTATATCTGTAGCTAACAGCAAGCAAAATGTTCCCATTTTTGTTTATCTCCAGTCAACCCCCAGGGCTTTGTTTGATATTTATGGAAATTGTATGGAGATGAGCTTCTAACTGATAGCTTTGTAAGTCAATGAAATGAGCACCTCTCTCAAAAAAAGCAGAGGAAGTTTGATTTGGTGCAATCTAATCCAGGAAAATGACACTTTGCTCCACTTACTACCACATTTTGATGGGCTGGCGTGTCAGACTGCACCGTGGCCATGGAGGGGAATATAAAGCCCATACAGGCAGTCAAGCTCTGTGGGTTCTTAAGAAGTGAGCATTATAACGTGTCTTTGCAAACATCTAGTGCATGAATAAATCAGCGAAGCAGCGATGGCCTTGTGCACTGAGCAAAAGCAATAAACCTGCCTACAACAAGTCTCTCAGGAATTGGATCTCATCTAAAATAACACCCATTTATTAAACATGATCTCCTCACATAGCTCACCAAATCTACAGACAGCATGCAGATTTAGAAAAGACACACACATATGCCAGGCGGCGTCAGTAGGATTGCAGCAGTGGGCTGGTGCACAACGGATCTGTAGGCTGGTTGGAATTCACTTGGCAGACAACCAAAACAAATGGCCTTGATGAGTCAAAGAGCAGAGTCTGTTATTGTGTTGTTACTGAATATGAGTGTTAAAATCGTGAGCCATGACGATAAAGGATTCCTCTGATCTCAAATGTCTGAAAAGATGTATTAAAATCAAATGCATTTTATTGAAGCATTAAAAGCAGAGCTGAAGGAATAAGTCAATGAGGACTGGACCCAAATATTCAACTATATACAGTATATATAAATATTAGTTTGTCTGTTTCAATTTTGGGTTTTGAATATTTGTATTTGGTTGTTTTTCTTGAGAAATGACAATAAAGAAATGGTAAATAAACACAAATCATAGTGTTTCCCACCACAATGTCAGCATTACTATTTAAAATGAGTAAAATCTTATTTCAGTGTCGTTGCTGTGAGCACACAAAATGAAAAACACACACTCATGTGCCCTTACACACAGGATATCAATGAGATTATGGACATGATTCCACTGAACAGAGCTCACTCTTTGTAGACACTGATTAAATGTAGTCATATTACAGGCATGTCTTGCGCTACTGGAGCACCAGCAAGTCTCTGCTGAATGATGGGACTATGTGCTTTACCCTTTAATATCTTTACAAATGGATTTACTGTTTATTAAGTTTTTGTGTATTGTTTGGACCCAAATGTTTTAATTGTTTGTGTCAATGAAATAACTAACTAACTAACTAGAGCTGGGCGCGGTGTATTGATTCACTCAGCCTCTCCTTGACCCTGTTTCTTTCTTTCTCTCTGCTGTTAATCATGAGAGCTTCACTCCATGCTGGAGTCAGCTGCTGAGAGTCCACCCGCACACACACTAAGGCTAACTGTTAGCATCACACAGCCAGTTAACTGTTAATTAGCTGTTTAACAAGAGAGTTGAGCCATCTCAGTGTTGGTGTGAGTTTGTTGGGACAGCTTTGAATAAGCTTTGAATGTCCGCTGTTGATTTCTACCGAAGCTCTGAAGCCCCAAAAAAAAATGATATTCCTGACAGCCCTGTGTTGATTATTAGTACAGAAATTAATCAGCAACCACTGTGATGATTCATTAATTATTTTAGTGATTTTTATCTACACTGGCGGCATGGCTGTGGAGAGGGCAATGTCAGTCACTTGTCCTGTCCCCCACTTTGGTCTAGATTGAAATATCTCAACATTTCCTTGATGGACTGGCACAAAATATTATCCAGACAATCATGATAAAACCAAATCATCAGAATAAATGGTGGCGTGTTGTAAGTTTCTGCAATCCACAGATACTAGGGATACCCGACATTGGATTGTTTTTTGCAGATGTACGATACACCAATTATAACAACTCATTTGGCTGATAACCAATATCGATACAACATGCTCCCTCAACTCCGTGTTTACCCAGAGCCATGTTCGCTCAGCCCTGTGTTCCCTAAGCCCTGTGCTCCCTCAGCCATGTGTTTCCTTAGCCCTATGTTTCCTCAACACTATATTCCCTCAGACATATGATGTCTTGCCAAAAAAATAACCCATTTTGTTTGTTGGTCTCAAACAGTGGTCTGCAACTTGGCAGGCCTGTTCCTCAACCCTGTGTTCCCTCAACCCTAAATTCACTCAGCTCTATGTTACCTCAACCCTATGTTCCCTAAGCCCTATGTTCGGTCAGCTCTATGTTCTCTCAGCCCTGTGTTTGTTCAGCCCTATGTTCCCTTAGCCCTGTATTTTCCCAACCCTGTGTTCCCTCAGCTCTATGTTCCCTTAGACCTATGTTCCCTCAGCCCTATGTTCGCACAGCCCTATGTTCCCTTAATCCTATGTTTGCTCAGCCCTTTGTTCTCTCAGCACTGTTACTTTAGCCTTATGTTCCCTCAAACCTATGTTCCCTCAACAATGTGTTCCCTCAACACAGTGTCCCCTCAATGCCATGTTTGCTCAGTTCTATGTTGCCTTAGCCTTATGTTCGCTCAGCCCAGTGTTCTTTCAGATCTGTGTTCCCTTAGCCCTATGTTCCCTCAGCCCTATGTTCTCTCAGCTCTATGTTCCCTCAGCCCTGTGTTTGCTCAGCCTTATGATCTCTCAACCCTATGTTCCCTCGGCCCTATGCTCCTTCAATCCTATGTTCCCTTAGCCCTATGTTCCCTCAGCCCTATGTTCCCCAGCCCTTGGTTCCTCCGATCAACCTCTGCCAATGAGGTAATATTTTCGCTGCTTTAATAACCTGGGCAACCCTAACCCAGTTATGGTAGGGCCAGCTGTGATGCTGAGGGAACACCGGGCCTAATTTGGGATGGAAAAAAAGTTCATTAGAGAACATAGGTTTGGGGGACCATAGGGTTGAGGGAACACTTGGCTGACCCTGATGGGACTGCTGGATTGGTGCCCAGGTGATGTATCAAAACACTTTGATTACCCCCAGATAGTGTTCCCATTGTGCGTGTTAGCAGTAGCATGACAGTAGCCTCTTCTCATCTTGTTTTCTTCAGAGTCAGTGTGGCTAAGCTAACCCACTTGGTCTGACAGAGCCCCTCAGGATCTGACATCAGAGAGGGTGGAAGGAGAAGGTTTTCTCTATTGCACCATCTAAAAAGCAGCTCTGACGGAGTACACCAGCAGCTTCAGTCCTGCTTAATTAAAAATGCCTAACATTCTCTGTATCCGGCTCCCCGGATGTGCTGCTTTTCATCTGTTTATGTGACAGTAAACTGAATCTGTTTGGGTTTTGGACTATTGGTTGGACAAAAATAAAACAGCCATCTGAAGATTCCACTTTAGGTTTCTGGGATATTGTGATGACTATTTCCTGACATAATAAAATGAATAAAGAAAATAATTATTAGTTGCAGCCCTAATGTGAAGCCTTTGTCCCATCTCTCCTTGCCTTTAAGTTCTGCTAATCACAGAGCATCTACAGAGTAGCTATATTTATGCATCACATATATATCTGTCTCCTTCCCCTGTCCCAGCTGACAAATGTAAGCAAATATAAATCAAGAGGAAACATGAATGATTCCATGAACTAATTATACACATCACACTGAGACTGAGCAGCCAGGTGACTCACACATTAATCATCATACCGTATGTCACATTACTGACATGCACGTAGCCGATACCACATTGTCATTCCGGGATCAGCACAGACGCTCCTCATTTGCTGTCTGCGTATAAATTCTGCCCATTTTTTTTTTCCTCTCCTGCTGACTGTGATTGAGCAGATAAAAACCAGGTCCCTAAAGAAATTCCAAACATTTTCAGGTTTATGAGAACTGTTTCGAATTGAATTTGATTAACTTTGTATGAATCTCACACCACGCTCGGCTGAAAGGAAATTTCAATTTTTTTTTTTGCATCCAATTTCACAAATCACTCAACTCGCTGTGAGAGGAACCGCTTGTCAGTTAATGAAGATACACAGATAGAGTGTTACTCATCGATGGCCACCCACAGTCTGTTAGGACCCCGAAGCTCTGATGAGATGCAACACCGCTGACACTGCTGGTGCTTCTGGTCAATATCCTGCACACACAATGCTCTTCATTATGACTTTGTTATGAATCACCATCAATATTACATTGACTCTAACTAATGAAGAAGTTCCTCACAGAGATACTTGATTCCAGCGTGCTTTCAGAGGCCTCTCAGTGGTATAAATGTATTTGATTTCGGCTTTGATTTGTCCTCTGTTCATCTGAATGCCTTTGATCTCCGGGAATTATCATTCAGTCAACAATGCAGTTAGATACAGCACACAGTTTCCGAGGAATGAATTAGAACACAGCCATTAGTTTAATAGTGGCACATAATGTTCAGTGAATAATGACACTGTATTTCCTGTGTGTGTGTGTGTGTGTGTGTGTGAACATGAGCTACATCTTGGGTGCAAACAATGGAGTATGTGTGAGCATGGATGTATATGTATGTGACCTGATTCTCACATTCCTTTAGGGGCATGGATATTCTTTTTAAAATGATCAATATTTTATTTTATTCCCTCTCAGAGCGGCACTGAAGGACCTCGGAGAGCCAGAGAACGAGCACTGGCCTTCGTCTGACTGTGTGACCAGCGAATGAGCCTTGTTCATGCGTCTCCCTGCGTGCCACTCCCACATCACTATGAACTGTGAGCAGGACTTTGCAGACGGGGGCTTGGGAGTGACCCTCACACTACGACTGCTCATGCATGGGAAGGTACGCGCCTCCTGCTCACATTGTTTATGAATGATTGAATTGCATGCTGCAGAACTTAGGGGCCCTCTTTAGCATAACATCTGTCACCACATCGTGAATTATACACCAGATATGTATACAGAAATTAAAAAATAATGAAATGCTACTATATGGATTATAAATGTTTTAGCTTTTCAAAGGAGGAGTGTGTAGGATTTAGTTGCATCTAGCAGTGAGGACTGCAGATTGCAACCAGCTGAAACTTCTTCCATGTGCCAAGCGTGAACTCCCGGTTACAATTCCTTCAGTGTTCTTTATTCAGGAGGTTTTTACCGGGAGCCAAATTATCCACAGGACTCTTCCTCTCCAAAACAAACAAAACCAGGGAATTAAAACCAGTGAATAAAGCAGTTTCACATTACAAATCAGTATTTTTCGGACACTGTTTAGCGCATCACAGACGGGCCGCTAGCCCAGCACCTGCTACTGTGTGCCCACCTTTTGCCTTTGATAACTTAAGATCAAGATCTGTTACCTGGAGCCAAATTATCCGCAGAGGTCTTTTTCTCTCCAAAACAAACAGACCTGGGGTCTTATTTATAAAGCAGTGTGTAGGATCCATACTAGAAATGTACATACAGACACAGCCAAAAATGGAGTGCGCCAGAAAATATTCGACAATTCCTACAATCAGGCTTCCACCTCATCATCTGTGTCGCCAATTTCCCGTCTTCAAAATGTTTGTAAGCATCGGTCAGAGTTTCTCCCATCAAGTCTGCTTTTACAAATCACAACTTTTGCATGGGAAATAGCGTAAGCCACTTTCAGGCTACATAATGTGTGTACGCAATGTTTATAAATGAGACCCCTGGTGATTTAAACTGGTAAAAAATGAGCGTTTGTTTGTTTTTTTTTTCTCTGGCTCATCACAACTATGGTGGCCGATGCAAACTAAAAAAAACATGAATGGCCGTATCTGGAGTAAGTGTATTGTTTTCTGTTCTGTAGAAACATGGTGGTGCAATGTGGCGATCTCCATGAATGAGGTCCTGCTTACTATGCAGATATAAACTGCTCATTCTGAAATAAGAAAAACACAGCGATTCTCATACACTGAAGTAAACATGCTCATTATATCATAATCCATTTCTGCCAATATATCCCCCTAAATCCTACACACTGGACCTTTAAAAGTGGATTTAGTGTATGTAATCACCTTTATCTTTTTGTATTTTAGGAGGTTGGCAGCATCATAGGAAAGGTAAGAATTCCTAGTTTTCTTCTACTTCACAAAACACTGCATATATATAAAAGCATTAATAATAGGAATGAAAGTCCTTTATCAGAGGTTGACGTTTTGTAATACTTTGCTTGTGTCTGATCTTATGTGTTTTGTATGTATTTTCCATCGATTTAAGTCAAACACCTTATTTATGCCTTTCTTGTGGATTCATAATACGTCTTTGTGGAATTATTTTCCTCCCCTCCTTGATTCTGTTTTGAGATCAGCGCAGAGCACAAAGCCCTCTAACAAACAATTGTTGTTCTGAATATCCCCATCCTAAATGTAATTGCCTTAAACCAACCCTCTTAAGACCTCGGCACAACCCCCACCACCCATAATGCAACTAAGTAATCCATCAAACAAAAACATTAGTGCGCTGACTGCAAGCCTCCTGTTGAAACTGAGCTCCAAAGACATATTACCGTTGGCCCCTTGTGGGCACTCTAAATGTCTGTTAGGATGGGCCTGGCTGCTCTATGCTGCATCAGTAGCTCCAGCTATCACGCCTCGTAATACAATACCTACAAAAGACATCAATAGAAGACAGAACGGGGACAAAAATAAATAAATAAGTGCAGGAAAATAAAGAGTGCTGGGAAGAAAGATGTCACAATGGATGCCACAGTGTGTTGCAGAAATCAAAATATCTAAAAGAAAATAGAGAAAAGAAAGAGAGATGAGCTTGGCACATACTGTGCAGCTCAACAGAGAGAGAGGCACTTGATCTGCGGCACTCGGACTAATAACTTGCCACTCCATCTCTCTGGCAAACCTCTCATCGGTTTCTCTTCAATAGAAGACAGACACACGAATCATAATTCACCACATATAATAAGCCTCCCTAAAATATGACATAAATAACAGTGTAGCGCAGCGTGTTGGAGATGATACAGTTTTTGATACTCTTGTAAGGAATCGTCAGAGGATGCACGAAGGTGTGAACAGAGGTGTGACAGCTTGGATGGACTAAAGCCAAAAGGAAATTGGGGACAGGAGAAGAAACAATCTAAAAACCAGCAGAGGACATGCTGCGGCGTGACACAAAATGTCTGACAAAATGTTCTTGTCCCTGCTAGCAGGAGGTCTTCACACACGCTGCATATACAGCTATTACAGCAGGTGTACGTCCCCCCCTTCACACGCGCAGATGTATTTGATATCTTTTTTGAGACAGCAGTGCAGAGGACACCACCACAGTGCGTTGCGCATTGAAACTCTAGCTGAAATTTGTTCTGCTAAATTCCAATCAGACATTCGTGGTTTGAAATAGCAGGTTTCACTTAGAGGTCGAGGACACTGTGATGTTTCACACAAAGCATATTTGATTCTGTTTAAAGCTGTCCTTCATTTTCTTTTTTCCAGAAAGGAGAGACTGTGAAACGAATACGAGAAGAGGTACTGTGTCCACGATTAAAAGCTTTAAAGATGTCAACTTTACATCATCTGCATCAGTTATGCTATTTGTTGTTGATTTTTAAGTGTGTCTCTGAGTGACTGGCTGTGTCAGCATGCCATACAGCCAAAACAGGCACACACTACACTGTTCCCTGTTTCTTACACGGACACATGAACCAACCACATCTCTCTTCTGCCTTCTGTCTTTGACCCTGTAGGTTCATCTCAAGAGAAAACATAATTCAATCTCAGAAGGTTTTTGGAAAGTTGTATGTATTAATCATAAAGCTTTGATTCTCTGCTCAAACCCAACTAGGCTCAGCCCGAACCCAGCAGGTTGAGTCGGGCCCAACATTCCCCCGAGCTTAAATCGGGTCAGGCTCTCGGCAATTTTCAGCATTAAAGTGTTTTCATATTAGTTACGATTGATTCATATTGTATCCGAATAAAATTGCAAAGCTCTCCACCTCTTGCCGGAGCTCCGACTGCAGGTAGGAGGCAGCAGCAATGCTAGACCTGGGTTTGTCCATGGGGGGCTGTGCTGCTGTCTGATATAGACATCAGAATAAAATTGAGACTGTTTCATAACCAGTTAAAGAGTCCTTGTAGTCACAATAGCAGTCCAGTGTGCCTGGGTATGGTACACAATAAGTATGTTTACATGCACAGTAAAGTTGAGCTACGGTTATAGCTCGACTAGGCCATTGGACCACTGTCCTTGTCCCAGTATACAAACACAGGAGGGAAATCGATTTGTTGACCAAAGCATGTCCAGCTCCACTACGATAGGTGGCAAACTGGTACCCTGGTGGACAACTTAACAGCTCTGTACATTTCATCTGTCCAAAAATGCACGGCTCCGGATGTAGATTTTGCTGTGTTGTTAGCTGTTTCTTCTTCCGTTACACATTTAAGGCTTTCAACTTTTGGGTCAAAGCCCAGGGCGGACACTGTGGAGCACGTGCAGAGTACTTTAGCCAGTTTGGGTCCGACTGAGTATTTACATGTTTAAGTAAGACTCCCAATTGCATCATCTGGTTGTGGTAATCTGATTTTGAAAAATTAGATTTTGTACGATTTTAAAAGTCCAGTTTTAGTTGGACTAACACAATAAATCAGTTTTCTCTAATGTCATGTAAACGCACTGAATGTTCACACTACAACGTAGTGGACTTTGGGGTCAAGTGTACCCGGATCCAGGCCTGGGTCCTCCTTACAACGTTCTGTTTCTAGCGTTTCTATATAACTTAACTATTTATTTTCACTTTTACTGCATACTGTGCTTGCTGCTCTCGCTCCAGAACCAAACGGCGTATTCCAACATTGCCACAATACAAACGGTCCAGTTGTGCCAGAGTGCGCTCAGAGTGGCTCCTTAGAAAGGCATCCAGTATCACAAATGTCCATACTGCACTGAAAAGACTTGTTTACTTTAGCTGTAATCAATTAAAAAAATAAATCAACATTGGAAATTCTATTTTTAATCAGGCTCGGGTTGGGCTTGGACTGGCTCATATAGGGTCGTAGTTGTAGTTTTTGGGCACAATCAAACCTTTAATTAATAACAAAGCTCTTCCTCTGCCTGTGTCTGCCTGAGCATACAGAGCAGCAGCGATGCAGAGGACTGCCCACAACCTGCGTGTCAGGCAGGTCCAGGAAAGCTTACTAGTAAATATCACGAGTTCAGGTGGCCGCTTAAAAAAGTGATAAAGCAGCGCTCTGAGTAAACTATTAATAACTTACAGAAACATTGTGAGCTGCAGTCCACCTACCACTTTCTGCTCCCCCTCGGTCTCCCTCTGAAACAAACACACACACACACACACACACACACACACACACACACACACACCTTGGAGGGTTCAGTCCTTGTCTGTCCTTGTCTCAGTCCTCACTCCTGACAACTGCACTACTATAATTGCATAAAGTTGGCTGTTTGTGGGTCAGGTTCGGGTGGTTCATTAACGTATATTTTTTCAGGTTGGGCAGTGTAGATTGGCTCTCACACTGAGCTAGGTTGGTGCGGTTGTTCAAAAACCCTGACACGTGCGTAACTACAGAGCAGATACATCGTCCGAATTGCCTTTTGGGCAATAACGGCACCTTTTCAATTTAAATCCTCTCTCTCCATCATTCACTACCCCTCCTCTAACCGCTCTCTCACCAAATCCCTTTTCTTTCTCTTCCTGCCTAAAACAGCTTCCTTCATCTCTGTCTGCTCCTCCATTCCCTCTTTGTAAATCTCAAGGGTGCAGCCAAACTAATGCCGCTTGGTTAACTCTTTGTATTAAAAAGTAATTAGGCCAACACCGTGGCAGTACATTTCTTTCTCTGGCTGCTAAAGGTTTTATGTTGTACTTTATGAGGCAGAGGGATAAACAGAGGAACAGTGAGGTGATGGGACAATACAGCCCTGCAGAGCTGCTGGATAAACCACTCACCCATGGTAGTCATTCATCCATTCATCCAGCCAGCCAGTTTTGGCCTTTGTTACTTCCCAACTGTATGAGCCTCATCCTGTCAGCCACTCCCCGGGCCTTACAGTCACAGTGGGAGCATGACTCACTGGAGTGACTGGAGAAAATGTCCCAGAGCTCAGAGCACTGTCCCGCCTCTGCTCATGTGACTTCAACTCAAGGACACAAAATGAAAGGAGAGGAGGGCAGGAGATCTGTCATCTGAGGGCAATGCCCCGAGAAGAAACTCTATTACGCTGTCACTCTGAGATACAGAGATGTGCTCTATAGCTCTGTCTCACCTCCTTTGCCTCGTGTCACTCGACTCTCCTTCCCGTGAGTGTGCTGTACTGTAGAGTGTGTCTCTTCGAACTGTTTCAACGGTTTGAAACCGAATCATAAGATTACCTGAATAGACAATACACTTTTTTGCTTTCTTGTGGAGAGTTAGATGAAGAGATCAATACCGCTCTCAGATCTGTACGGTAAATGTGACGGTACAGCCAGAAACCAGTTAGCTTAGCTTAGCATGAAGACTGGAAGCAGGGGGAAACAGCTAGCCTGGCTCTGTCGAAAGCTAAAATAAATCTGCCTAGCATCTAGGGCTGGGCAATATGGCAAAAAATATTATCACGATAATTTTCCCCGTATTGATTGATCTCGATATTTATCACGATATATAATTTGATAATGCTGCAAGTTTCAAAAGTATCCTGATAATGTCTGACACCTGAAGAAACCAAACGATTTTTCAGCTTCACACGGCACTCAGTTTGAGAAAAATATTTCCTGCCTGGGAGCTCATACCTGCAGTCTAGCACTTTAATTTCTTGAACCCGTCTTTCTCCACTGTGCTCATGAGCATCATGTCTTTGGCTAAGTATGACACTGCATCTGTTATATATCTGCTCCTTATTTGCAAGAAAGCAAATAAGGGTACTACACTGACTACACTGTTAATGTTGACCATTAACTGACCTAATGATCATTGTCCCCACAGAGCAGCGCTCGGGTCAACATCTCAGAGGGCTCATGTCCAGAGAGGATCATCACCATCACCGGCTCCACAGACTGCGTCTTCAGAGCTTTCACCATGATCACATACAAACTGGAGGAGGTAACTGACCATAATACATGCCACTCAGTGACTACATTTACATGCACAAACACATATTTCATTATTTTTCCCAATATGACAATATTCTGAATTTGATACGAGACATAAGGACATCATATTCCTTTGGATTAGGGCTGCACCCAACTAAGAATTTTCCTAGTAGACCAATAGTTGTCATTTAGGGCCATTAGTCGACTAGTCGCCTGCATGTTTACGATATTAATTGAATCATTAAACTATATATTTTGGGCGGGGCAACACAATGGTTTGAGTTCAAGGTCTCAGTACAAGGGGTGTGTTCGCCTGGTTGAACAAGTTTGTCACCAGTGAAAAACTTTGAAAAAATCTTTTATTTTAGTTGAGTTAGCTCCAGCCGTTTCACCTCGATATTTTGATATGTATATCCAGCCACATGTAAATAGGAATATTGGTGGAATATTTATCTTTATTAGCCATGTAAACAGCTTAGTAGGAATATTTCTATTATTTTTTAGAGTAAGGGCAAAAACTGGAATATGTTGTGCATGTAGACGTCAGTGTCACTGCATACAACAAAATCCACTCAATCCATCATCATAAAAATTTTGCTGTAAAAAAAAATTTTAAAAAATGAGGACTGATCTCTTGTGGCTTTTTACAGAGAAAACCAATTAGTGTGCAATCAGACATTGTCTGTGGCAGGCTTTTGGAAGTTGTCACAGTCTTTGTGGAGCCAAACTAACTTGTTTCTGAGACGTGAAAAAAAGTGCAAGAAGCCATTTCACAGCGTTATTACAAGAAACCTCTTCCCTAGCTTCATCCCAACATTACCACTAATGTGCTTTTATCGCCATTGATTATACTCTAAACTGAAGTGATGGAAGGAAAACTTTCCAGCTGTGTTTCATAGCACTTGATGCGCTCTCAGATACGATTACACTGCAGATGAAAATTTGGGATAAGTGGATTAAGCTGCTGCTCTTGTACAACCATTTTTTTGGCTATTATAAGAGGAATGACGTGATGTGTGTTGTACTGTTAGTAATTTGTCTGGTGATGTCACACAAATGCTTTTCTCTGGGCAACACATGTTCAGTCCACTCACAAAAAGAGCGAGGGATGCTAATTTGTACCTGTTAATGAGAGGGATTTGTACACCTTCTCATCGTCTACTAATGAGTTATAGATGACAGCTTCCTCTTGCCATTAATCCCCATGGTGACTGTCCATCACCGCGCTAATTAATATGGTGGAATGAGAGCCGTCTTCGCTCTGATTTAGCATCACAGCAGACCCTGGCAGGGAAACAGGTGCTCCCTGCGCAGGTCGACAGCCTTCAGTAAACACACGCTGGCTGGGAGCACAGTGCAGTATTCATTAAAGATCTTTCACACTCACCTCTTTTCAACCCTGAAACTCTTGAGTTTCCATGGCAACATGTTGGCTGACCCACTGCGCGCTGCTTCCACCATAGTTGAGTTATTGTATGTGTGACACATTTAATTAAAAACAAAGGGGGAATAATCTGCTTTTTGGCCTCTGAGTATTAGACTTGGCATTTGTTTCTGTCTCAATAGTTTATGATTAGACAGGCGCACTTAGTTCTTTCATTGGCAGTTGATCACTTGTGTGCGTTTCCGTCTGTGTTTTATGGATGAAGTCCCCCCCTGACTGCTGCAACATTAGTGCAAACACACACATTTATGCAAATTAAGTGATCTGATAATCTGGAAAGACATGCTCTAATAGCACAGTACATTCACTACAGTATCATACATGTATTTGTTCCCAGGTGTCAAGGCACAGCACGCATGAAAGCCGCATAATCTGTCTGTGCTGGAGTGCCACAAGCAACACAATATGCTTTGGGGATTTAAGCCCAGTAACTCTTTTGTGTGAGCACTGCCTGTGTATCCCGCTGTCTTATTTCCGCCAGTGCGCTTTGTGGGTTTCTTTTTATTTTTTTGCTAGGATGTCACAGGAAAGTATGGGAACATTCACAGTTGTTAAGATGTGGCTCATATTTTTAGATCAAATCAAGAAAATGACGCCCAGAGTCTTGTGATTGTACAGACGAGCTGCCTCCTCTAATGAGACGAGACGTCAGAGAGCCCGATCCGCCTCACTAAATATAGACGCGGAGCAGAGAGGCACAAGTGCCACATCAGAGTATGCTTTTTAAATATAAAGTTCACCGTTATTGGAGACATTATGCAGCTCCCTTCATAAGTAAAATCCCTTGAGGTGGCGCGTCCATGCTGTCCCGCTCTTAAGTCAAACTCTGCTAATTTTATTGCAAACACAAGCCGTTGAAAAACAAGCAGCCGGCTTTGCATTCTGTCACACATTTTGTTGTGGGTTGAACTCTGATGGGAAGAGAGACAGCACGGCATATTTACATTTCAAAGGTTCACTGAGACACACTGTTCATTAATTAAAAGCTCAATCTCCACCCACAGGAGAGCAGACACAGGATGTTTGCTACCTGCACTGTAAAAACACTCATCAAATCAGCGAGGTTCTTCATCCAAATATATCATACAGATAACAGAGACATATGCTGCACCCATTCTTTCTTCAACTGTTATTATCATCAGACATAAAATGATGTATAATTGGACTGCAGCCATAGCGATCTATCAGACTTTAGGCACTTAAAGTATTTCCTCCCATGCTCTCATGAGTTTTCCACAATGTGTGTCCAACATTCCTGTAGTTTAAAGGAACAGTTCAACAATTTGGGAAAGTTAGATAAGACGATTGATACCAGTCTCATGTGTGTGATTTAAAGGCTAAGATTCATAATAATACCGAGATACTGGATCCCAACATGGCGCTTATTCACTCCAATGGAGTTGACGCATACAGCGAAAAAAAGGTTTCTAGCTTCCAGGTTTACTTCCCAATGAAAATGTGGAGTAACGTTTCTCCTGCTGGCCCCACCCGCGAGTTATGTTTATGTCTCATACTAGCCTACTAGCCTACTAGCTAGAGTGTCAGACTGAAGCTCCCAGAACCTTCAGTCTGACATGGCTTCCACTGAAGGCGATTTACAAGGGGGAGGGAATTTGATTTTTCCATAACCAATCAGTAGAGATCAACGACTCACCCTGAATCTGACGTCATTAGTATCCATGCCTCGGGGGTGCCGAAAACAAGCGAGCATTGCCCGTTTAAAATGTCTCCGTCGTCGTGCACGCCCAGCTGCATCCCCGTTAAATCCAGTTTAGTAGCTTCCTTAATTTGGTCCTCCATTAACGCGAGTAGTGGCGAAATACCTCAATAGCATCGTTAATGTGGTCTGTAGGATCTGTAGCGGTCGCCATTGTTGCTAACCTCACCAGTTACCCACGGGCGGACAGCTTGACATCAGCGTGGCGCTGATTGGCTAATCGCTAGACCCGCCCCCACCCCCGGCGGCGCTGATTGGCTAATCGCTAGACCCGCCCCCACCCCCGGCGTTCATTGGTCCTTCCATCGCTTGGACGAGATAAATCGCAAATTCATTGCAGTATGCCAGACCAGTAATGCAAGCCTACTCAGTTGAGTGGGCGGGGTCTATGGTCTGGAACCAGGCTAGTCTCATACAGCATCTGACCTATACTGACTTGTATCTGTGCAGGGTTTGTCACAAGAGAGCTATCTTCACACTCCTCTACTGAAGGGGCCGATGTCTGTGCACATATCTAAAACCTGAGAATCAAACACACTCCAGGCAAACTAGATTAGCTACGTCACTAACACAAAAGCCAATCACTGTCTAATACAGGAAGCATGTATCACTGGAGGAACAGACTTCAACGCCACCTCCAGTGCAGAGCAGACTTATTACATGTCAGGTTGGGTACTGTTGCCATTTCAGCAGATACTGGTTCTGGTACTGGTATTACTGGTATGCAACTGTACTTTTTTTTGCATTTAACTTTTACTTTGTAATAACAAAAGTTACAAAAGTTTTTGAACAAGCTGCAGGGGTGACTAAAACACAATTCTGCTCCTCTACCATTTTCTGATCACACATAGAGCTAATTGTCTGTCTCTGTATATCTTTCTGTTAGTGCGTGTGTGTTTGTCTGCTCAGCGAGCAGTGATGCTAGGCTAAAGAAAAAACAAAGAAAATAGACCACGAACTGAAACTACTGCTGCAGATCAGCACTGCAGCCGACGGAGCACTCAACGGATCAACCGACAGAGAGCTCTGTGGCCGGCTTCCCGGTTTCGGGGCGCTTCCTGTTGAGCTTCAGTCTGGGTCAGACTGAAGCTCTCTACAATTTTTACTCTTATGTTTCCTCTAGTGTTCGTGTTACAGGACACACTGATGGTAGCCATCTTGATGCGCACTGCTCTGTTACTGGTTAAACTAGCGCAAGCATCAGTGGTGGGTGGGGCGCAAGGCCAGATCAAGAAGTGCTCATTGAGGGAGACAGAGTAGATCTGAATCTGGCCTGTTTTCAGAGGGGAGCTTTTTAATGTGGGAAAAGCATGTTAAACAAAATTAATAATAGCAGAGTGTTTTCACATACTTTAAAACGTGTCTGGAGGGGAACTTTAAAGGATCAATAATCTCATAACTGTAGGCAAGAAATCAAATATGCATGTCTGAAAATGTCAAATTATTCCTTATAACTGGACCTCATCTGATAGCAGTTTCATTAGATTACGAGAAAAGGGACTAATCAAAATGTAGATGTATAAACCTTCATATTACATCCTCTCAGTCAGTTCTTTTCAAAAAGATTTGTGTAAAGAAATCCCAAGGTAACCAGCTCCAGTGTATTTGCAGTAGGAAGGACACACAGACGAGGTGTTCTGGCTCAGTTTTATGCAGCAGAGTGAAAATCTCAAAGCACGATTTGCTCTCTACCAGTGCTGCAATTAATGTCCCCCCTTTCATGGAGAATTCAGCAGTTCATATGAATGATTGAACAGCCTTTTAAGACCCCACACAGGACTGGATTACAGCTCCTACATTGCTGGCCAGCCTCCTGTGGACTCCCGGCACACAGTGAAACTTACAGAGGTTGATTAGGTGCAGATGCTAGATGGTGCTTAGATCCACCTGCCACTTCCAGTATAGATCCTATCTGCCTTTTTCTGATATTCCATTTGATGCAGTGGAAATTAGGTTTGGCTACATTTGCCTCGTTTCCATCGAGCACTTTTGATATGGTACCTTTGGAGCCAAAAGTAACCCTTCAGACATGGTACCTAGACCGTAGAGTTTCCTCAGCAAACAGTACTCTGAAATGGTGGAGTCATGAGTATAGCATCTGCTTTGCTCTTTAAAGTTTTGAATGTCGGTATTACTGGGGAGGTTTAGTTTCACAGTTTCATTGTAGTATTCTAAACATTCACCCAAGTTACTTGCTGAGTAAGGCGTAAGGATAAAACTGAAATTGAAAATGTGTTTAGATTAATGTAAAGCCTAAATTGTCCAATAAAATGAGCTCAATGCCTCTTCTAACCTAATTGTTGGAGATAAAACCCTCCAGTAGCTTTCCTCTCCCTCCATTTTCACTTTGACCTGCATGTTTTTTTCTCTCTGGGACTCTCTCTGTCTTTCTCTCTGCTCTTTGTTTCCTGTCGCCTCTCACCACATTTTTTTTTCTTTCCCCACATCTCCCTCCAGGACCTGACCGCACTGGTGGCCAACGGAACCATCAGCTCCAAGCCACCAGTCACCCTGCGGCTGGTCATCCCTGCCAGCCAGTGTGGCTCTCTCATTGGGAAAGGGGGGGCCAAGATAAAGGAGATCAGAGAGGTGAGCAGCCAGAACACAAATCTACTCCATCCTCCCCGTCCTTGCTGCACAGGCAGCTGGACCAACATTGAAATATGGAGAGAAAAAATCTGCTTCTGGAGATGAGGGAAAATAAACTGCAGCTGGAAGGAAGAGATATTTCATTTCCCACAATTCTTTTTTTTCTTTTTTTGTTGTTTCTTTTCCCCCTGCTGCTGTTTTGTTTTGTGCCTTATACTAGTGTAAGTCCTCCTGCTTGTGCTAATACATTTTAGGTAAGTGTTAGGTGCTCTTATTCAGAATCACTGCAGCAACAAAATGGTATAAAATAATGAATGTATGAATAATTTGTCATAGATCATATCATAACATGCAAATTACATCAAAGCAGAATTTAAATAAAATACAAAAATTACAAAGATGCACTAGAAGTATTAGTAACGAGCCTACAGCCATGCTAGAAGCGCTGTGACTCTTCTTTGAGTTACATGCTAACGTAAGGTTGTGACCATGCTGTAGCAGGTCCAATGTTTACCTATAAACTGTATAAATATAATGAACATAGCCAGCGTGACGTCACCAATTGGTTTGTGGACTCATGTTTTGAAGAGTCGAGTTCCATGGCCATCCCCATCTTGTTTTTAAGAGGCAGAAGTGACCATATGTGGACAAGAGGGTGGAGCTGTGGAGGAGCTAGGGGTGGATCTGACTCACAGACTGTAGTGATACCTTGCAGACAACCTGTCCCTCAAAGCGTCCATGCCATTAATTATGTGTAACTTTAAAAAACCCACTAACATCTGGCAGTACAATCAGCATTCACTCCCGGGTCAAGTGACTCTGCAGCAGTCACAGGTATTTATTGGCTCCAGCTCCGACTGGCTCCGACTGGCAGTGACGGAAACTCGACATCCGGGGGGACGTGCTAATTTTAGCCCCTTTGCCGGTGCAGTGCTATGACAGGATGCCACAATGTACCATCTGTCTCCATCCGAGCAGCACTCTTACATCATTCCAAATTAGTTGGTACCGAGTTTGCAAGAGAGACCGAATAAAAAACAGATAAAAAAGACATAACCACCGTAACATTTTCAGTGGCTTTAATGCTGCTTTCTACTGTTTACTAACCTGTTTTACGGCCTGTTGTTACGCCAAACATGACACACCAGTTAAAGCACAGAAAAGCAAAGAGTGCATTTAATAAAGCATCATATTAGAGATTATTTATCAAAAAAGTGCCAGGCAAGGATTCCCAGGACCCCCGTACAGAGGTCCAGTTTAAGCCCTGAATGTTCTCAGTACTTAGAAACACCCAAAGTAAGTTGAGTATCCCTGGTCTACTAGCAATGGGAAAGGAGTCTATCATCTATTTTAGCAGGTTTTCCTGTGTTTCAAAAATGGCATATACTGTACACGTAAATTATGGTGGAAAAAGGGAATTATATAAGAAATTCAGTAGAGTTGTCATGAAGGTGGAAATTAGCCATAGCCACGTTTTGTACCGGGCTGTTTATTTCGGCTGTAATGTCAAGGAACTGCAATTTATGGCACTACCACATTGGCTTCATTTTTCACCCCTTGAGGTTGCTGCTAGAGTTCACCATGGTCACCATTTTTGCATGCTAACATTTGCTAATTATCACAAAACAGGAAGTACAGCAGAGACCAAGGGGCATGTCATGAGTTTTGCAGTTACATGATCATAAGGCAAATAAACATTTCTGGCCTGCTGGTGGCGCTCGATAAAATGTCAGTGGATCACCAGTAATCTTACAATTCACCCGCTGGAGAACATGAATGTCTGTCCAGGATTTAATGTGAATCCATGCAATAGTTGTTGAGATTTTCCACCCGGAGCACAGTGGTGGTATCTGCACTTAGGCTGGCACCAGACTAAAATTGGATTTGGCTATTAAGGCAGGAAATTAGTGAGACAATGAAGTCCGATAGATCACCTAACACAACAAACAGCATGACTCAGCAGTGGCAACTTTGAAAGGGAAAAACTCCTGACTTCATTTAGGCCCAGTTGAAACATCAGGATTAAACATATCAGATCTGTTGCCAGAGACGTCTGTCACTGTAACTTTAGCTCTGTACCGATCTACAAATAGTCTCTCTCTCATTTTAGCCTTTACCTTCACTGGCAATGGCATCCAGTTGTTGTTTTTTGCGGTTAGACGGATTTTCTCGTCATGTTCATAACCCAGATTTGTTTCAGTTGCAGATTTGTTTTGTTTGTTCGGTTGCCACAGGACACATGCTCACTTACAGAAGCATTTTGTGATGTAAGTGGTTCAACAATGGCCTCCAAAAACCCTGCAGTCTGATAGAGACATCAGCAGATAAATCTTTAAAACTCTTCCTTTTGCCTGCAGACATGCTATATTAGGAATATATGAGCTAAAATTGAGAGAATTACCTCGGCTGACCACGGGTGACTTTTCATTTATCTCTAACCTGACAGTGCTTGACGTTAAACATACAGCACGGTTGGTCTCCGACAGTATAGGTGGAATAATATAAGGTCAGCGAAGCCAGCAGGGAGGCACGGAAAGCAGGCATGGCAGAGTAATAACGACTTGTCTTATCTCCGGAATCAAGCTAATCTTTTTTTCCAAAACCCTATCATTTGCAGAGCACCGGAGCTCAGATACAGGTGGCAGGGGATTTGCTGCCCAACTCCACTGAGCGAGGGGTGACGATATCTGGGAATCAGGAGTCTGTAATCCAGTGTGTCAAGCTCATCTGCACAGTAATCCTGGAGGTAGGAAGCGTACCATTCCTCTCTCTTACTACCCTCACTTAGCTGACATGTTGTCGGAGCTCTGCTGCTGCAGCTGTATGAAGGAAATAATTGCTGTTGACATGCATGTTTTCATTTCACCGGCATGCATTGATTGTTTATTGCACTGCAGCAGAAGTTGATGCATTTTTAGTGGGCTGTGTTGTTCTTCTTTGTTACATAATGCTGCTATGATTAGATTCACAGTGCTGCTGAACATAGATTCTGTAACAATATCCTCATTAGAGATGTTCCAATACCATTTCCGCCTTCCGGATACTGATACCCAAACATGTGTATCAGCCAATAACAAGTACTGACCCAATACCATCTGCGTTAAGAAAAGTTAACAGCTGTATACCACTGATCCTTCCTGATATCAGACCGAACTGTGAATTTGTTTAACTCCGTTTCCATCTTCAGTTTGACACTGCATTCACTCTAACCATTTCTGGATGGGGGGGCACCAAATAGGCGGAGTCTGCACACCAGCTGTTGTTGCTACTAAATTGCAGCGGTGACAGCAGCGTACATGTCATGGCCCATACAATCTAATCAACAGAGATGAATATCGTTGCGGCTTAAAGAAGTTTTTCACCACTAGAAAGATGGTCTTTTCAAAAAACTAGTCTGTCAATGCAGTAGGAAGACACAAATACTTTTGGAATTGGTGCTACATGACCAGAGAAAACAGAAAAAAAGGAATGTGGCATTCACTTCTGCCCAAAAGGTAGAAAACCTACAACAACCAGAAAGCACAGCGCCGCACCGGACCAGTAAATGCTCCTGCTGTAATGGGAACTCATCTGTTTGACACAATGGTGTCAAGCTGGTAATAAACAATCTGGTATTAAAAGGTCAGCTAAAACAGGTTTCTAAAAACATCAGAGGCAACACAGTACCAGAATCCTGGCTTATATTTGATCAGCACTGCCTAGTTTTACGGTTTCATCTCAGTTTTTTGTCAGCTTTTGTTTTCAATATGCAGAAAACAGTATGGTGTCCACTTCCTGTTGACAAACTCTCACTGTAACAGCTAAACAGGGCACTAAAATATGTTTCTGAAGACATTTTAAGCAAGAAATAGGCACTGCAGTAACATAATCTTGGTTTATATTTGATCAGTACTGCCTGTAACGTTAGATTGGAGGTTGGTCTGAATTTGAGAGAGAAAGGGGGGCGGATCTGTCTCTTGAGCCACTTCTATACTCTTTGTGTCCATGGTGATGGCATAGGTGGCGGGAAATACGAAACTACGGAGGTACAGTCTGTAGTTTGAGCAACAGCCCCAGAGCCAGCAATAACACATCAACCAGTGGAGTTCCATTGGGTGGGAACAGGGAGATCTAGGCACTGGTTAGATGGAGGGAAGTTTACCACAGTTAATTTACACATACTGCCCACATTGTCACGATACAAAGCTGGTTGAAAATCATCAAAGTACTATGTTTAATAAAATCACATTGAGTAAATCACCATGCAGGCAATTATTTGTCAACTAGGAAAACAATCATGGCTTTTGCCCCATAGGCTGACATTGTTTTGTCAGCTGACAATAACGTGGTTGCTGCCGCTTGCTGACAGATTACACTCCATTTAAAGAGTTGTCCCAGCCCTCGCCCTTATGCATTTAGCGAAGCACCGGTGCACTGAAATGGAGTGGAATCAATCCAACATCATAAAGTCCACACTGATGCACAGCCATGTCAACATACATGTTTTGCAGGGCTTTTAAGAGTGGAGCGGAGCAAAGTCAAAACAAATTACATTGTCAGTTGTTATGAGAGGAGCCTCAATAGCAGCATTTGCCTTGTCAATAACACTCGCCAATGTTGTTATTAATCTTCATTGGTTCCATCGCATCGCTTGAACATGCTTGACAACAGCGTGACAACGGCGTTAGTCCCAACAAACTACTTTCAAGTTTATTGATAAATTACGTGGTACCGGATCAATGCTTGGTGTGCGTACTTGCCAATACCCAATCCAGCATCTTAGGCAGTATTGGAGGCATTTCGGGTACTGGTATTAGTGTCGGAACAACTCTAATCCTCATCTAACACAGGAAATGTCAAGAAAGTACATAGTTTCTTTAATGTTTTGACCTCCTGTGCTCTAATCTGCCAGATGAGACATTTTGGCGAAGAGTCAAAAGGTGCTGCTCTCAGGTCAGAGCCCAGTATTGTTGGAGAGGACACTAATCTGCTGAAGGAAAACACACTGGCCTGCAGCAAAATCTGTCCACCTTTAGACAACAGCTCTCTTGAGAAAATCGAGGAGGAGATGAGAGAAAAACAACCCCGAGCACAGTTTCTCCCTGTGTGTTCATGGAAGTGCACAAGTCCTTTTTGTTTTAGCATTGCAGCTGGACCTGACTGACTAATTGCTAGTTTGATCCAGTTTTCCAGGGCTTTCTTCAAAGGCTTGCGAGTTTCATTAGGATTCTGTACCAGCGGCTTCTTGCTTTTGGCTCCAAGATTTAAATTATGCAAAGTTATACAAAGAATTTGCTGTGACTGCTCCCGCAGAAAAGATGCTCTACATTTTAAACCCCAAAACAGTATCGCCAACATTGCAGTTACTCGATAAGATATACGGTGTCATGTACTCTGTATAATCTCCTTTTCTCATTGGTGTTTGAAGAATTTTATCTTCAAATGTCTCCTTGTCAGTGGATGCTTGATTTATCCAGAGGGCAAACCACTGCAGAGCCAGCAGCTCCAATGCAAACTAAAGCTCAGAGCTATTATCCACAAAGAGCTCTCACCACACGGCTTCAATAATTCAATGAATGACTAATATTATCAAACGGAAACAAGGAAGGGAATAATGTCGGTGTCATTACCAGTTTAGTTCATCATTAATTGTTATTGTATCTTAATGTACCAGAGAGTTACACACCATTTGCACTTAGTGTCTCACTCTTTGACAGGAGAGCTGATGTCATTTCAGAGAAGATGAGCTTATTCATGTCTTTGAGGTTTCCAATAAGCATTTATTAAAACCTCTGACCCCTTGTCTTTGACTTTTCAGTCTCCTCCAAAGGGTGCCACCATCCCCTATCGACCGAGCCCCTCACCAGCTGCCCTCCTCATCGCGGGAAACCAGGTGAGAACCATTTTACCACACAAGTTGTGTAGCTTATCTATGATATGGTAGCACAGCGGTTCTCACACTGTGTAGTGAATCCTGCTTTATGGTTTTAGGGGCTTCACAGGGGGTTAGAGTTAGATCGGGGGAGGAAATGTGGATCTTGAATGAGCCGAAGATGAATGAATCTGTTTCCTGTGGGAACAGTGAAAGTGCTCTGAAGCTAGTGAGGCTATTATTTTACAAGTTTTATTCAAATGGCAAAACTAAATGTTGAGTTTAAGATGAGCAGATTTTTGACAGGAGAGAAATCTAAATTATTGATATTTTTTTCAAAGAATAACATACAATTTGGCTATTTTGTTAGTTGTTAAAAAATACTGTTAAACGTTTTTGTTATTTTATTTATTTAAATGATTCCCAGGAGGATGGAGGGCAAATGCCATGCTAACGGCTCTGTTATGCTTAAGGCAAATGCTTGCAGATGTTTAGCAGGCATAGTGTTTACCATGTTCACCATCTTAGTTTAGCATGTTAGCATGCTAACGTGCTAATTACTCTGCACTAAACATGAAGCACAGCTGAGGATGATGGCGAGGTCATGAAGTCCACAAAATGACCATTTGTAAATCAATGTGTTACCTTGAATTACTGAGGAAAAGTTTTTCTTACATGCCTTCAACATTGATTTATTGATTGATGGGGGACATTTAACAACAGCAAAACTATATCAAAGTATCTGTTTACAAACTCTTACACAACTCCTGCAGTTTGATCCAAGTCTCATTCATCCAGCTGTATGCTCAGTACTTCCCAAACACATGCATTTTCCTTAAAACCTTAATATTTAAAACTGAAAATATTAAGGTTTTAAGGAAAATGCATCTGTTTGGTAAGTACTGAGCAGACGACTGGATAAATGAGAATTGGATTATACTGCACGAGTTGTGTGAGAGTTTGTAAACAGATGGTCCCCAATCAATCAATGAATCAATATGATTTCTGTTTTCTGTTGAGGCATGCGAGAAAAACACTTCACAAATTCAAGATAACACGGCATGACTGACTGCTTTACAAATGGTCATGTTGTAGGTGAAGTATTTCTTCAATGGGATCTGCTTTGGAAACTCCCCACGTACCTTCTCAACAGCTGAACTGGGGGCCATGTCCGACAATTTCTGTAACCTTCAGAAAATGACAATCCAACAATCACACCCACTTCACACATGTGAGAAAGTAAGCAGGGTTTAAAATCCTCTCTCTAGCTCACTTTTTTATTAGCTGCGACCGTCAGCTCATTCTGTCCGTCAGTCGGTCCATAAAAAATTTCCCACCCTTTGGCGGCCACGATTTTTGCCTTAGGAGGCTGAAATTTGGCATGGAGGTCAAGTGTGAGTGAGTGAGTGAGTGTGTGTGTGTGTGTGTGTGTGTGTGTGTGTGTGTGTGTGTGTGTGTGTGTGTGTGTGTGTGTGTGTTCATGCCAGTGGACCTTTTCCAAAGCAGACATTTTGACTTGTCATAGCAGGAAAAGCACGGGTGAAGTGATAACATTAGCAGTGGCTCAGTTTCATTAAGTGTTCCGGTATGCTGTTCCGCACAGTACCAGGCCCTCCTGGTATGCAATGCAGCTTCCTGCGAAAAAGGCACCGAACTTCCACATGGATAAAAAGACTTGCCCAAGATTTTGTGGAAATATTGGTCATGAGCCAAAGGACAGCTGATTAACTCAACTGGCAAAAAGAGGCAGTGCATACTGTAGATACATGCACATACGTTGTTGCAAATCTGCCCTTGTTTAATTTCTTTTCTAGCATGATCCAGCCCTTTGCCTGCCATTTTGCAGGTATTTGGTTATAAATCTCCCAGTGATGGTGCTAGAAGAAAAGTTAATTGAAGTTGCAACAATTCATCCATAAAGATCTGAACTAAATTTAATAGCAGTCTCAATAGTTGTCGAGACATTTCTCTCAAAACTACAAATGTGGACCTCATGGTGGCATGACACAAGATAAGGGAAAACTTTGACCTGCTGATGGCACTAAGTGAAAAGTCAGGAGATCATTTAAGTCATTAGGATTCATCCTCCAAGCACCATGACTACCTGCAAATTTGTAATGGTATTTTAGCATGGACCAAAGTGACGGACTGACTGACAGACTGATATTAGAGCCACATCGCCAGCAGGGCTAAAAAGTTTGAGATCCACGAGATTAGAATTTGTGGCTGACACCTTCACCTTCCCACCTTACATGAAACTACAACTGGTCACTGGAGAATGTTCGGAGGAGGTATTACCACTGATCCGATCTTTCACTGAAGTTCTTGGCTCACTCTTGTGGAGAAACAAGACTCATGTAGGTGCTCCCTGGTGGGGGATTGGGTGTGTGTGTGTGTGTGTGTGTGTGAGGGAGGGGTTGAGTGTTTGAGAAGGGACAGATATCCACCCTCCCATGGAGCAAGTCACAAGATTAGCCAGCGAGACTGGAGGCCTGCCGTCTCCTCCGGCTGCAGCAGCAGTCAGATATTCTGCATAGCTGTCAGCAGTTCTGACAGTGTTTGTGCTGCCTCAGACTCTGGTCAATTTATGGAATGGCTTTGTGTTTTTGATATTACCCATAATAAGCTATCAAATTAAACCCGGGGCGAGGTCCTGGTCACTGGGAGATGGCTTTAATGAAGGCAGCGCAGTGATAAGGGATGTTTGTGTAATTTGTCAGAGGAGAAAATGAAGTGGAATGGGAAAGGGTCTGCGGATGAGTCATGGCCTATAAGCCTGTTAGGTGTGTGAAAGTGTCAGAAATGCAGCCTCGAGAGCCCATCTCAGAGCAAATTTGATCTGTGGCGAAAGAGCAGGGGGAAAAAATGAAACTGGAAGTTTTTATTCATTATTTTTTACATAAAATTTACCATGGAGGGTTTCAGCTGGTGAGAACACATTTACTCTCACTAATCATCACTTCCATTGCAAAAATAATGACTGTTTGGACTGTATAAACATCAAGATATTTCAGTAATGAGCCATGTACTTTCCTATTGTGCTTTGCAGGTGTTTGAGGCATCAGAATTTGCACCCCACCCTCTGTACTCTGTCACCCAGGGTGGCCTGGACCTCCAGCAGGTAACTGGACATTCATTAATGTAAAAAAACATATCCAGAAATCAACTCACATTTTTTTAAACGTTGGCCCTAAACTTTACTATGGAGTGCAGGAGGAATGAGTGTCAGGGCTGTGAGGACCTAAGGGTTGTGTGGTATGTCCAAATTTACACAGTCCATCATCTGGCACAAGGCATTAAAAACAACAGCTGAGCGTAAGCTGCAGCTATTGTTCTACCCCGTCACAAGAGCTATAACCCCTCATGAAACATGATGCCATCACACACCACCACCACCACCACAGTCTTCTTTTTTAGTCCTGCCTAGCTCTGCACCAGAAACATTTCGGCTTTAGGAATATTCCTCCCATGACGGCGATAGCAGATACTGTCATAATAACAGCAGCCTCTGACAAATCAGCTCGTCGTTGAAGGGAAAAAATAATAATTGTGGGTAATGAAATATAAAGACATCACAGTTTAGATCACTCATGCTGTAAATTGCAAGATTATTGCTAATAATTTTTGGTGTTCTGTGCTTTCCTGTATAAACACACCTCTAATGTACTGATGCACTGTAAAGGCCGAGCTCCCCTCTCCAGTTTATGACCATATAGGATGCACTGGTAATAGTAGCCAGACAGCTGGCGTCAGGCAGAATTGAGTTAAAATAGACAGATGGATGGATGGATAGACAGAAATGAAGTTAAAGTGAGTATCGATGGGTGGAGCGAGAGGAGGGCAGGGGGTTAACATGCAGTATGTGAGTCTGCATTATTTAAGATAATGTGGGGATAAGACAAAAAATGACGTAGCCAACAGGCAAGACTGCACAAATACTAAACATGCTTTTGGCAAATTCTTTAAAAAGGGTCAGGTCATCAAAATAACAGAAAAAAAGAAAAAAAAATTTTTTAAGAACCTCTAGTGGTATCTAGCCATGCAGACAGTTTTAGCTTTGTTTGCTGTGGTTTTGAGGTACTGGAGCTTTTAGGCGTTTGTTACAGCCCCAGTGCCAAAATGGAGGGAAGGGAATTTTTTTTGTGCTGTTCACAGGATTGAAAAGTGGCCTCTGTGACACATGTTGCATCTTTTATCCCTTGGAAAATATAAAGTCAGGCGCTGACTCTTGTGCCAACTTTTTAGGGGGCAGGGAGGCAGGTAGCGCCTGATGTTGCTCAGCGACCATAACCAGCCCTGTATCGTAGCCTACTTACCAGAAATCAAGAGTTCGGAGCTGATGTTCTTCCAGGTGTTATTTTTTAAGTGTGTTTTAAAATATTGTGGGACAGAGAGCAAAGCTCTGGGTAGACCTGCTACGAGCCATCCGGTCCCAGTATGACCAAAATGAGAGCTGCGTCAGCATACTCAGCGTAAAGTCAAACACACTCTTGGTGGGTGTTGGCCTCCGCCAGGGTTGCCTCTTGTCACCGATCCTGTTTGTGATATTCATGGACAGGATCTCGAGGTGCAGCCGGGAGGAGGAAAGGGTCCGATTTGGGGCAGATGATGTGGTTCTGTTGGTGTCATCTCACCGTGACCTCCAGCATGCACTGGGGCGGTTTGCAGCTGAGCGTGAAGCAGTCAGGATGAGAGTCACCACCTCTAAATCTGAGGCTATGGTTCTCTGCCGGAAACCGGGGGTCGCCCCCTCTAGGTTGGGAGAGAGTTACTGCCTCAAGCAGGGGAGTTCAAGTATCTTGGGGTCTTGTTCACGAGTGAGGGTAGAATGGATCGTGAGATGGTTCAGCAGCTTGGTGCGGCCCTTTGATGCAGGCACTGTGCTAGACCATCGTGGTGAAGAGAGAGCTGAGCCAGAAGGGAAAGCTTTCAATTTACTGGTCCATCTTTGTCCCAACCCTGACCTATGGTCATGAGCTCTGGGTAGTGACCGCAAGAATGAGGTCACGGATACAGGCAGCCGAAATAAGTTTCCTCAGAAGGGTGTCTAGGTTCAGCCTTAGGGATAGGGTAAAGAGCTCAGACATCCAGAGGGAGCTTGGAGTTGAGCCGCTGCTCCTTCACATCGAAAGGGATCAGTGGAGGTGGTTTGGGCATCTGATAAGGATGCCTCCTGTAAGAGGTGTTTCAGGCACGTCCCACTGGTAGGAGGCCCCGGGGCAGACCCAGAACACGCTGGAGGGATTACATATCTCATCTGGCCTGGGAACGCCTCGGGGTACCCCAGGAGGAGCTGGAAAGTGTTGCTTGGGAGAGGGACGTCTGGAGATGATGTCACTTGAGTCAGTGTTGGTTGGGGCTGAAAACTACAGATCTGAAGAACAAAAATTTGGGGGTGTCGAGTTAGAAAGAAGTAAGGTTACTAGTTCTCTGAGACATCTCTGCTTGAGGGTAGTGGCTTGTAGCTACATTAGCTATGACTAACATAACACACCCTCATGTTTTACTGAATTGTCGGTGGCCGAGTTGCATCTTGGGCATTGTAGGCGCCATGTTTTGAATGGGATATAAAAGACAATATCTCTTGGTCTGCTTCGCCGAATTTTATGCTTCAAAAAAAATTACAACGTTATAGAACGGGCATGTCCCACTGGGAGGTGGCCCCGGGGCAGACCCAGAACACGCTGGGGTTACATATCTCATCTGGCCTGGGAACACCTTGGGGTCCCCCAGGAGGAGCTGGAAAGCGTCGCTGGGGAGAGGGACATCTGGGGTGCTTTGCTTGGCCTTCTGCCTCCACAGCCTGACCCCAGATAAGCTTACCTGAAACTTCTGTGTAAACGTCAGGAAATTTAGACGCTAGGAACATCACTACTTATATTAGGTGTAATATCAATGCTCAGTTTATGTACCTTTATCAAATGTGCAAGCCCAGTTTGTGACAAAGGGAAGGGTTACCGCTTCAAAACTTTTCTACATAATGGGTTTGATACACCGCAAGATGTTTTTTTTTTTTAAGGGATGAATTGGTTGATTTTGCAATTATTTTAATTATCTTTAAAATTAAAGCAGTGTGACCACAAATGATGGGGAAGTAAAACTGATTTATCAGGACAGTCCACCAACAATCTTCACAGCAGCTACTTAATAGTCCGTATAACTGTTGACACTGAGGTCTGTGGATTATTCAGAGTAACAAGGACATTGTGTTTAAAAAAAAAGGGATTTTCCTGTTGAATCTTTCATTATCTGTAATGCTGTGAAAATTACAAGCAAAACTCAGTTCGCTTCCTGTGCATTGGGGTGGATGCTGCAAATTCAGAGATGTCAAAGCCTGGACTAATAAAACCAAAACTGTGGTGCCTGCTCTGGGAACGAGACCACTAGAGTAAATCGAAAAGTATGTTAAGTTCAGAGCTGAACTACAAACGCTCGTTTCTCTTACTCTGAAAAACAAAAGAGGCATGTATTGACAGTGAGGCACTTCCATTAAGAGGCTGCAGATTTATTGCCTGTGTGTGATGTTTTATTGCTGTAATTTACCTAATGCAGGACGCTCTCTTTCAGGCCTACACTTTGCAAAACCAATATGGCATTCCACACTCAGAGGTAGAGTATGAGCATCTGTGGAAATATTATGATTTAATATAACATGAGTTCTTTATGGTTCAGTGCATCAGGTTCTGCTTTCTGTTTTACAGATGGCCAAGCTCCATCAGCTGTCAATGCAGCAAGGCCTGAGTCCAATTGCCCAGCCTGCTCAGACTATCATACCTGGTATGTAAAACAGTAATACTAGTATTTGCCCTGAATTATATTCCACTGCTATGACAGTCAAACAAGTGGGAAAATAAGCAGCTTGCAGAGTTTTGTCTCTGTTTCTCCAGCTCTAATTTGTCGCAGATTTTCCACCTGCCTTTAGAAGTAAGAAATAAAGGCTCGCTGTCATTAGCCGTGCTGATAATGTGCTTGTGTCAGTGAGGAAGGAGGAGATGAGGCTTTATAGCTCTCTCATAGAAACTATTATGTGAAATGATACGTTCCGCAGAGTCAGAGAACTGGGAGAAGGAAAAGAATGAGTGTCGTGTTAAACATCGGTCCATTAAAATGGAAATTAACTGCTTTAACATATCAAGCAGTTCCCAGCTCAATGGGTTTTTCCAGCATATCAGTGCCGGGTTTGTGTGGCTTCACTTGTGCTAAAGGAGTTGAATGAATATTCAAATGTCTGTTATGTCAATTTCATTCAGTTGATTCCCGTGTTTTCTCTTGCCAGGGATGGACTCCAACTCTCAGACATCTCAGGAGCTGCTTATTCCCAATGATGTAAGCAGAAGCAACTTTTTAATTCTTCATATTTTTCGTATTTTCCCATCTGAACGACAAGGAAAATAAAAAACATCAGGAAATCAGCGCTCATCTCACATGTACACAGCGCAGGAGCAGGTGACTTTGAATGCAGTAGCTGCAACTGCAAAGGCTTGTGGTGTAACTTCAAAAGAGACGAGAGACATGTTGGCAACTTACTAATTATCCTCATTATTCTAACCTCAGACTAACCCAAGGTTAAAGGGATTCTGAGCTGATATGGATCCTTTTCGCATTATTGTCTGGGCTGCAGTTGCAGTGTCTTAGAGTGACTCCCATGAGTGCTCAGTAAATCCTCTCATGTTCCCTGACCTACTTAGAGGCTGTCTGCTGTCAAAACAGCCAATAAGAAAACAGACAAAGATCCTTTCCCTCCTCACTTAGCCTCCGCCAGGGTTTGATAAAACGTCTCTCCAATCTGAGAGGAGAAATCACGATGCATAGATACACTTCAAAAATAAAGTCAGACTGCATTTCCCTTTAGACGATCACTGCATATTTGGTTTGGATGGAGAGCATCTCGCTTTTAATTGTACTAATTTGCTTCCTATTGAATTTAATTTAGAAAAATGACAGACAGAAAGCTCTCTTTTAAAGTCAAATTTATGATGAAGTCATTAATGATTCATGATTTAATTTGCACATATTTCATCCAGAATACAAACAGAACAACAATGACTGTAAGAACGAAATGTTCAGAATGTTAAAAGATGAGCCTGGCATTTATTTTCTGTATTTTTCTCACTGTCAGCAAATACGGTAAAAAGACCAAAACACTCAATATGTCAAGTCTGATGGTTGCCAAATCTTTTATCAATAATGTACCCCCTTTGAAGTATTTTTTCAGTCCAGTACACCCCGACCAGCACAAAACATTTATGGTAGAAAAACAGTGAACAAACATCAGTATGACTGTATCAAGCCCCCAGGAACAGCGCCAGGCTTTGAAGCCAGTTGGACGTAGTGGCCAAACTGTGGAATTACAACTTGCAGGTCCGTGATGTGATGCCATTGGGCAGATTTACATTGTCTACCACATTTCATAGTTGACTAGTAGTTGTAATTTAGGGCCATTAGTCAACTAGTCACCCGCATATTTACGATATTAATGTAATTATTGAATTATATATTTTGGGTGGGGCAACACAATGGTTTGAGTTGAAGGTGTGATAAAGAACAGTATCAGTAACATTGTTAACACTGTGCTACATTACAGAGAAATACAAAACCTTACTANCACCTTCTCAAAATGATCCCACACTTTGGATTTCTTGCCCGACATGTTATTAACTAGCCTGTGGAATAACCACAGGTACCAGCCCTGTGCACATGCTGCATCTTTAAACACCTGGAAAACCTAAACCCCTATCCAGTTCTCTTTATACATTCATGGATTGTGTTTGTTGAGGCAGTTGACAGTTTAGAGCAAATAATGATTGCCTTGAAAATAAAGTAAATGTGGTTCATCAACCTTACATTTACATTTTTACTGAACTTATTATAGTGCAATTATTTTAGGAATAATGCAAAAAATAAAATAAAATAAAATAAAGCAAAAAACTCTCGGGGTACCCATACCCCCATTTGAGAAAAAACTGTGTTAGTCCAATTTATAATGACTTCCTGAAACTCATTACTTCCTAATGAAGATGTAAAACTTTGAAATCTGGTCACAAATATATAGTTTCGTTTTTAAAAGCCAAAGAAAGATCCTGAAACAGCTGAGCACTGTTAATCTGTACCCAAACAGGAGTAAATAAGTGCATTTGCAGGAGACCTTTTCCCACTGCAGGTTTCTACTCGCCTGTGAGTATTTACAGCAGCAGGATGGTGTACGTGGGACTGACTCAAAATAAACTACAGTGAAGGAACATGTCAGCCTGTGCAACACTGTGGCTCACTGCTGTGTTTCAATAGTTGTTTGGTATTTTCGTCGGTCTTTTCATAGGATTTGTTTGTTTGTTTCCAATAGAGTCCGCCAGGAATGGGCCCTAAAACACAGAAATGAGTTTGGTTCATTTGTCTTAAAGTCAATGGGTGTTTTGAATGGGTTTCTGGTTAGATGCCTGGAATAAGGTCTGTGGTTAACACAAGCTTTAGAGACTCACATTTTGTTCTACGACATAAAATACATCAGTAAATACCCCCCTTGTGAACTTTGACGCTTCTATATGTCTTAAAAAAGCTGGCTAAATGAGACTACAGATCATCATCACGCCAAGTCGGACTGAACACAGCTTTACAGTTGTGTTATGGTGGGGATGTAAGGTCATGTGACCATGGTGTAGCACATTTATAGCCTAATATTAGCTTTTTACTTCCGGCGAGTGCATTAAGGCTTCAATGATCATATAAGTAGTGGTCATTTGTGATGATTATCTTGCTGAAAAATATGTGTAAGTATCATAAACATTTGTTTGCCACACAGTTTATTTTCAGCAATAATCCAATATCCAATGGAAAAATCATGTAGGCTTTTTGACGAGGTAACGTAATCCCTGGCAGACGCTATTAAAAAAATAAAATAAAACCGCCTACAGAAAATTGCTTTTTTTGTTTTGTTTTTTAATTTTGATTTTTATTGGCAGCCACAGGATTTACAAAAGATAATTACAAATGCTTCACACCAGTTTTGATAATTAAATCACAACAAAATCAGGTGCTTAAAGGGGAGAAGAAAATAAACCACTGAAATAAATAAATAAAAACAAAAGAAAACATTAAGGTTCAAATCATTTACTAATAGATTCCTCATCAAGACAGCCACCTCTTTAATCTGAGGGAAATTCGACATTTATATATTTTAATTATGAGAAATTAAACTTTTACTTACAACTTGTTTTGTTTGTAAAAAATAATAAAATATAATAAAATTTACAGATTAAAAAGTATCACGTTATTTTGCAGGCATTATTTGTCGGTACCGAACGGAACTACTAAAGTACAGGACAAAATAAGTGGAGGGAATGGCAATTGTTAAGTTAGTCACGTGTGTCTTGTGTAAATACCAGTGTTATTCTTTAAACTAAATTTATCAAAATCCTTGAGTGTCAGCAAAGAAAAAAATCAGACGTGAAATTAATTTTCAGTTTGTTCTCTTGGTTTGGATTGATTAGGTTTCAGTGCTCTGTACAGCCACAGCCCTTCAACAACATTTCTAAAATGCCTGAAGGCTCTTTTAACCAAGTAAACCCCCACATGGCGAGTGGCACAATGCATCAGAGGAATGAGGGAGTCCAGTGCTATACGTGACAGGGACAGCTGTAAGCTCCAGCCATTGTTCCAGAAGAGAGGACTTATAGCCATGACTGAGCCTCCTCAGCCCTCCGTCCCCCCTCAGGCCGGCCGCACAATCCCGCTCTGTGCTCACACACTGAACGCCGAAGGAGACTTCTGCACACACACACACATACACACACACACACACAGATGCATTGAGAAACTGCTTACACCCAGTCAGCAGTATGTACTGCACTTCTGCGCGAGGAAGATTTAGCCGGAAGAAAAATGGCTGCACCCTCACCATCCCATCCCTCTTCCTGTGTCCTTTCAAATGACTGCCTCAGCAGGAACTCAACAATATGTAGGCCACTTATAGTTGAGGACCAGGAGTGTAGTGCAGCATTAATGATATTTGAATGCTCAGGGAAAATAATCACCACAGCAAGCATACCTGCTGTGTCTCCTGTGTCATTTATTTAGCTCTGGCTGCATTTTTTTAAGGGTTGTTCATATAGGAATGCTGCTGTCTGAGGTCATGCACGCCAAAGTGGGTGAGCTGTTGACAGCTGGTGTCTATTGACAGCTGGTGTAAAAGGCCAGAGTCCTGTGGAGATTCTTGGTCTCAGTGGGGGAGACATGTTATCTGTGATTTGAGGACTGTCTGTAGTGGCTATTGTCTCTGGAGTTGCTCTTTAGGCCGGCCGCTCTCACTGAATAAACTGCTGAGCCAATAATAGCCAGGCGGACCGACCAGATCGCTGTGTGACAAATCAGACATTGTGGAACAGGCTGCTTACTTCTCAGGAAAGGAATGTGAAATGCAGGGGACGAGTGCAGCACGAACGCCCTGTTTGTGTGTGTATTTCTACCTACTGTATGCGCCAGCCGCTGTTAAGCTGCCAGCACACACGCATACTACAAGTACTTCATCACTGTCTGTCCCACTCACCATATATCTGGCAGCATAACCCTGTCACTGAGCCCTGACACCCTGCACTTGAGCTGATACGCAGCCCCCGAGCTCTGGCTCTGTTAAATATCTATTGTCACTAATAGGCGGGGGTCCAGGTTGGGTAATGAAAGCAGAACAAAAGTGATAATGCATTTTGGAATGCAATAAAAACCTCATGTCACTGTCTAATCTACTCACAGCAGAGGGAACGCTCAAGCCGACGGGACTGTATGTTATATATTTGAGTTATTTTCCCATTATGTTTTCCATTAGTGTGGAGATGCATCTAGCTGGCATGTGTTTGGGAAGTGATTTGTTTGGGAAGTCATCACCACTCTAAGGAATCAATAACCTTTTAGCCACTCAGATTAATGAGAGGCAAATGTGCTTTCTCTCGTCTCTTTTACCGGTGCACACGCAGTAGCAATTAAGGGAGGCTCCGGGAAAAAAAAAAGTGCTTTTGACATGCATGATGGATGACCAATCCACTGAAGACAATGTAATTGCAATATTCAGAGTGGACTGCATTAAGTCAGCCCAACAGCAGCGCACACTTCTTTTTTATTGTAATAGTGTTTTTGCTTTGAGGCTTTTTGTTAGAATCACTTCCATCGGCATTACAACCAGCACTACGAAAATCAGTCAAATGATTTATTGAAGCCTTTCCTCGTAAACCATGTCTGCTTTTTTTCCCATCAAGCTAACAGATCTGTCTCTGCCTCTGTCCTCCTGCAGCTGATCGGCTCGATCATCGGCCGTCAGGGCACTAAGATCAACGAGATCAGGCAGGTGTCAGGAGCTCAGATCAAGATCGGCAGCCAACTGGACGGGACGAGTGACCGTCATGTCACTATCACAGGAACACCGGTCAGCATCAACTTGGCCCAGTACCTCATTACCTCCTGGTAAGACCCAGTGAACAGCCGCCTAATGAGTCACCGCGAGTGCAGGCCTGAGAGAAATGCATTGATTCAAAAAGGGTCAAAGGTCACGCCATAGAGTGATAAGTGATAATGAGGTATGTCCTTATGCTGCTGGTAATTGGCCTCGAGGGAATGAGTAAAAGCCTGGTGGTATTGTGCGACACAGAAGCGTCGTCTTGTTGGAATTCAGTATTTGCAGTGCAGCTCTGGCATCTTTTTCTTAATTATCTTTTCCAATACTTCATCATAATGCGACACGAGGCTTACAGTGAATCACCGGAGTACACGTGACAAAAAAATCTGCACATATGAAGTAGTTAGTACAAATAAAATTAGTCAGAATAAGAAGAAAAATAGGCAAAGTACAAATAAAATCCATAAATTATATTTCTTTTTTTCCTGCAAATTAAAATACGACACCAAACTGGTAATTATCAGTCCTTCCTATTAGAGATTCACAAGAGGCAACGTCTGTCATTAATTTTAACTATCCATCAAAATCTGGTTTTGTCTGACTCTTGCAATGATGGACAATAAATCTCGCTTAGAGAAACACTGTAGTAGGAGAGACCCGTCTCCTCATAAACACAGCTGCGGTGATTGTTACAATGATAAATGCAACTGCTTTCTAATAGTTTTGATTAATCATATCCAAAAAGTAGAAACAAAAGAACAATCACACATTAACTCTTGTGTTTTGTTGAAATTGGCTTTTCGTCCTTAAGGCTCATTTACACTCCATTCATGTATGAAAATAGATCTGTCTGTTTCAAGTGTTGTAAACGGTGGAGCAGGTCGTAATAACATACCTTTAAATGGAGGCAGTGTTATAGACAGCGGTGGTCTGTGAGGCCATTATATCCTCCTGAGACCCCAAACTTTTGTTTGGTTTGCATTCTTAATTTCTCCTAGCTATTTGGGATCAGTACGACCTGATAAGTATAAAAAAAACTAAACACTGTCAAAGATAATAAAGGCTGCTCCCAAAAACAGACCAGGTGACAAAAACAGGGCGGGTAAGTCATATATAATCACTTAAATGCCAAATAAACCTACTTAAGTGTTAGTGTCATATCACTCACACAATATCACAGCCAAACTATTTTAAACTAAGGTACAAGCACTGCAAGATGAACACAACAACTTCCTTCCTGCAAATGTTTCACAATAAAAGCCTTGCTAGAATGGCAAATGGCAAAACTTTACCATCTAAATCACTGCAGGGCCTCTTTATCTTTAAAGGGCAAAGGTTGATGGGAAAACTCCAACACTCAAACGACCAATATTGTAACTTCATTAAGCAGAAGTGACCATATTTGGGCGAGAGGGTGGATCTGTGGAGAAGCTGAGGACACTATCAGTAGACAGCCTGTCACTCAAAGCGGCCTTACCCTTAATCTTTCATAACCTTAAGCCTTAATAAAATGTAAACAGGGGAGTTATATAAAAATTCTACCATGTACAGTTGTCATGATGGGGGGGATTAGCTATAGACCAGGCTGTAAACATGTCTATTTCTGCTGTGAAGTTGGGCATTTTAACATGGGTGTCTATGGGGGTTGACTCTGTTTTGGAGCCAGCCTCAAGTGGCCAATAGAGGAACTGCAGTTTTTGGCACTTCGTTGTTGACTTTATTTTTCAGCCCCACAGATTTGCCTCCTGTAAGAGACAGATTCTAGTGTTTATAGGGCTGGCTTCACTCTGCTAGGGCCCAGCCAAAAAAGTGGAAGTTGACGATAATGTAATATGATAGATCCATTGAATATAAGGATCTATTTAGGGTACAAAATAAGGTGCATCAACATGTCAACACATCACACCACTGAGCCCCTATGACAGCACTTTACAGCGTGCAGACACCTGATAATCAATTAGGCCTATGCAGTAAGAAATAAAGGCAAAACTCAGCAACTACACAAAAATGCCACAGTGAATAAAAATAGAGCCATCATTAAGCCACATAAACAATCTGACACTTTGTATAGAGTCACCAGCAGATTAAAACATCACCAGACGCAGAGAAACATGTGTGAAGAATAACTCCACAGCAGCTGCAGCCCCAAACACACATAATACAGCTGAAATACAGTTTCACAGTTTTTGCACAACCTGCAGCACACACGCACACACACACACACTTAACAAGAGAGAGTTTGTTGTACTCACCTGTCTGAACGCGACTGTTGAACCGTCCTCCTTAATCTGCTCCAGGTCCAACTTCTCAAAGCCTCATACATCCAGTCCTCTCAGTGTCTCAAAGTCTCAAAGTCCGCAAACATGAATATCACAAAGTCCTCACACACCTCAGTGAAGATAAAAGGTCCTCAGTAAACACCTGGAGGAAAACTCCATCAGCGTTATAGATCCAGGACGCACCTGTTCACGTGACAACGAGGGTGCGTTTGATTTGTATCACTTAGCATTCTGGCTGGGTGGAACTGTAAACTACCAATTAATGCAGATACATTAACCCTTTGAAAGCTGAGCACATTGGCTTGATTTCTTTTAAAAACATGGGAAGAAGGCAATGAGCGACAAGAGGAAGTGACCTAAAGAATTAGCAAGAAAATATTTTAAAAAAAGAAAAAAAGAAGATTAGTATAAAAAAAGAAAAAAAGAAAGAGTTATAAAACAAACAGACAAGGAAAAGACATGGAAAGAGTGATTAAAAATGATAATAATTATGTAACTTTTTTTTAAATAATAATAATAAATATAGTTTTTCCTATTTTTTAAATAAATAAATCTTTTTTTTTTCATTATTGTAGGAAGAAGCAATGAAAACAAATTCACTTAAATCTATAGTGTAAAATCAAAAGTGTGTCCACTGGGCTCTCCTGGTCACAGTACACTCTTCTCGGAGTGTGTTAGTTTTTTTTGTTTTTTTTGTTTTTTTCATTTATCACCATAAACTCTGTCATGCTGCAGTTAAGACAGAGTCAGAGGTACTTTACTTTTATTCATTTTTTTATTTTATTGTTTTTACCTTGCTTTGGTTGCGAAGGTCTTTTGTGCAATGGTCTGGAGATCCCTTAAGTATAAGAACAACACAAGGAGAAAACTATAAATACTAGTGAACATTATAAGGATTTTTTTTCAAACTATAAAACATTTTTTATGTTTAAACTATACACCAGAATAGTGGTGGTGTATTTTAAAAGAACACTTAACTGATTTAGCATTGCACTTCTATAATAATCTGATTTTTTTGAGAGCATAAAAATTGGTGCAGCAGACCGAGAGATATCATCTTTTATATTCCAGTGAAAACATGGCGCCTGCAATGCCCAGGATGCAACTTAGCCACCGACGATTCACTAAGACATGAGCGTGTGTTATGTTAGTCATAGCTAATGTAGCCACAAGTTGCTACCCTCAAGCAGAGATGTCACAGAGAACTGGCATCCTCACTTTTTTGTAACTCTACACCCCCAAATTTTTTGTCCTTCAAACTCAAAAGACATCACTTGAGGCAATGTATGTATACCTTATACAGCATTTTTCACATATGTTAAACAACAACCTAAGACCAAAGCTGTGTCTCAATTTGGATACTTCCATGTAGTACACTGTGTATACTATGTGCTTACTTGTGTAGTGCGTGAATTTCAACAGGGTAGCATCAAATCGAGCATGGCTGTTGTGCACTTACCATAAATGATAACTGCAACCTTTGGCTGCTTTTTTAACTTCTCTTTAATGGAAAATTACAGAGCACTGCTGGCAACATTCGACCCTTGTTGGCACCTACCAAAATATTTTCTGGCTTGATTGCTTGTTCATTGCAGCAGCCTTAACTGCTGCAGCTTTCTCAGCTGCCATTTTCACTAGTTTAGTGGTCCTTCACCTTCCACCACATAGCCAAGATGGCAATCATTAAGGATGGAAGGCGTCCAGTGTTCCACATTTAACTGACCGTTCTGAGTGCACCACTCAGGTACTCATAGTGAACTGCATTTTTGCATACTTGTTATACTTGTCAGTGTGAATGCACTAATGTGCTCAAAATAGCAAGTGTTCTGCAGGAGGATGATAACTGAGACACAGCACAAGACTTTGATGTGTGAAATCAGTGGAGTTCCCCTTTAAAAGAATGTCCAGGCCCTTCACCCTGTGTTGCAGCAACAACATAATCCTCTAATCTTCATTCTCTGTCCTTTCTATGTCTCCCTGTCCTCCCTCCTCCTATCTCTGCCCTCATAGTTTAGAGACAGCCAAATCCACGGCCCAGGCAGCCACCATGGCAGCTCCGGTCGACCTCAACATGGCCTTCACCCAGCCAGCCTCCCCAGCTGCCTCTCCCGCACCCACCCTGGCCACCATGGGCGCCCTGACCCCGGCTCATATGCTGGGCACCCCATACGGCGCCATGCCCCTCTCCGGCCTGCTGGGGGTGAAGTCCGTCCCCTTTCTGACTCTGTCCAGCCCCGGCCCCACCGTGGCCGTCACTGCAGCGCCCTCCCACACCACCCTGGCCGCCTACACCGCCAAAATCTCCTCGGCCAACTGCATCAAAAAGCCAGAGAGACAGAAGTTTGCTCCGTACTGATGCAGCCTCTGAGTCAGATGAAGGACAGCTGCAGTGCTCTTCCACGAAAACGCCTGATGTAGCCATATCCGCTGGCAGAGATGCACTTGACTTTTATTCTACGATGCACCAACAGAGAAGAGACCAATGGAGATGTGGACAAAGCTATTAAAAGTTATTTACGGTTATAGATAATTTGTGAGTTTCCCCATGAAATGATGGACTGCTTTCATCGTCACCTCATCACTGTTATTGATCACTGAAACAGGGCTGGAACCTCACCTGAGAAACACGTGTTTAAATCTGTTTTCACGCGTGTTTCTCAAGTTAGAGCTCAGCTATAAGTATTTATCCTTCAATAAATTTGTAAATTATACTCAGATGACAAATGCTCTACTGTATGATGCTTTTATACAATGTCTATGTTTGCCTCTTGAAGTTTTTAAGAAAATTTGTAAATGTCTCTGGGGTTGGGATCTTTTTTTTTTTTAATAATCTGTGCTATGGTACTGTACTTTACTGTTCAGTGTTATGTTTTGTTGGATTTTATTTTGAATGTGCAACTTGTTTAATCTTTATTTATTAGTATTGTTTCATTTATTAAAAGTCTTTGTTTCCTGACATCTCCTAGTTTTTATCTTTTCCTTCTGTATTCGGAGCACACCGGTGCACAAAAAGCTGCCAGTCTGCTCATTTTCTTCCCAGGCGTTCGAACAGTAGACCCAGCACTTGAACCAAATCTGTGTCAAATTAATGTAGCAGCATGGGAACACATATTCTGGAGGAAACAGCACACACAAAGAGATGCAATGCCAGATCCAGGTTATTTTTGTTTTCTTCCAAACAGAAGGCTGGATGGCAGCTTGTCATTCCAGTTGCCAGAATTTATGAGAGATGCTCTTCACATCATCGTGCTCTTGTGCCCCAAACAATAACAGCAGAATGAGACGGTGCAACCCCTGAAGAGGGGGAGAGCTCTGCCTGCATGCCAAGCATTGCACTCACATGCATGTAAGTGTGCGCAAACAAAAACAGACCCAGTGTGGAGAGAGCACATCATTATACTGACTTCACTCACTGTAAGTCCCTTAAGATGCAATACAGTGAGACTTTAAGACAGAGGAGTTTGTGAAGTGAGAAAAAATGAGAGGAGTCACAGTGACGCTGTAAAAAAAAAAGAAGAAGAAGAAATTCAGTATCTGCATCAGCATGCACCACCACAGCATCATCATCCTCTGGAGAGGCAGCTAGGATCCTTTCATCCTAACTCTTCTCCTTTTTTTTTTCTGTGACTGCATCATGGATATGCAAGACACGGAGAGTGCACAGTCCTCATTGTTACCAAAGACATTTCAGAGGCAAACAGACACACAGCCCACGCGTACAACTTCAGTGTTATTCAGCTGAAGTCCATCGAGTGGCAAGGCTAAAAGATGACACAGAGGGGCCTTGAGATTCTTGCTTTTCTCTTCGAAAGAGCCCTATCTATCTATCTATCTATCTATCTATCTAGTTGCAGTGCCACTAAATGAGCCAAACTACACGTCCTGATGATGATGTCTGTTAGTGTTTGCTTTATTTTCAAACAGATTAGATTCAGATTGTTTCTAACGATCCTACAGGAATTCTTAATGGGTCACTTGTGCCACCTGTAGGCCACACATCACTACTCATTACTGAGACGGTGTAAACTGACTTCGAAGCAGATCCACAGTATATGCAAGCACACGGATAAAAACTTCACTTTAACTCCAGCTGTATTATTATATAGATATATATATATATATATATATATATCAAAGAAACAGAAACACTGCATTTGAATATCAAAGCTCGACGTTAGTGTCACCATGAAGCTTGAGCTGGTGAGAGCAGGGACCTTGGCTGTCACTGCAACTGAAGACTTTGTCTTTTTTATGTCTTTTATTCTTCTGTGGTGGACCCAAGGGTTGTGTGACAAGCTGTTACCACCACACACACACACACACACACACTTCAAGCACACCAGTGGTGGATTGCAACTTAGTACATTTACTCAAGTTGTGTACTTAAAGGGACAGTTCACCCCCAAATCAAATATATATATCTCCTTGAACATGGAGTGCTATTTATCAACATATATTGTTTTGGTGTGAGTTGCAGAGTGTTGGAGATATCGGCTGTAGAGATGTCTGCCTTCTCTTGAATATAATGGAACTAGATGGCACTCAGCTTGTGATGCTTTTAAAACTCAACAGCAATGTCTCTTTCCAGAAACCATGACCCAGTAACTCAAGATAATCCACAGACCTTGTTGTGAGCAGTTTCATGTTGGAACTATTTTCTTTCTACCAAAGTATGGATCTACTACTCACGTGCACCAGTGAACTAGCTAATGTTACAGCTCAGCCGAGGAGGACGTCATTAATGTTCAGATCTCTGGCTGGCACCAGCACAAGCCTCTCGTCCATAAGTAGATGCACGCTTCCTTCTGCAGTGAGAAGGTTGGCAGGTGTAGTTCAGTAAAAAGAAAAATAGTTCCAACATGAAACTGCTCACAACAAGGTCTGTGGATTACCTTGAGTTACTGGGTCATGATTTCTGGAAAGAGACATTGCTGTTGAGTTTTTCAAATGGCACTTTGAGCACCACAAGCGGAGTGCCATCTTGTTCAGTTGTATTGGAGAAGAGCCAGACATCTCTGGCTCAGATATCTCCAACACTCACAACTCACACCACAACAATTTAGATTCACAAATAGCACCACAGGTAAGAGGAAAAAAAAAAATCTGTTTTTCTGATTTGGTGTGAACTGTCCCTTTAGGTGCAAGTTAGACGTGTTTGTACTTTACTTGAGAATTTAAAGTTGAGGCTACTTTACAGTCTACTCAGGGGTGTAAATATAGACAGTGCAGACAGTGCAGTTGGCCTTTATGAGTGATTGCCACCTTGCAAATATGCCTGTGTTCAAAGAAGAACTCTCATTTAATTAAAACTAGTGCCATTTGCTTTATATGCCCTTTAAAAAGGCAAACGGATCTCCATCATGTTTATTTTTCTTTTTTTGTCAAATAGTCAATAACATCTATAACAAAAGTATATGCTTATTCCAAATAAACTATAATCAACTGTTAAAATTGTTCAATTAAATTAATAATTTCTCATTTTCTTTGGTATATTCAGATATTCAGATATGCAACGATGATTGTTGGGTAATATGTATGTTGATGTTATCCAATGTCAAGTCTTTGATCATATGATGAGACGATATGCGCACAATAGCGTACACTATCGTGCCTGTCATGATAGTATGCACTGGGGCCACTGCATCTAGTGCTCAGCTACATTTCAGAGGGAAATGCTGTAGCCTACGTTTTACTCCACAACATTTATTTCAACCACTGCAGTTACTTGCTACTTTTGCTGTTGCTTACATTTCAACGCATTAACACACACACACACACACACATATACAATATATATTTTTATTACATTATTTGTAGTCCAATATTCTCACTATTTGAGCTCCCATTTGGATTTTTATCTTCTAGATGTTTCACTATGTTCACCAGCTAGTCACTAACTGTGTCTGTCTGCTGTTTAGTGCTGAGCAGGTAGTGTACAGTGGGTGTTTAGAGCTTCTTCTTTTGGTCTTTGCTGAAAACAGCTGCTTGCTGCAGTGGAAACGACACTGTGAGCGGTGGGAGTAAACCAAAACAATAAAGTCGTTCCAAAGTTGGCTACCCAAAGCAAAGATGAGTAAAAGAGTAGAGGTCTCACTGCTTTCCCCCACACAGTCTGTTCTTTGTGGTAACATGAATTTTAACATTTTGATATCTTGGAAACAAATTTGCAGAACAATTTACAAAACCACTATTGATTCCTACTCCAGATTCTTTCAGATGGAGATCTTCTACAAAATTACTGCTATCAAAAAACAACTTAATGTTTAATATTTCAACACAATGAAAAGTCATCATTAAGCACATTTTTGGGACCTGTGGTTCCCAGCCTTTTTTCTCAGGGGACTCCTTTGCTATCAGTTGGGTAAACTGACAACCCCTGACAAAGTGACATACATTCAGCTGCCACTTTATTAGGCACACCTTGCTAGTACCAGGTTGGACCCCTTTTGCTTTCAGAACTGCCTTAATTCTTGGTGTCATAGATTCAAGAAGATGCTGAAAACATTCCTCAGAGATTTTGGTCCACATTGACATGATAGCATCACACAGTTGCTGCAGATTTGTCGGCTGCACATCTATGATGAGACTGTGGAGGCCATTGGAATACAGTGAACTCATTGTCATGTTCAAGAAACCAGTTTGAGATGATTTGAGCTTTGTGACATGGTGCGTTATCCTGCTGGAAGTAGCCATCAGAAGATGGGTACACTGTGGTCATAAAGGGATGGACACGGTCAGCAACAATACTCAGGTAGGCTGTGGTGTTTAAACCATGCTCAGTTGGTACTAAGGGGCCCAAAGTGTGCCAAGAAAATATCCCCCACACCATTACACCACCACCAGTAGCCTGAACCGTTGATACAAGGCAGGATGGATCCATGCTTTCATGTTGTTTACACCAAATTCTGACCCTACCATCTGAATGTGGCAGCAGAAATCCAGACTCATCAGACCAGGCAACGTTTTTCCAGTCTTCTATTGTCTAGTGTTGGTGAGCCTGTGTGAACTGTAGCCTCAGTTTCCTGTTGTTAGCTGACAGGAGTGGCACCTGGTGTGGTCTTCTGCTGCTGTAGCCCATCTGCTTCAAGGTTGGACGTGTTGTTGGTTCAGAGATGGTCTTCTGCAGACCTTGGTTGTAACCAGTGCTTATTTGAGTTGCTGTTGCCTTTCTGTCATCTTGAACCAGTCTGGCCATTCTCCTCTGACCTCTGGCATCAACAAGGCATTTGGCTCACTGGATATTTTCTCTTTTTGGGACGATCCTCTGTAAACCCTAGAGATGGTTGTGTGTGAAAATCCCAGTAGATCAGCAGTTTCTGAAATACTCAGACCAGCCCGTCTGGCACCAACAACCATGTCACATTCAAAGCCACTTAAATCATCTTTCTTCCTCATTCTGATGCTCAGTTTGAACTTCAGCAGGTCGTCTTGACCATGTCTACATGCCTAAATGCATTGAGTTGCTGCCACGTGATTGGCTGATTAGCTATTTACTTAAAAAAGTGGCCAGTGAGTGAATTTTTTGGATATTTCATATTAAATTTAATGCATTAAATTATTTCCTGTGAATATTGCATCAGAGATCCATTCATCCATTTTCAACCACTTATCCAAGGCCAGGCTGTGGGGGCAGCAGGCTGAGCAAAACACCCCAGACATCCCTCTCCTCAGCAACAATTTCCAGCTCCTCCTGGGGGATACCAAAGTGTTCCCATGCCAGATGAGGTATATAATCCCTCCAGCGTGTTCTGGGTCTGCCCTGGGGCCTCCTACCAGTGGGATGTGCGCAGAACATCCCTAATGCGAGGCGCACAGGAGGCATCCTGATCAGATGCTTGAACAACCTCAGTTGGCCTCTTTCAATGCATAGGAACAGCAGCTGTACTCTGAGCTCCCTCCGGATGTCTGAGCTCCTGTTTGTATTATTATTATTATTTTAAATGTTATAAATCAGACATACTTAATTGGCTTCTTCTTCTTTTTTTTTTACTTTTTTTTTTTCTTTTTTTTTACAAATTCACTTTTTCTTAAGCTCTTTGGTTGTTTTAACTGCATACTTTTCTAACGCACTGTACTGTAACTGTTTTACAAATGTTAGGAATGGTTCAAGAAATCAGTGAGTAAAAGACCCTTTTCCACACCTGAAGCACACGCACACAAAACAGCCCAAGCACTAGAAACCCTGCCTTGGCGTCTGCTTCATGTGTTTTCATGACAAATGGCGCCCTCTACTGTCCACTCGACATACTGCTCCACCAATCACAGCACAGCAAAGGGAAGGAGGAAGAGTTAGAGCTGATAAAAGATTGTCTTTAATGTTTGGCATCGTTAATGAATTCCATACCACAGCAGTTATGGGAGTAGGAAAACCACTTTTACAACCAAACACTGTTTGATCATGCTAACACCATATGTACAGGAAAGCACATTGAAAAGTGTATAAAGTATTTATATGAGAAGACTCAAAGTCAAGAACGGTTGAGACAGCCACAGTCTAATGGATTTGTCCTTTTTCAAACACTGATTATAGATATTTATCAATTACATTGATCTCTGGAGTACATGTATATACACAAAACAACGATAAACCTTTTTGGGGCGTCTGCAATAATTCTCAAAAATATTTCACAATACTGCTGTATGTACAATAACAGAATTTACATTGAAAAATTCTATTGTACCCATATTTTGAGTATCACTTCAGTCACCAGTTATCCTCAGCGCCATCAGGCTCACACTCACATATTGTATATATCTAACCTCAGGCTCGTCTCCATACAAAGTACAGCAGCTGATGCGGTACCTGGGCCTTCTGTCTCGGTACGGTTTCTGAAATATGTTCACACAACTGATGATCTCACATACAAAAATAGATGTTGTCTAGTCAGCTGACAACTTGATGTACAGTAACACAAAGCATCCACCTGCAAAAAAAAAGGAAAAAACAACCAGGAAAACAAGTCATTGTTAAAATATTAGCTATATCCTTCCAACCCACTATATCGCGATAAACAGCGCTGTTTCTTCTGCTCCACAAAAAGTAAACCTCTCTCTCTCAGTCAGCATTCTTCTGAAACACATCATTAGTTTTCACACAACAGAAGGTGATTGAGAAAGAGCCGCAGGCAGAATAAGAAATATTAGCGCTACAAACCAAACAACAACCTGAAACCAAAGCGGGACAAAACCATACAAAACATCACTAGGTAGATATCTTTTTTTGTGTTTTTCTTTTTTCCTTCGGGGAGCGTATAGTGAACAGAATGAAAAGGAGAACGGCTGTCGCTAAATGAGCTTCTCACAGTCCGGATGAGAGGTCAAACTGCATTTGAGTGCACTTAAGGCAGGTAGGCGATTCCAACGCTGTCTGAGTGGGCTCTTTGACTGGCCACTCAGTGGGCGGGGGTCTAGACAGTGTCATCAGACGCAACGCAATGCCACTGCAGCTGTCCAGGTTCAGCCCTCACTGCTTAACATGGTCTGACAACCATACAGAGAAGGAAAAAGATGGAGGGAGAAAGGGAGAGAGAATGGTGTTCGTGTTCAGCAGTCCAGCAGGTGGTTTGAGGTGTGGAGAGTTCTCGTTCCATCCTGTCTTCTGTCACCGCGAACATTGAACATGACAGGTGTGGGACCCGTCTGTCACTGTCCTCAGTGTCCTCTCTCCTTCCTCTCAAGATATCTTTGTCACACAAAAGAGACAAATAGACTTCTTCAACATAGACTGAACTTAAAGCACTTGAACAAAAACCAGCATTGCAGCTTGTGCAATACAAATAGAACATCTCATCTGAATACATTCACGTAGGTTTCCATACGCAGCGGTACGGACGGGAAATCGTCAGTGACTGGAGTTCGTGTCCCTTGAGATGCCGGTCCGAGAGGAGAGCTGCAAAGTCCAACCTTAGAGACCTGCGATCCATGACAGCAACACGTATCAGAGTGCGCCATTTGATATGATTCACTATTAAGGAGCACTTAACAGTGTTTTGAAAAACATAATGGACATAAGCCTTTGAAAACACTATAATGTATTTTGTATTATGTATTTATTTATCAAAATAAGAATTCATATATATGAAGCATTTAAAGCAGAGAAGTCACTTCACTGTGAGTAATAACCATCGGTCGTTGCCTTGTGTTGTGAAAATGCCATGAAAAGCAAAATTAAGGGAGTTCAGAGCTTAAACTGCACCTGGGATCATGTTGGTGATGATCACGGTTGTCGTATTTCACAAAACTGTTGTCGTATTATTCATCAAATGAAAAAACATGCTCACAGACGAGTTGTACAATTGTGTACAATCAATATCAATTTCAGAACAAAGTTAGTCTGTCTTATTGTTCAACAGATAAATTTCTTTTAATAATATCTAAGAGGCCACCCGGAGCAGTGACGGCAGTTGTGCCTCGTACTGTCGACTCATCGAGATTCACTCCCTCTTTTCTTTCCTTCATGTGCACTGAAATTAAATCACAGAGCGAGAGGGGTCGACTGAACTCACTCCACTGCTTCTGACAAGACACTTCCTGTTACTGTTCCTTTAACTCAGTGCAGATGAAGGGAAGAAGACAAGGGGAAGAAAGCTCTCACTGAAATTAGCCGGAGCCTCGTCATCACTGGGTCTCCTCGTGCTCCTCGCTGATGCACTGCTCCCAGGGGTGTTTCCCCTGGTCCTCCCGGTGGCCGTGAGGGGAGTGGAAGATCCTGCGGGGCAGTGGGATGGGCTGAGGCGGCAGCTCCTCCTCAGGGATGCAGCCCTCTCTCAGGTAGGGTTTAGGTGGCACGGCTGGAGGCTGAGGCCTGCGGTAAGGGATGTGGTGTGGGCCGTGGGTGGGAGGATGGTGGTGAGGCGGCGGCCCGTGGGAGTGGCTGTCCAGCCCGGGGTGGGCGTGGGCATGAGGATGCGGGTGATTGTGTGGGTGTGAGGCGGGGCTGCGGTAGTGGAAGGGGCGGACCGGGTCCACGGAGTCGATCTCCGGTCCACCGTAGTGGATGTGCAGGTAGGGAGAGGCCATGTACTCGTCAGGTGGGGACCACAGGTGGCTGGGAAGAGGCTCCAAGGCGTCGTTCCTGATGGGGCCGGGGTCTGGATACTGGCCTCCGAAGTTACTCTCACTCAGAGAGGAGACGCCGCTGCTGGCACTGCCTGACAGAGTGGAGTTACTGCCACCCAGAGCTGACTGAGGACTAGTGGGGGAGCCTGGGATCGGGTGGAGAGGAGACTGGCGGGAGAAAGAGAGATAGTGGGTGTCATGGGTGCATTCCTCACTAAAGTGTCCAGTGTCGTCACTCATGCTGCCTTCACATGCTGTCAGAAATATTGGAAATACAAGTGGCAAATGAAAGACGATGGAGTCAACAACTACTTCATCATTCTGACATGGTCCGTGTTTCAGACACCGAGGCACTTCAATATGACTTTGTAATTATGACTTGACTACTGGTGTGAAACAAATACTCTGTCTACTCTCAATCATCAGGCACTGCAAGGGACTGTAAGTGAAGACAATGTGTGGGAGTTAACAACTTGGTGAATAGAAGCTTCTGCGAAGGCAGGGTTACCATGACAAAGGACTGCAAATGTCATTTTGAAAACTGAAAATGCATTTTCTAAAGCTCAGATCACAACATCAGCATCGTATCTACATGAGGTATTTATGTAAATTGAATAAAGAGGAAGATGAAGAAGAGGAGAACGAAAGGGGAAAAAGCAGGAAGAAGAAGAAAAACAGAAAATTTGCTACAAAGCTGTTTGCCCTGATATTTTATCTATCACAAAGTCCAAATTCTGTTGTCATGACTACATATAATATTTGAGTGATGGCTGTACCTTTCTCAGAGAGCGGACGGGCAGGGCAGGGGGAGGGTCGCTGTTCTGATGGTGATATGCATCACAGTGCATCAGGAAGTGTCCTGCAAAGTGAAATTCATGAGGATATAATTATTGGTCTTATGTAAAGGTCTCAAATAGCCTTGAAAATCCAGCCTCACAAGCTTACTTTTTTTCCTGAATATTATCCCTGACAACCAACAGGACCAATTAGCTTAGGTAGTTGACAGCTGCAAGCAAAAGGAATGAGTGTGAGGTAAACGTACCTGGTGGGAAGGACCTGGGTGGGACTGGGGGCATGATCACTCCTCCAGTAGAGGCTGGCATGTAGGACACCTGCTCCCTGTTCTCTCCGTCCATGCCCCAGCCGCTGGGAGTGTTGGGAAACACTGGAGGGGGAACACATACACATGTCAACACACACTGTAGCACAGCTCATGTATAAAACATTGTACATGTCAACCTGTTTGTGTTGTGTTACCTTTCTCTGGTAGATTCATGTGAGGGTCAGCACACGGCTTACAGGGGCTAACTTGCTGAAGTAAGGCACGCTGCATGTGGTTGTTCTGTAAAAAGCAACAGAACAGTTTGTTAAAGTAAGCTAAAAACTATTATAAAAATCTCATGTGAACATTTGACACCCATCAGGTCCTCTGGCACGAGTCTGTTAGTTATTTCAAAGTGCAGGACGAAAACCTCTTATATGCTCTGAGCCGCTGGAACAGTCAGCATTATTCATTCATATTCATAGTCATTTTATTATTATTATTATTTTTTATCCCTCTTGATTTTATTTTGTCTTTATTTTTTTCTCCTTTTGATCTTTTTTTATCGAGTTTTTATTATAGCTTTTATTTCACAATTTTATTACTATTAATATTAATTTTAAAATCTATTCAATCATATTTTCTAGTCATAATTTTTTTTGGCTTTCTACTATATTTTACCTAGTTTTTAGTCCAGCTTTTATTATAACTTATTATTATCATTATTCTATTTTAATAAATCTATTTTATTGTATTTTATGGTCAGTATTTTTATTCTTCTTTTGTCTTTTTACTTTAATTAATAATAATAATAATTATTGTATTTTAAATATAATATATTTTTATATTTTATATTAAAATAATATTAATAATAATATTATATTTTTAAAATCCATCTATTTAATTGTATTTTATTGTCATAATTTTATTCTTTTTTAATCTATTTTTACCTTTGTTTTAATCTATTATTATTATCATTATAACATTTTATTTCATTCTCATTATTTTATAGCTGTTCTGTCTTTTTAAATATAAATTTATTTCACTTTTCAATTTAGTTTTTATTTCACTCTGTTTTACTGCTATTATAGCTTTTAGATCTATTTTATTACTCCCATCATTTTTATTGTCTCGTATGCATAGCTTCTCAAATTGTTAAACTGTCTTTGTCTTTTTTTGTTGTTTTAATGGTTCACACTTGTTCTGTCTTATTATCGGCTCGTCAGTCGTCTGTGAAGCACTTTGATCTGCGCTAAGCTGTGTGAAAGGTGCTATACAAATTAAGTTTGATTGACTGATTAATTCTAATGACACTAAACACACTTAACATCTGGTATGTTTTGCCCACTGATACACCATCTGTCCTACCTGTCCATTCTCTGCCATGTTGTAATACATGGAGTTGTTGGCCCTCTCACGATGAGACGGCAACAGTATCATCACTTCCCGGTTGTGTTTGGCCTTATCGGGCAAAGACGGAGAGCCTGGGCAGAGAAAAGACATCATCATTTTACTATTTCTATTTACAGCAGCCTCATTAAGTGTGACAGAGATGTCTTGTTCTACAAAAGCAGATATTTTTTAATATCTTCCTACCTCTATATATAATCTATGAGATATCTATGGAATATATTTTCTAATACCCAAGTATCTGTAATTGATTAAACCTCCGTAATATAAACAGATATAAAAATTTTGGTGCAGCGTACAGTAATGATAATTTCAGTCTCTGTTTGTTACTCACCTCTGGCACTCGAGGGAGCAGAGTTAATAATCTGAGAAGAGTTGGAGCGGATTGAGCTCAGGCTGGAGGAGGAGGGGCTTGGCTGCAAAACAAAACATATTCTAAATATAACACAAACTTTAAGGAGTAAAAAGCATTGTTCTATAACAGAAAACATCTCTGCTGTATTTGGTGCCTTTAATGTTTCATCTAGCAGACAGGAAACTAAAGATTAAAGTTTATGTGCAGTGACAGCAGCATTAAAATGAAGTTTTAGTTACAGTATCAATGCTACAAGTATTATATAGTGTCTTACATCCTGTTTCATACCACTTCCACCTCAACCATGCCAACAATGCGTGTTATTTTTTATTTCAATCCACACCTGCATGTGTAACGCCTCCTCAGGGTGCTCCCCCATCAGGCCGTCAGTCATTATGACAAGGTTCCCTGCTTCACTTGATGTGTGAGAGGACAGGGAGGAGGATGAGTGACGGATCGAACCCTGGAGGTTCAGGGGGCTGCAGGACAGAGAGAAGAAAGAACATTTTTTATTAAATCTGTGTTTGAATTCAAATCATGGAACTATCAGAGCTTTAGATTCTAATGTATACTGGTTAAAGCAATGTTTTAATGTGCAATACAGGATTTAATGAGCCTGAATGCCGAGATGGGGCTGCATCTCATGGAGACCTGCATATTCTCCCTATTTGCCTGATGGAAATATGAGTGTGAAAGTGTTTATTTACTTATTTTGTGTTAACGCCCATCCACACCAAGAACGATAACTGTAAATATATCATTTTAAAAATCATTCTAACTCAAGTGGCTGAGTCCACACCACAACTATAAAGACATCAGCACTGGGGAATGATTTCATTTGGATCACTTTCTGAGTGATTTAAAGAACATTACAAACACTGACAGCCAATCAAAATCCATCTGAATTTACAGGGCGTAACCTGGCAACACAGCTGGACTGTGCAGTGTGTGCTTGGCGCCACTGTTTACAGAACGTTATAGTTCATCATCGTGGATGCTCTCATCATTATAAAGTTATCATTCTTGGTCTGGATAGCCCTTAAGTCCTGTGATAGAGTGGTGACCTGTTGCCCAAATGCATGCTGGGATAGGTTGACCCTGAACAAGATGATCAGTTTAGGAAATGGTGAAATTAAAAGCGTTACTCTTGAGTTTGAACATTTTATAAAGGCGATCACACTTTTTATTGGGTTGAGATTAGAGATGCAGCAAAATTTGGTGAAGGTTTAATGATAAATCTGCCTCTGTGTGTGTGTGTGTGTGTGTGTGTGTGTGCGTGCGCGCAGTGTGTGTGTGCGTATGTCAGACTGACTGACTGACCTGTGTCTGTGTATGAGACGGACACTCTCAGGGCTCATGTGGCTATGAGAGGAGAGGATGCCTCTGGGAGAGTTGACCCCTTGGCAGCCTGCCGGGCCGAATCGATCCACGCCGGGCACACCCTGCTGGGACCCAACAATATACTGCTCTGAATATTTACACTGCTCACAGAAGCATTTTAACACTTTGTACATAAAAACATATAGCCAAACCCAAAGCACTTTATCACAAACATGTCTGCAGGGAAACAGACTCAGGTAATTAGCCTGTTTGTCAGCAGGAATAAAAAGGAACACAACTTAAACAGTAACAAAAACCTGAGCCACATGTGGGATGACTCACATGGTGTAAACCTGTCCTCATCATGTGGAACTGGTCTACAAGCTTTTTGTGCAGGGGACGCATCTCTGGATGCACCAGCTTCTCGTGAACAGCCAGCCCCACTCCGAGAATGTGCACCTGTTGACCGAAAACCAGAGGAGAAAGAAGAGGATGTTTGCACCATTATCACATGAATCTGTTAAATAAAAGTTCCACATATGATGAAAGTTAAAGTCTAACCTGCTCCTGCATCAGATCCTTCAGATGTGTGATCCTCTCTGTGTCTTCTGGGTGACTACTGATGTAGTCTTTATCAAAGAAGGCCTGTTGTTGAAGAGAAGTCAAAAGATGAGGATCTCTCACAATGCACATTCATCAATCAAATTCAACACATCTGCCCATTTATCTCTGTCTACCTCCTGATATCTGGCGATGCCTCCATTCACAGCAGCATCTATGACACCATTTAGGCACATGCTGAGCGGGTTGATGTTGCCATGATGCTGTCTGTGTTGGTACTGGCTGATCAGAGTCCGCAGCTCCTGGGTTTTATTCTCCACCACATAGATGGCATTCTCCAGAGGGCTCACCTCCATCTAACACATACAAAGAGGGGAGGAAGTATGTGTACATAAAACTGTCTAGCGTCCCTCAGGAGACAGTATGAGCGGTATGAGATGATAGAGAGTGAATGTTTGAGCTTCTCACCACTTCTCTCCTTTCCACCTCCGCCCAGCGGGAGATCCCAGGGAGAGGACGGGAGAGGATCAGGGTTGTTCTCTCAATCCACAGACTCTGTAAAAACATGGAGAATAGAGGTTATGCAGTCTACAATCAACCACATCTGGCAGCATCATGAAGATCTAGTGGAGAACTGACTGTGTGTAACAGATAAAAAAAAACCTAGTCTGATGTCTCAAAACAGTATTTCAGTGTAGCATGTAGGTCAGTTCAGTGAAGAGTAAAAAAAAGTCCTGGTGTGGTTTGATTCCATATCTAGGTTACTGTGTCAGAGGAAACTGGAGTACAGTATCATTCCAGGTCCAAGTCTCTAAAGCCCTGTTGGCTGTTCTTGTGTTAATTACAGGGGGTGAGTATAGTAACAACAGAAAAGCTTGCAGTACAATTAGGGCTGAAAAAACAGACAATCTATTAGTGGATTTGAAATGACAGAATTTTGGGTCGTTTAACTCGTGATATTTCTCGACCTCAAAAACGAATCTTTCCTCATCCATTTTTTAGTTTTTTTATAGTTCTTTTTGCATCAATGGTGAGGAGAGGAGTCGAGCTGCCACTGGAGCAGAGAAAAAGAGCTGCTACGGGAGCTTGTATGTACAAGCAGAGAGCGAGTGGGAGGAAAATGTATTTAATTCCAGAGAGGGTAAGGCTGGAAATATGACTGTGGTGTGAAGTTGTCCAGGAGCGCAGAAGTGCGTCCAGCCGCCGCCGGTGTGGGGTTGTACATTGAAAATAATAGGGGGCATATTTTTGACACACTGCATTCGCTGCTGGTGTGTTTTGGCCTCAAGTGTGACCCCTCTTAGCTACTGTATGACCACTGGATTTCATTGGACAGGACCTTGATAGGCGTCTTTCCCTGGGGCCCTCCAGAGATTAGGATTGACACTGATTGTGGAATTAATTTCTGAAAGGAAAATGTTGTTTCCTGCTTCTGAGAGTGTGAAGATGTGCTGCTGTTCTGTTTCGTGTTATTGTTAATTTAATATCACTGGGTTTTGGATTGTTGAATAGACAAAAAACATAGACTATAAAATAATGGACACAGCTACTATGATGTCACCCACTGGTTTGTGGACTGCAGTTTTGAAGCTTTGAGGTTGGTATTTCGGCTATCATCTTGATGTTTTGGAGCCTAAAATGTCTATATTTGGACAAGAGGGTGGAACTGTGGAGGAACAAGGGGTGACTCTCAGACTGTAGCAACACCTCACAGACAGCCTGTCCCTCAAGCGGTCCTGCTGTTAAAGGTCTCATATCGTGCACGTATTCAGGTACATTCTTGTATTTTGGATTTCTGCTAGAAGAATTTGTCGTGCTTTAATGTTAAAAAAAAAATCATATTATCCCATCTTTTTAGGTCGTTTCAGTGGAACTACAATGGATGTTAGGCAACAGCTTGGATCCATGTTTGCTTCCAGTCAGCTAATGTCATTTACAAACATTGCAAAACATTCATACAAGAAATACTAAAGGACCCATTTTAGAAATACTTTTGACATCACAAATTCACAGCAATCCTGGCGGCTTGTTTAAAGGCACAGCTCATGAATCCGAACTGTGTTCATTTCTTTGTGGACTGAGCATTTTGATACTTCACTGCTTTAGCACCTATACCTGCTTCGCGTTTACAAAGACATGAAAATCTGACTTTTCACAAATATGGGACCTTTAAATGTGCACAACTTTGCCTAAATATGCCTGATTGAAATGTAAACGGGTGAGTTATTTCCTCAATGCGAATACAGCTTTTTGTCTCTGGCTTATGTCATTATGATTCTGGAAACTTTTCCTCCTGCCACATTACATCATTCTGCAGTGTTTATGACTAATGCACCCGCGGTTCAGACAGGGACTGCTGTGAGTTACAATTACAGAGGCTGCTATACAACCAAGTCTTATTCGGGTGAATAAATCTGTGGTGAAATAATCAGAGCGAGGCTCAAGAGATAAGTGTTAAACCGAGTACGTAAAGCACGTTTGTCCTGCTGACAAGTGTACTATAAGCTTTCTGAAAACCACCGCATCTCTCTGACCCTCTGTTTGTTAATTGTCCCACAAGCACTCTCTCTCTCCCTATTTCTCCTCCTTGTCCTCTCTGTCACTCAAGCTTGTTTGCACTGGACCATCAGCCGTCCTGGGACCCCTCTCTCTTTCCCCTGCTTGTTGGTGCCTCATTCAAGATGTTCTTGATCTAGATTTTTGTCCTTCAGGAGATTCAGCCGCTCCCTTGTGTGCTTGTCCACCTTGACGTGACGTGACATGCTTCAGTTTTGCCACTTGTGTGTGTGTGTGCAGCTTGTGTAGGTCACCATGGTGGAGAGGGGGTCAAGTTCTATGTGTTTGGTGACACCTGACGTCATTACTCATTACATTTACTGTGATGCTCTATTCTGTACACACAACATCAACTGCACGTTTCCTGAGATTTTTTTCCGATTGTTTTTTTCTGTTGGGAGTTTTTCTTTATCCAAATCAAGGTCATTGTAGAGATTGTAAAATCTCTTTAAGCAAGTCGGGCTATATAAATAAAACTGATTTGACTTTATCACAGGAAAGGTCTTTGAATCAGTCTAACTGCAGTTTCCACAGAGTGTTTTTAACATCTGAATTTAGTGAAACTGTGAGGCAGAGATGGACTGAGAGTGGCACTGCTGGCTCACCGTACCCTGAACTCATTCTCGCGGTCCTTGGGCCCCTTGTGGAAAGGCCTGTCATAGTGGAAGCGGCTGACATTGTTTATGCGGTAGAAGCTCTTGATCCTCTCGGGCACACGCTCCAGCTGAGGCACATCAGAGATGTCTGACACTGGAGTCACCGCATAGATCTGCAAGTCTAGGAGCCAAGTGTCAAGGAAGTGACAGACAGACAGACAGACATACAGACAGACATGCATATTCACAGAGGAGAAAGAGCAGGAGGGATATTCAAAGGAAGTGCTTACAGAGAGCGTTCGTTCTGACTGTCTGACTCTGGAAATACAGTGTTTTTATGTGAGCTGAAATAACCTCAAACACATACATAAGCAGTACATAATATAAGCCGTGATGCTGAAATAAGTAACGAATTCTAATACATTTAGTTTTAGACTGTTGGTCAGACAAACAAGCAAAGTTTTCAAACTGTCTTCATAAAAAAATAAACTACATATTCATTTCAAATAAAAATAACTGTTCATTTTAGCTGTATAAACCAAGTAGGATACACTGAGCATCACTCTGCAGGATGGTGTCATCAGGTTGGTTGGGATGCTGCATGGCGATGGCTTGTGGAAATTCCCCCAGCATCCTTTGCTGGAAGTCCTCGAGCCGTTCATAGTCATAACCACGACAGACAAACTCCTTGTTCTGCAGAGAGAGGAAGCTTTAGTCAACACACAGAGTGACATGCTGATGAGAAACTGTTACACAAGACTCTGAGGCCTCTAGTGAACACGAAACTGGTGAACCAGTGCTCTGGATTTTTTGGTTTAGTGCTGGTACTAATAGATATTTTAGTATTAGTTGTTACTTCTGTTGTTTTAATACTATAGTGAAAAAAACAGCAAAAAGGTTTGTTCACCAGTTTGTCGCTAACTGTGTCTATCTGCTGTTGGGTTTGAGCAGGTAGTGTACAGTGGGTTTTTAGTTACCGGGCATTGTCAGATGTAGATAGGTAAATATTTTTTTGAAGGCTGATAGATTTCAGTGGTGAAATTTTACAGTTTTTATACTATGATGAGATTCATGATAATAAAAGCTGAGAGGGAAAACCCACGCAGCTCCTAATTTTCAACATAAACTTCCCGTCCCGTCTTTCTCTCTTGCACAAGCTGTTATAGTTGACATTGTCTCCTGCCGAAGTATGATGGAGCAGAGTAGTTGTCCGCATCAGCAGAATCATAACTGTGCCATGAGAGACAAAGCTGAGACTAGATTGAGGAAGTCTTACCCTGAGGAAGAAAGGAAACTTCCTGCCATAGAAGCCCATCCTGAAGAACTCCGGCTCGATCCTCTGCTGCTCGATGATGTTGTCATAGTACGCTGCCTCCATTTTCTGTCACAGAATAATAAACATGCAAAAGAGTCATGATGAATAATGATATAATCACACACATTACTGAATCCTCTGCATTTCCTGATGAGAGTGGGTGTGCACAGGTAATTAGGACATTGTGTTTGATGCTATACGCAGAGCTGAAAATCTCCCTTTACAGCATCGCAGAGGAAGCACTCAAGACTTTACTTACCCGTATCCAGCTGAGGCTCTGATAATCATATAAAGTCTCGTACTGGAAAGCCAGCTCCCGGCAGAGAGAGATTCCATATTCCCAGCACTGCAAAGACAGATATAAATGAGATGAATGGAAGAAATCATTAAAGCTGAATTTACACTTTAAGATAAAGATAAATCATCATTGAAATGACTGTGTGAGATTGGGAAACTTTGGAGGACTACAGGAGAAAGTATACAACAAATATAAAGTCGTTAAATAAATTACTGCTACAGGAGGAATAACTGAGGCAGCGGACAGATTTATACAGACACATCCTAAACATGAGGAGAATTTAACAGAGTCTAAAGACACAACAATTTGAAAGTAGAGGAAAAAACGTTTATAAAACGTTTTATACTTATATTCCAAAGGTCAGAGCTAAAAGTATGAAATCATTTTTAGAATTCAACATAGCTTCAAAATGTGTGTGATATCTGAAAAGAGGCCAGTTTGATGTCAGGCTTCTTTGTTTTCTTTATAGGAAGTTGTACGTACATGAAGATCTCATCAAGCATCTGTGTTAACTTTATATTTTACCGAAATTATTTTTAAAAAATCAGCTTCTACCAAGAACATTTTTAAAGGCAACTTGCAGATTGAATTTCTCACTAGATTTATAATTTAAGTTTTATGAAGATGATTATTTCAAAGGTTATTGTGGTGTTAAGATTTAAACGACATATGGGCAGAATTTTGGAGTAAAAATTGGGGATTTGCATATAAATACACAATTTTTCAACCCCATCAGGATATTTTATTCTGTGTAATTTTATTTGCTGGATTTTATTAAACTGTGGTGCTGATTTGTTTGAAATTAGTTTTTGTTATGAAAAGCATTGTGTGACATTTTTAGAAGCTGCTTAATAAATAAAACTTTTTATAAACTTTTTTTAATAATAATAATAATTATTATTATTATCAAAACTGGCACTGAGAATTTAGAATACACTTTTATTATTCTTAAACTTGACCTACCGATTCACAAAACGTTACCAACATCAAGTTAAATTTTTAACACGCTTAGAAGAAGAACAGAAGAAGAAGAGGAAGAGGACAAAGACGAACAAGAACAAGAATACGGAATAGAAGAAGAAGACAAAGAAGAGGAACAAGAACAGGAAGGAGGAGGAACAGAAGAAGAAAAAGAAGAAGAAAAAGAACAAGAAGAAAAAGAAGAAGAAGAACAAGACAACGAAGAAGAAGGAGGAACAGAAGAAGAGAGAGAGAAGAAGAGGAGGAAGAAGAGGAGGAGGAGGAAGAAGAAGAGGAAGAACAAGAACAAGAAGATGGAATAGAAGAAGACAAAGAAGAAGAACAAGAACAGGAAGGAGGAGGAACAGAAGAAGAGGGAGAAGAAAAAGAACAAGAAGAAGAAAAAGAAGAACAAGACAACGAAGAAGAAAAAGAAGAACAAGACAACGAAGAAGAAGAAGAAGAAGAAGAAGAGAAAGAAGAGGAAGAACAAGAACAAGAAGACGGAATAGAAGAAGACAAAGAAGAAGAACAGGAAGGAGGAGGAACAGAAGAAGAGGGAGAAGAAACAGAACAAGAAGAAGAACAAGACAACGAAGAAGAAGAAGAAGAAGGAGGAGGAACAGAAGAAGAAGAAGAAGAGGGAGAAGAAGAAAAAGAACAAGAAAAAGAAGAAGAGGGAGGAGAAGAAGAGGAGGAAGAACAAGAAGATGGAATAGAAGAAAAAGACAAAGAAGAAGAGCAAGAACAGGAAAGAGGAGGAACAGAAGAAGAGGAAGAAGAAGAAGAGGGAGAAGAAGAAGAGGAGGAAGAAGAATTTTCTAATAATAAAGTCAAGTTTTTAAATGAAAAAAATATCATCTTACAGTTCAATGTTGGAATAGTTTTTGAGTGTACAGTAAGAAGGAAATCATTTGCTGGGTAGAACATATATAGATTTTTTTCCCCCAAATCCAGCTTCTATATAATTGTCCCACCACTAATTCACTGAGGTCACTAACCTGCAAGTTGCTCATATAGAGCACCTGCAGATTTCAATTTGTCCTGGGTGAATTTTAATACTGGCTACAGCACCAGGGGATTCCACAGATGCAGACCAGCAACTTTTTCTTTGTACAACAGCAGCAATAAAAACTAGAGATGACAAAGAGTTAATGAAGGAGGCCACTTTTACTTCCTCCTCAGCTGCTCCCAGAGTCCAGAGGGCATTGTCCTCTCTGAAGCACAGAGACCAGTCGACTAATTTAATTCTGTGGATGAATACCAGCCAGGGAGGAGTGATTCGGGGGAGCAAATCACATTTGAGCAGACATCTGACCCTTACTGAGTAGAACTGTGGTGTGGGCGAAGGCTGCAGGTTTGTATCTATATTATATGATACTGAGAGTTTACTTCAGTGCAGAAAATTCTCTCATGATATATGCCGAGGCAATGACAATTAGATGATGTCGTTTTGATAATACACAGTTCTGTTTATGCCCTCGACACAGGATGCTGCTTCAGCTTTAAAGCCTGTGATGAAAGTACATTTACTCCTGAGTATTTCCATCTAAAGCTACTTCATACTTATATTTCACTACATGTATCTTGGTTTAGTTAAAAATTTACACATAAAACATATGATCAGCTTATAAAATATGATGCACTGTTAAATATTTAACTGTCAAACAGTATTCTAAAATTAGCTCCACCTTCACAAGCTACAACATTAAAATGCTACTTGAAAATGAAATGTATAGTCTGCTGTTAGTAATAATAATCAAATATAAAATGATGTAACATTCGTCAAGGCTATTTTTGCTTTTTCACATGTATTACAGCAGTACTTTTTTATTTTTTACAAATACTGTTTCACATTCTTAGGTAGCAGGTAACATTCTGAATTTAAGGCTTTTATACTGGAGTTTTTTTACACTGCTGTATTAATATTTTGAAGGAAGGATCTCAGCACTTCTCGCCCGCTGTATAAATCTAGTTCAATAGCTACAAGCACGAGTGAGTGTTGATGTAAAACATGATTTAAAAAAAAAAGTTAAAGAGAGATTACTGTAAAAGAAACACTACTAGAATCTGTCTCACAGCCAATGTTAATGAGGGCAAAATTTAATTATGTTTGTGAACAGCTGCACTGCCGATGAGAACAAAGAGCCACTTCAGCACTGTATGAAAAATAAAAATAAATACAAAAAGCAAGAAAACTGAATGTGATCTAAGCTAATTTACTTTCTGATGTGACTTGTCTGGCACAAACCTACAACACATACTGTTCCATCACTATAAAGTTAACCCAAATTTCCAATGTATATCAATTACTCACCCCATGTTACATTGAATTTGTAAAGGAAATTTTGTTTTTCTCACATGCCTCCATGGTGAATGAAGAAAACATTAATGGAGAAAATTCTTGATGAATTGAAGTCATAGGCGACTGCATTTAACAGCAAATCTATATGAAATCATCCGTCTACAAACTCTTATACAACTCGTACAGTGTAATCAAAATCTAATTTATTTGTTCATATGCTCAATACTTATACATTTCTTCCCAAATCCAATGTAACACAGGCTGAGTATGGTACATACAAATGATCATTTGGGGGGTGAAGTATTCCTTTATCTTGGCTTTCCCTCCATTTTTTCGTTTCACTCAGTTGAAGTACACACTGGCTTGAAGTCGGTCAAAACAGGAGTGACAGATAGAGCCATAAAAATTCACTTGCCTTGCCCTTGTTAAAGTAGTGCAGGATTTTACGACTCAGGTTCTCCTTACGCTGCCACTCGCTCTGACAGGGGTAGTGAAGGAAATCCCTCAGGGGCCGGTCCTCCCACTGCAGCAGCTCCCAGTACAGCAGCAGGGTGAACGCTGCCTCTGTTGTGGAGGGGGGAACAGGTCAAAGGTCGTCAGACTAAAAGTGTATTATCTGCTGTCTAGTGAAGTCACAGATGTTGTCTGGCCACAGTGATGAACTGATACCTTTTTGGGTCTGGTTTTTATGAACAGATGGTGAGCGACATGAAGTGCGGTCAGTGGCACAAAGCACAAGGTGCCCAGAGCATGGTGAGTGTGTTTTGGTATATTGGTGGCCAGATGTGCAAAGTGCAATTAAAATCACTACTGCTGCTCTAAGTCCCTTTAACGCAGTGGTTCCAAACTGGTGGGAGCTGTCCCAAAGTAGATTGCGGGTCCATTCTGAATGGACTGCAAGTGACTCACAAACATGTCAAGTTTGGAAAAAACACACTTTATTTTTAAGAACAGTAAATTTCTGGTACAGGGTTTTTATTTTGAAGTGCTGTTTCCTTCCTGTAGAGTGAATGACTAACGGACAACTACTCGACAGAGACAGCAAACTAGCTTACACACGTGTGAAGCTGAATGTAATAAACTGTGTGGACCTAGAACTAATGACTAAGGAGAGATGGACCCTGTGGTTGGACCAGTTGGGAACCACTGCTTTAGTGGGTTTTCTCAGTTGCTTTGACACAATCCTGAAATTAAAATTCTCAAACCCAAAATTGCACAGTAAATATGGTTTATTTTGCATTTCTATATAGTTTCTAATTTACATTTACCAAAAAAACTAAAAATAGTAATAACAAACGAAATATCTTTGGGTTTTTGAATGTTACTCATCACGCTGGGGTTTAGAGATCATCAGGACATCAATATTGACTATCTTAAAGATAATCGTTAATGAATATAATCATTAGTTGCAGCTCTGAAATACAAAGGACAACAACATGAACTCATTGCACCCTCAGTAAAAACCAAAGACAAATGATGGTTCTTTCTATGTTGAATTCCATCTCTGAAGAACGTTTTTTTAAGACAATGATTCACACAATAACCACATGTGTAATCACAGCCAACTCTGCAGAACATTAAATGTGTTTCAATTATCCTGCCAGCTGCCTGTTGTTCGTTTTACGTAAGTGATGAATAAGGTTGTATTTAATTAGTCATATTTGGGTACATTTACATGCACACAATAAAGCTACCACTGCCAATAATGTGAGTAAAGCAAGAACACTTAAGCCATTTACACGATTACATAAACTGACAAATTCCCCCGATTTCCTGTTTACTTGATTGAGAGTGCCATTAACAGAGCTGATTAAAATTTACTACAACCCCCCTTCCAAATAACCAATTTAGCCTTTTTATGATAAAGAAAGGACTAATGTGATATAAATACCAGAATCACAAGAGGCATAAAGGAGGCTGGTGACTGAGTGGAGACTGTAGAGCAATAGTTTAATGTCTTCATGTTGAAGCACATATTTATCTGTCTCTACCTGACATTTAGCCCGTCTATTTAGCCTGTCAAGGCTGTCTCTACACCGCAGTGTGATGTTTACTTTGCAAGTCTGTGTTTTCATCATACTGTTTTCTTATCCATTATCTCCCTTATCTACAGCCGGAGAGGGAATTCAGTCTGCTGTGGTGGAGTTTCATCAGTTTTCATGAGGTGATGTCACCAGACTGTCTCTTTTAATTGTTGAGGGCAGCGCTGCAGTACTGATTCTCATTATCTACAGGGAAATGCTTTCCAAAAGAAAAAAGGTACCAGACCTGAAACTATCACCTTTATAACTTCAGAATTGATTGTAGGATTCTTAACTTTTAAAGCTCAACATGATTTAGCCCCCAGTCATATAGCTGAGCTTCTATTGGGAGCCTCTGTTGGCAAAATAGGGAAAGTAGGGAGTAGTATAGGCAGAGCAGCAGGGCAAAGGCAAGAAAAAAACCAACCTAAGCGTCCGCCATAAACCCTGCATCATCACAAAAAATGACCCAGTGTCTCAGTTACCTGTGAAGTCCTCTGCTTGGAGATGCAGGTCACACAGCTTGTGGATGTAACGGATGTACATGTCCTCCTTGTTGACCTCTGATTTGTAGAAGTTCTGAGGTTAAATTAAAAAAATAAATCATGATTAAAATCTTGTTTTGTGTAGAAATACTCATAATTGTGTTTTAGACTAAAACCACTGCCATGAATGTCTCACCATGAGGTTGACAGAACCACCAATTTTCTTGTTCTCCATCTCATCTCCTTTCATGCAGTCCCTAAAAATAAAAAATAAAGATTTTTTTGTCATTGTTCTGCAATTGCATGATAAGCCACAAGTGTTTTTATGTTCAACTTCATCTCAGTGTACCTGTAATCCAGTAATCGCTCGACAAGTCTTGTGACTGATGTGACGAATGAGATCCCTGTCTCTCTCCAGGTCTCCTGCTCTATCTTCTCCAGCAGGCTGCACAGAAAAAAACGGTGAGATGTTCTTACAAAAGGTGACGAGCACAGGAAGGAAACAGATATGAATCACAGCGTGTCCTAGTCTTAACTGTGAGGGCATTCCACCTCACCTTGGATAAGGACCAAACAGCTGGGTCCTGCAGTGTGACAGCCAAACACACAGAGAAGAATGTTAGAGGGGAAACACTATGAGAGCAGCATTATTCTGGATATCACTCCACAGGCTCACTAAACACAGGTTTGATGCTTACAAAAGGCTGAAGAGCTCTCTGTGATTATCATCGCCTTTCCCATCTGACACCATGCTGTCCAGCTTATCCATCAGCTCTGCCTCCACCTACACACACACACAAACACACACTCAGTCAGCCAAAAGATGTAGGTATTTCATGTGACAAAGAGCTGTCCATTTTTTATCACAACAACTGCCCCTCGGCACACAACCTGTTCATTCAAAGCTTCTATTGAGGTTTTCGAATGAATGTTCAAATGACTGTCATCATGTTTTATAACGTCATCATCACCCTTTAAAAAAATCCTCAATTTGAATAAAGTGACTCATTGGATTAAATGAGTTAGTCTTTCATTAATTAAATCAACTGTCTTTAAAGGTCCAGTGTAGGATTTAGGGGAGATATATTGGCAGAAATAGTATAAATTTTTATCCCTACAGAATGAGCCATTTATATCTACATACAAAGCAGGTCCTCTTCCACAGAGAATTTGTGTTTGCGCATTGGTCACTGTCTCCTACATGCTTCGCACATGGGAGAAGTTTCTGTTCTGCAACCTCACCACTAGATGCCACTAAATCCTACACACTGGACGTTTAATGAATAAATGTAATTTATTAAATCAAATCAAATCATGTTTATTTATATAGCACCTTCTCATACAAGTAAATGTAACTCAAAGTGCTTTACAGGTTCACCGTTTCAGTCAGGCGAATGGAGTTCGAAGTGCAAAAGAGCATGTTAAAGTGCTGCACCCTTTAAAACAGTGGTACAAGATACAAAAAATATAAGAGGTAAAAAAACAAATGTACGCATATGCACACGTACAAATATACATACATGTTTATACACACATACATCAATATACACAAACATACATGTCTAGACAGATATACACATACATGCATACATGCATTCATGCATACATACATACATACACACACACATACATCAATATGGAATCAATAAAATAGCTCCAGGATGGTTCAAATGGTGTGGTACAGAGTGACATCTAATCAAAGGCGCATGAAAAGAGAAATGTTTTTAGTTGGGATTTAAAACACATAGTGGTGGGAGCATGTCTGAGATTGTAGGGAAGCTTGTTCCAGCTCTGGGAGGCATAAAAACTAAAGGCAGCTTTGCCACGGCGACTTTTGACTCTGGGAACAGTTAAAAGGCCACTCTCCAACGACCGTAGAGCTCTAGTGGGTTTGTAAGGTATTAGCATGTCTGAAATATATTTTGGTCCCATGCCATTAAGTGTCTTGTTTACTAGGAGCAGAATCTTAAAATCTATTCTATGTGAAACAGGTAGCCAGTGTAGTGATTTAAGAATGGGAGTGATATGAGCAGATTTCCTGGTGTTTGTCAGGACCCTAGCAGCAGAATTTTGAATGAGTTGGAGTTGTCTGAGTGCCTGTTTGGAGAGTCCAGAGAACATGCCGTTACAGTAATCAAGTCTACTGGATATAAAAGCATGGATAAGAATCTCCAGATCATGCTTGGACATGTAGCCTTTAATTCTAGAAATGTTTTGGAGATGAAAGTAGGCTGCTTTGGTAATTAACTTAATGTGTGCATTAAAACCTAGGTCTGAGTCCAGAATGACATCGAGGTTTCTGACCTGGTCTTTACAGTGTAGTGAGTGCGCTTTGAGCTGGACACTAACACTAGTCCTTTTTTCCTTAGCTCCAAAAATAATGGTCTCAGTTTTGTCTTTGTTTAATTGCAAGAAGTTTTGGCACATCCAGTTATTAATTTGTTCCATGCACTCCAGTAGGGAGTTAATTGGTTATCGTGCTGTTAAGCCCAGTTTAGACCAATGATTCATGACGGGACTAAACCATTTTAGAACATTGCAGAGAAGAGTCGCACTGGTGTGAACTGACCAGTCTGAGCTCGACTCAAGCCAGCTGATGGTGTCACCTGCAACTCAGCTGGTCAAATCACAATTTCAACAGCGTCAGCCTGTAATGAAGTCTGCCGGTCAAGTCAAAATGTTAAAATAACTCCCCTTGGGTTGTCTTTATTACTGTCTATATTATTGTGCCGTTTTTATTATGAAAACAGTACACTGATGCTTGTTTTTTTCCTGTTTTTCGCCATTTCATCACTATTACAAATGCAGCTGTAGCCAGCATCTCACTGTCAGGAGCCATGTTTCCATCATCCTGTTTAGATGCGCATCCAGAAGTATCGCATCGGAAATGGATGATGGAAAGGCCAAAATTCGAATTAAAATCCCCTGATTGGCACAAACTAAAATACGCTCGCTTAAGCCGGGTTTTGGTTGATTTGAAAAAATGTTAATTCGCAAAACGGGGGATGGAAACAGTTATGCTCAAATTAAGTCTGACGTAGTGCACCTCTCTCCGTGGTGATATCCACACTCCGGGTCGGGAAGGTGGTAATGCATTTACAAGCTGGTTGCCATCCACCAGAAAACGTAGAAGAAGAAGAAGAAGAATGCGAGACTTGTTTTGTTTCTGGTTCTGCGGAAAACTCGTGCGAGTTCGTAGTTTTCACCAAAGTCCGTACATTTAATGGAAACACACAGGATTCGTATTTCTTTTAATGCGCATTTCCCAGTGATTTGAATCACTTTTGGATGGAAACATAGCTATTGTCCTCATTCATATTTTAAGAAGCTACCAATTATATTCAACCACAAAATAAGCCTTAAAAGCTGGAAATCAGAACAGGAGTACAAAGAGTTGCTGCATAGACAGGATACACCGCCTCATGTAGTTGCATCGGTATAGACTGGCAAGTTTTTAGAAAGTTGCAGAATGGCGCATTGCAAGTAGTTGCCTGGTTCAACTCGTCTCATCGCAGATCTTTGGTCTGAACTGAGCTTTAGGTTGCTGCCTAAACATCCCTTTAATACAGATGCATGCTTCCCTTTGTGTGAAAGAAGTGGGAGAGCAAATAGTTTTTGACCTCAGTGAAAATGTTGTTTCTTAAAGACTAAACACCAACAAATATGGATTGAAGCAGAACATTTCCTCAGATAAAAACATGTTAGTAATTTCACATGTTGTAATGACATCTATTTTTTGTAATACATTCTGACTTTTGGACTTCACAACATTCTGGTATTACTGGAAACGTTTGGATCACACAAGTTGCAAACAATCCTATGCGGCCATCACTGGAATCTAATTCTACAAATAGTATAATACTAATAATATTAGTGAAGCCTAATCTTCTCGATCAGGTTTAAACAAAATGAATAGACGGGCAAAATAAATAAATATATAAAACTGAAAATTTGAATGTCAACATCATGAATGAAGCTTTGAACTACTCAGTTCAGCCCATTGTAGATTATAAGATAACAATGTCATACTGACCTGTTTGAAGTTGCCGTTTTTCCTTTGCTCCCAATCCATCATGTCATGGAAAATGGGGATCATAATATTTCGAACCTCCGTCTGAGGCACCAGAGTGACACCAAGGAAGGGACCCATCATTCCTGGGATGAAGTGGGGCTTGTTGTCACCTGGATTACATAGATTCACATAGAAAGGAGCCATTTGTTATCATTAATTTCATATGAATCTAAATGGAGGAGACACACTGTGATACATATATGTGAGTGTGGAGTTGTGTTGTCTTACGCACCTAATTTTTGCCACATGCTGAAGAGCTCATAAGCCATCATCACTCTCATATCTCCATGCCTACAGAGTAGAGAACAGAGTGAAGTTTAAACAGTTACACAAAGAATTAACCTGTGTTGGAGAAAATGCCCACAATGAACATACCGACAATCTCTCATATCTAAATGACAGAATAAGTTGATTTCCACTGACTTCCAAAACAATATATGTTACTGTCGCAGTTTTAAAAGCATCCTTAATGTTATGAATCGTCACAGTTATGATATAAAATGTTGTGGTTAGGTTTAAAAAGATCATGGCCTGGCTTTAAATAGTACTTTTGTTACTAACCTAGTGTGACGTATGCCATGTGACAGACAACATACACATTGTGTCAAATACATTACTAACATAGCATGCTTTACATACTAGCATACTACAATACGTGGTTATCAAAAGAAGTCAATGCTGACTTCAGGGCATGAAAACCTTTCTCTGGGGTGAAAGTCCTGTGCTTGTTTGACCGATCCACCACCCTTTTTGCTCACACTGTGGGGACTTCTTCGATCTTTATCACAGATGTATAATAATACCCAGATACCAGATGCCAAGATTGGCGCCTATTCAGTCGAATGGAATTGCTTGCCTGGCGCATATGCCAAAAAAGTTTCTACTTTGCGGGGTTAATTCAGGGGTATGTGGCCCACTGAATATGTGCAGTAGTGTTTCTCCCACTGGCCCCTACAATTAGAAATATAAAACGTCCATGGATAAAAAAACATAAGAAAAGAAAGAGAGAGTCATAAGATACCTTGTTTGCAGTTTGAGTTCACCTGTCAACAGTTTTACAGACATCTCTTTTACAGTTGTGGTCAATGGGGAAAATACTTTCTGGGCTGCAGGGGATTTTTTTGCTGCAATATCGCAAGTGAGAAAAATCTGGGCCTGTTCCTGGGGGCCTGATCATTATATAACATTACATGGACGTTGTCGCATTTTATACTACGTCACGTTGCTTCCTCCTCTGCTACCGTAATAATTACTACAGCCACTAGAGGGCGTCATCTTATAATAAACGCAAGTAAGGGTCATAATAAGCTGCTTGCACAGTCGACCTGTATGGCTGTTTTTACAGAGAGAGCTTTAGTAAGAGCAGGGTGAATATATGGTGGTTTCTTACTTGTCAAGGACTTTCTTTCTCTTAGCCGGGCCGAGCGCCTCCAGCTGCAGACTGGGCTGGTTGATGTACAGTACAGTGAGGCTGAAAAAGGAGTTCCACACCTAACAAAAACCATAGAAAAAAAAGTGAGTAAACGCTATGTTGAATCATTAACACCAGTTTCAGAAAGTGAACTGTGGAAAAGTGTCAAGTAGTCTGTGGCTTCATGATGTCGTGGGCTTCCTAAATTTCACATGCAGCCTCCTGCTGTTCAGACACACACCTTGAAATCAAAATCTGTCTCTGAGAAGTTCTTGTGCAGCGCCGGAGACAGGAACTGTGTAGTCACCACGATGATACTGCGGAAAAGCAAACATTACACTGTCAGCTTACGAAACGAGGTAGCTGCCAAAAATAGATGAAAAAATTTGCAACACAAGCGTCACCTTCAGAACAGGATTATCTGAAGAGAGTCTGATCTAATGGTTGGCTGTATTCCCTTACCATCTCCGGGACAAAGACTGCATGACAGAAATGGAAAAGCAGACTCACTGACTAGTTAGAAGCCTCATGACGCTCCAGTCCCGGGGGAAGATCGTCAGTTTCATCAGATTGCGGAACACGCAGAAGATCTTCAATAGGAACTCCTGCCAAGGAATATATTAAGAAAGTGTATGCAGTCAAGGTATGTAGTAAGCAGGCTGCAGCAAAATGCTGTAATCATGCGCAGCTCTGTGACTCAGAGAGTTTCCTACCTTAAGCTCCTCTTTGCTGTGGAAGTTGTTGAGTAGATGGTGAAAGTGGATCTCCGTCATTTGCTGGAGCAGAGAGAGAAGACAGGAAACATACTCCCCCTGCACGACAGAAAATGACAGATACGGCCAAACATGTTTTAAAAGGTTAATCACCTCAAAATATTCACTAAATTCCAGCTGTTTTTAATGAACATCAAAGAGGCACATTGAGTGGAAGCTTACCGTTATCTCGGCAGTGCACTGGGGACAGCGTTGTCCTCTGGACGTCTCCACAGAGTGAGACTTGCTCATGATGGACAGCAGAGTCTGCAGCAGCACATCCAGGAGGCTCTCCACCATCATCTCCACCTCCTCCTGAACAGAAGACTCCTGAGACACAGAGATGCATGCCATTTAATGGGAATGTTTTAGTGTTGTGCAAACAAGCTACAGCTGCAGTATCATGGAAATAGGAATTTTACATTATCTTTATTACTAATTCAATCCATCCTTTTTTGGAAAAGGGATTTTAAATCATATATGTCAAGTATGTACATGGTACAAGGTCCTGTACCATTGAGCTTGTCTTAATTATGGAAAAGATGCTGCCAAGGATCCCAGAGCAGATGAGCAGCTCCCTCTGCTGGCGCAGATGCAGGTGGATGTGATGCAGAACCACTGGCAGCAGAATACTACGAGACTCTGAGGGAGGAGAGAAAGGAGACAGAGTGCGGATGAGACTGAAAAGCACTGCATGGACATTAGGCTTACATGTACGGTTGTTAAATAATCCTCCGCATTTGTCTCACCAGGGAAGAAGAAGAGGCGGCTTTCAACTGTACGAGCGATGGACTGCAGTTTGACTACATCCATAGACTGGCCAATGTCCACTGTGCTGGGCATGCTCCCAAGGGTGCCCCTGACATATTCGGCCACCTCCTGAACGGTGAACATCTGCAGCAGCTCGTCAAAGATATCAGGGAAACTGTTCAACAGTGCAGCCTGGGCAGAGGAACAAAGGACACAGAGAATGAATTTGTAGTTTGCAAAAAACATGTTTCAAAGAAACTACACTGACATGTATAAAAACATCACAAAAAATACCACTTATAGCAGAAATCGCTTATTGCTGAGTGACGCTGACACAAAACAAAAATAGCCCAAAAATAAGCCTGCTATTTATCTTCTAAAATGAGCATCAAGATCTTAAAAGAGGGACACACAATTCATCTCGTTCCACAGACATAATCTCAGTTTCTATCAAAACACTGGCTGCATATCAGCTACTTCAGAATACATCATCCTGGACACACAGCATCTGCTGCAATGTGGTATCAACACAGGGGGGCGCTGTGACTTACTGAGATGGACGAGAGCCCAGGAGCATGATCACAGAAAGGCATGCAGCTGATCACACCCCTAAACTGTCCCCGAGCAAGACAAGGATGGGGCAACAGGCGAAGGATTGAAGCATCAGAATGAAAGTCCACAGAATGAAAAGTGAAATAAATAGAAAAGATGAAAGACGTTAACAAACAAAAATGAATCAATGAATCATGAATGCAAACTAATAGGATGAGCAAAAGAGAAAATAAACACTTATAACCAAAATAAGACTGCCGAGCAGGTGAGACACTGTATGTCATCACATCTGTTAGGCGGTGAAAATGTTTGTTGTGCTTTGTGAACTGATCTGACCTGCGTGAACACCAGGTTCTCTGAGCTGCGGCTGTCCAGACTCAGGACGAAGCGGATCGACTGGAAGAGCTCTTGGATGCTAGCTCTGAACTGCTCCTCCTCCATCCCGCAGGTGGCTCTCGAGTACAGGATACGAGACTGGACAATGAACTTAAACAGGTACTCTAGAGCCTGAGGGGGGAGTCGACAGAAGGCAGATGTAGATATACAGTCAGCAAAGGGACTTTAAATTCCCTTAGAGTGGAAAAAAGTACTGAAAGGTGTTTGTGGTTGATCATTTAGAGAAAATCAATATATAAAGAAATGTTTTAAATGTGTCAGGTCTCATGAGAGAATACCTCTTCATATGATCTCATTGAGGAAAGAAATTTCCAATGAGATATCCTGGGACATATGTGAGGTACTGGGAGAGGACACTCCTCTTATCAGAGATCAGAGATGTTATACAACAACTTAAACTGGAAACATGGAGATTCACTTTAAGATGTTCCACTGAGAGATTCCTTAAGACTTACCAACTATAGGTAAAGATTTCAGGGACATAGGGGACAGTAAAAAAATGAGAGTGGCAGAAGACTTTTATATTTGACAAACATAAGACATTTACACCAAAAACTGAATTGGTGCATGAACATTCACCAGTATGCAGGAAATTAAGTGTCTAATGCTGAAAAGTCCCTGGGAGAGGACCAACTCTGTTTCATGCGTCCAGCCTCAATGTTGAAACGAAACCTATGCCCTTGTTACCAAGCTTTTATTGACAATGTAGAGGCTAGGTGAGAAACATCCTCTTGACCTTTGCTACAATAACAAAGTTAAACCTCATGTGAGATGGCAATAGTCAGCATTTAAAGCAGCTTTGTTAATATTTATACTGTATATTTACTACACATCTCCTCTTGTTTTCTATGTGTGTCTGTGTATATAAATTCTGCATTGTTTCTGTGGTATTTCATGTAATTTGTATGCATTCTCCACTGTATGGTTGTTAAACAAAATACCAGTAAACAGACTGTGGAAATGTTTAACACTGAGCACGTCAATATCTACTGAGATTTTATATAACTTCCTTCCTCTCAGCAGAGAAGTCGCTGACTGAGGCTTACATGGCGTCACATTACTCCTTATCAGCCTCTCTGTGTCCATTTCCCACAAATTAATCCCAGAAGAAGGAGCCAGGACAGAGCAGAAGGAAGTGAGTGTGATACGTTACCCTCATGGCTTCCTGAATGTGGTCCTGTCGGACGACCTCGGCCGAGCGGTCCATGTACCACTTAAGACATCGAATCAGCTCTCTGCAGACACACAGTTTAAAAATATGAGAGTGGATATCAAGTGTGACTTTGTAGGTATCTTATTTCAGATTCTGCATTTGCTTTTTTGTCGTACTTGTATGCCAGAGCTCCAGCAAAGTGGTTTTGGATGTAGGAATCCATGACAGGTCTGAAGTGGTAGAAACGGCTATCCCTGAGCAGGTTAATGATGAACACCTAAACACACATACATATATATAGATGTTATGCATGTTTCATCTGCTTACAGGCAAGATAAATCATACAGTAGAGTTTATGTGTCCTTCTTTCATTTTCCTACCAGTGACTGGAAAACCAGCGGTCCATATTTATCAGTGTTGTCATCTAAAAGACAGAAGAGCGTATCCAGGACATCTCGCAAGAACTGTGAGGAGAAAAAGGAACAACACTCAGCACAAGCATCACATTAAAGGCTGCTGACTAAAATAGAAAACAAAGGGTAGCCCCTTCATCCAAAAACATAATAAAACCCTTTTTTAAAAACTCTGACATGATGATGTGACTTCTAAACAGTGTTAAACATTTTTTCTTAAATTATTTGTGAATACTGTAAAAAACCAGTACATTGTGAATATAAAATCGAGTGAACAATTTAAAGCTTTAAAAGCTAAATAATTAATCTAATCAGTCATTACATAAGAATAGCATAATATCACATATAATCAGTCCTGCTTTTATCTTTGAAATATGAAAATGTATTTTCTTTCTGAGCCTAAATAATCTAAGAGACGAAATCTGAGGCTGAATATTTTGTGTCGTGTGTTGTCAAACACACCCTGCAGCCACACAGAAGGTAAATATACCTTCACATCAATAGATAAATAATGTGCTGACAGTGACCTTGACGATCTCCTCTCCGCTGATCTGACGTAATCGACCGAGGATGTCCAACACCCTGTCTGGATGGGCCTTCCAGTTCAGAAGAGCCAGAAGGTCCACTGGAAACCGAATAAGAAACAGTCAGGTGAATTAAACTGATCTGCAAGTGACACTATATAAATGACAGCATGTACGGTATTTGATTACCGTTTTGTGTGAGTTTGGTGGAGCAGAGTATCGTGGACACCCAGAAGGTTTCTTTGGGGCTTCTCTGGAAGGGCAGGTTGGCTGGCAGGTTGGGGCAGCTGTTGAAGTCCTCTTTACAACAGGGCAGACTCAGGTACAGGCCCTGGTTACTGAAGGTGGCATTTTCATCACACTAGAAGGCAGATAACAGAGGGACAGAGAAGATTTATTAATGTTTGGAGACCATTTGGAGTTAAGCGAAATTTAGACCAAAGATTTGTGACAAGATGAACTGTTTTAGAATGTTGTAGTGAAAAGTTGCAGTGGCCTCAGCCTGACTCAAGCCCGCTGATGATGTCGCCTGCGACTCAGCTTGTGAAGTTGCCAGTGGCCGGTTTTAAAACGTGAGGCATGTCACCTGTTTCAACAGCCAACCAGCTTGTAGCAAAGTCAGCCGGTCAAGTCAGTTACAAACTGTCAGCGGACAGCGTGTTCACTTGCTGTGGCATTCACTGACAACAGCCCTCCGTCCCCGCTGAGCCCAAGTCTGTCTCATTTACATCCCTGCGGCTGTTGACATGTATGTCGGCCTCCGTTCTAGGTCACTGCTGCTCCTGGCTGTATTTGTACATGTCACACACACATACTCAAAAAAAAAAAACAGCACTCTTACAGTTGTTACATATTCCTGAAAGCCGGAGGTTGTAGAATGTTTGTACAGAGAGTCGATGACGATACACTGTCTTGTCTTGTCCCATTGGTGTAAACTTGCAGGTTAATCAGAACAGATTTAGAAAAAAAAAAAAAAAAGTGTAGCCACACCAGGCTAGTAAAAGGGACTGGGTGTTTAATTGAGGCTAGGCTGTTATACTACTGTACAAAGCCTAGAGTTCTGGGTCACAGGAGGGTTCAAATGCTGCATTCAAATAGGGTTGTGTTTACGAGAAGGGTCCATATGAAGCCCCCCCGTTGTGGTATTCTGAAACTCTTAAGCAGAAATTTTCTGAGAGCTCTGAGTTTATGACTTTGTGTACACAACCTCCCATGTTGTAATCACACGCTCACAAGTTTCATTTGAATGCAGCATAAGACTGATTTATTGATGCTAGTTAAATATAGTTGAATAACCTGGCAGGGAGCAGGAGGCTTTATTCCACCAGGACTAAAACCTCACGCTACAAAAACACTTTCTTCTCAACTGTATCTGGCCTGGTCGACAGGGCCTGGGACCCCAACTGACACTGACTCCCATCCCACCCCATAGACATCACAGGTTACATTAATGCAGAGTCTCACATCTGTTACACTGCGTTACATTAAATCTTTGGACTATAATCTCTGTACATAATTGCACATATTCCCTACACATTATAATGTGAACTTTTGCTCATTCCTGTACAAAACGGTTCAGCTCCTTAGTTTTTAAACAAATATATCATTCATATTTTTCTAAATCATATTTTATTTCCTTTTTTGTGTTTCTTGGCTGTTTGCAGTGCTTCTTTTTATTGTTCATTTTCTTTTACTGTTTATTGTTATGCGCCAAACACCCAGAGAAATGTATTCCATGTGAAGACCTACTGGGCGATAAACCTGTTTCTAATTTCTGGAATACAGTATATCATCATTTCCTTCATATCTAGAGGTGCTGAGTTAAAAGGTAACTGGACATGCTTTCGATATTTGAGGACCTTTCTTACAAATGCCCAGACATATTTATATCCTCGCTCCTTGCTGGATTATGTCATACTTCAAGTTATTTTTTATGTGACAACTCTCTAATTGCTGTGGTCATTCTTTAATTTTAGTGCCTAAAATCGGGGTCACAGGCCCAAAAGGGCTGACATAAGCCTCTGAACAACACACATTTCATGGCACTGTTGGATCAGTCATTCGGGGCTGCTCAGCTTTCACAGCATAGCTACTGTACATGTTTTTGGTGAGGGAGAGCAGAAAACAAAATGGACGATGCATTTAATTACAGAGGCAGAGCAGGTCATGACCTCAGGTCCACTGCTGAGAAAATACAATAAAGACACACAGAGAGCTGCCAGCAGCCGACTCCCCACCATGGCGGGTCCACTTTAATGCACTCAAATTAAAAAGTTAAAGACACAAAAGGTCAAAGATAAAGAGACATCAAAGATAAAGAGAAGACACCAACCATCAAGTGTGTGTGTTACACCTGCACATACCTTGTACACATATAGCTCATGGCTCTCGTCTGACAGTGTGGTCCCATCTTCTCTCATCAGGGGAGTGAAGGCAAAACCAAACAGTTTTTTCTCTCCTTTGTCTTTAGCTGAAAGGAAGCACATCATGATATCATGCACCACCATACTGTATCTACACAGCACAAACCATACTTGTATAACTCAGAGCGTGATCCAATCTGTCCTAGCAAACTCGTGTGCTGAGGGATGACTGCCACCAGGCTGCATTAGTGACTCACTGGAGCAGTGTCTGAACTCAAAGCGTAGGTGGGATCCTCTGAAACGATCTATGGGAATAGGCAACTTGACCATCTCACTCCAGCGAGGGCTGTTGTTGTGGTACAGGACAAAGGAGCGATATTCGCTGGAGCTGGGCTCCCCGCTGCCCAAACTGATGCAGTCCTAAGAAGGAAAAAGAAGCACAGTAGATCGTGTTGAGTGACACATACTGTTAATGATGTATCAAACTAATGTGTGGATGTATGGGAGGAACGCTACACTCATCGTGACTCATATATGGATGATATGGCACATAATAACTCATATGTGTCATACTTTGAGAGTGTCCCCGTCGGCGTAGAGTACATAGAGCGTGACTTCGATGTTCTTTTGGACGCTCTTGCCGCCCCTCTCAAACTCCCCCCGCTCCAGGGTCAGATACAGGTCATTGCGTGTGTCACCTTAAACATCACAAAGGAGAGACTTGAGTTAAAAATAGAACTCCAACAATCGTACATATCAAAGTTTGTTTACAGGTCTTGGAAAGTTCCACTACCCATTGTCGGGTGGGGAACAAGTTAGAAAAAAATTTAAAAACTGAGGGTGTTGAGCATGGATGTATTGTAAGAACTGGCTACTGGACTCAAAGATGGCGTCCAGTTGCTTGAATGAAAACTGCTTACAGAGCACCAAAAACATGCTTTTGTGTTGCAGCACAGTACCTGCATTCCCACTTGGCCCATACACTTTATATCGGGGGGATTTTCTAGGCTTTGGGGCAGTTTAACAATTATAAAACATGCATGGATAAAAAAAATCATAATACAAAGAGTAATGATTGCCTTTGTTTGCAGTTTGAGGTATTTCGTCAACAGTTGCAGTACTGCAAATGCCCACTGGGTCAAATTGGTAGCAAGGCTGTGTGTGGGACATATCCAGCTCTCTTAATACATCCATGCTGTGGAGGAAGAAGTGAGATTATGAGCCCACTCCTCATCTCTGCTTGTGGCTAGGGGCTCGAGGCTACATTAGCCGTTAATAGCATAACACCCCCAAATCTCTGATCCAAACTGTCGACAGTCAAGGAGCATTATGGGTAATGCAGGTGTCAGGATTTGACAAGGGAGAAGCGTGTGTTATGAAATAAAATAATCTCTGGTTGCACTGCATCAATTTTGATTTATTTTTCAGTCCATTGTGAATCCTACAATGTTACAGAAGTACAATGCCAAATCGCAGCACAATCTTTTGAAGGAAATCCTCCAAGTGACCATTTGTATATCCGTGACTCACCCTGTGTTACACTGAATTCGTTAAGAAAGCTTGTTTTTTTTTTCCCTCACATGCCTCCACAGTGAACGATGAATTCTCGATGAATTCAAGTAAAGGAGGTCCATGATTAACAACAGCAAAATTATATCAAAACATCCATTTGCAAACTCTCACACAACTCGTGCAGTATAATCCAAGTCTCCTTTATTCAGTCATATGCTCAGTACTTTTCTAACTTACGGCCCTTTCCTGCGAGGAACTGAACTAAAAGCAAAACTTATCTATGCTTTCATTAGAGCCAGACTCCATTGACAAAAACAGTAATTTTACCTCGCTGAACATGCGAGTTGCTGGTCTACTGCTGCCCCAATCAATAGTTTGTTGGGGTTATTGGGTGAGTTTGCTGAATCCTTACTAACCCTATAAAGCCAAATAACACAAACACACTGAATGAGGCAGTGGTTGACCAGCAGCTGCCGTGTTCTGCGAAGTAAAACTTTCTGTTTTTGGATTCCTCGTTCATTGTGGAGTCATGTGAGGAGAACGTTTTCTTCACAACTTTAATGTAACACAAGGTGAGTAATGATATACAGAAGTGAAGTATTACTTTAAGCTTGACCCGCTAGGTAGAATGACGTGCACAATCACTGACCTCATGAAGTTCAACAACAGGACAAAGACGTCTCAGAAAATCCCAGACTATGATAACAAACATGTCTCCTGCCTTGGCGATGTTAATAAGTTGCAATATACATGTCAGCCTCTGCTCCACAGCTGCACTGCAAGTGGTCAACATAAATTAAGACCAAGATGTGCACCACACGTCATTGTTCTTGACGATGAGAAATGACCCCGCTGAGCTGTAATACACTGTAGCTCATGACTGCCTCAGCACCTTTTGTGAGGTCAGTGTTTAATGCAATAAATATCAGTGGCAACAGCGGAGGAAGATATTGCAGTTATTTATAAAATCAGATTATAGTTATTTATATCCAAGTCATTTCCTTGGGGACAGATGAGTCACACGGGGTGATATTGGGAGGTATTTCAGGCTAACTGGAAAGGAGTTGGAAAGGAGTGGGAGAGGAGAGAGAGAAGAGAGGAGAGGAGAGGAGAGGAGAGGAGAGGAGAGGAGAGGAGAGGAGAGGATCATACACTCCCAGCAGGCACAAAGCAGAGCAATGTTATCTGATGAAATATACCGAAATAAACACACACCTCTTCCTTTCTCTCTGTCTTTGAGATATCTTTGAAGACCTCTGCTCTTCATAAGTTACTCAGCACCTGACCTAAATGCTGATCGCACGCAAACAGGGAGCGACAAACTGAGAGTCTCCAAAATACCAGTGATGGAAGAAGTACTCAAATCCTTCAATTAAGTAAAACTAACAATACAACAATCTAAAATATGCCATTAGAAGTAAAAGTCCTGCATTCAAAATCTTCAGTGAAAGAACAATACTGTCAGTTAAATGTACTTATAGTAATAAAGGTAAAAGTACTGGCTCTGCAGAGAAACACCCCGCTGTGAGATTTTGGATTATTGCAGAAAATAAGCTGTGTATGATACTTAAAAGTTTTGTTAAGCAAGTAAAAGGCTAGTGTGAGGCTATAGACGTACTACACTACAGTTGCATGACCTTTACATTGTCACCACAACAAGGTTTTAAAGCTGTGTTCAGCGTGATGACGCTCTGTAGTCTCATTTAGCCACTTGTTAAGACACATTAAAGCTCTAACATTGATGAGGGGCATATTTACTGACATATTTATATCATAGAATAAAATGTGAAAGTATCTTAAGCTTGTGTGAAGCACAGACTTTTCAGGCATCTGACCTAAAGCTCACTTACTTCTAGACGAGGGAACTGGGAGTGCTAAGATGCTAACTCTTTATGGATTTTAGGACTCAATCCTGCAGCCCTCTATTGCATTTGATCTCTGCTCAAGCAGACCCCATATATATGCGCATGCTCAGGCGCTACTTACACATTGTCAGAAGTGCCAATGTGTAAGTGAAAATGCATATGTTTGGGAAGCCCTGAGAGTACGACTGGATAAATGAGACTTGGATCATACTGCATGAGTTATGTGTGAGTTTCTCTATTGATGATTTTATATAGTTTTGCTGTTGTGAGAGGTGGTCCTCAGTGATTTCAATTCATGAAGAATGTTTTACGTTTTTGGATTCTCCATTCACAGTGGAGGCATCACAAATTCAAGATAACACAACTGATAGACAAATCATAACTTTGCCGGTATAGTAATCTATTAATCCTATTGATACAGTAGTTCCCAACTTACGAGATATATCTGTGGGGTCATGAGATGATGATGAGGTAGGAAAGAAGAACAAACAAAGTTCTGTGAAACAAATTTTAATTCATTTTATGTTTGGATAATTTTACCTCTTACCGCCTAAATGATTTAAATGAGACAATCTGAGGAGTTCAGAGGGGGAACAAAACTCACAAACATCTGAAATGTGCCAAGAGGCCACTAGTAATGTACAAGTTTCATACAATAAATGTATGTACATATTTTGTAAGCTTATTTAATGTTATTAGAGTACAATGTTTTCCTCTGAACTGGAGTGACATATAAGCATTAAGTTGTGTAAGTATAAACATTTATCTGAAGTTGTTTTATTGCACTAGCTGTATCTACTGTATTTCTTAGTGTCTTGTATTGATTTACTTCCTGTTGCTGCATCTTGGCCAGGTCATCATTGTAAACGTAAAAATAAAGTACATTAAAATATGTATTTACATGTGCTTTTACTGTTTCCTCATCACCACAGCCAACTCTGCTCTCTCCTTCATCTTCTTTAATGCTGCTTCGCTGTTTTCTTCTATTAAATCTTTGACTACCACTCTTGCTTTCCTCATATTCATCTTGCCTCGTCCCTGACCTCCCTTATCTGCATCCTCTGCACCCTGATCTGTGACCGTCCCCTCTTTTCATTCCTCCAAGCCATCTGGCCTCTGGTCTCCACCTCCTCCTGACCTCTCTGTCCCCATTACCGCCCACTGCTCTTTGCCTCCTTACCTGGCAGGATGACATCTGGGAAACCCAGTTTGCGTGTGAGTGCCAGGGCCCTGTTGAACACAGCTTGGTTCTCCCGTCTGATCTGCTCCAGCTCACCCCGCAGCAGCTGCAGGGAAATGATGAGGCCTGGGGGCAGAAGGAGGGAGGTGAGGGTGGGCATGTTCGTGTGTATGTGTGTGTGTGTGTGTGTGTGTGTGTGTGTAAATGGGGGGAAAGGGCAAATGAAGAGGTGTGAGGTTGTAGGAGGAAAGTGGAATTGAAGGGAAAGAAAGCAAAGGGATGAAGAAGAAGGGAGATGGGAGAAGGGAGGGACAGAGGGGTATTTAAAGGACATTAGTCAGAATGTGGGGGAGGAGAAGACAGACACAAGAGTGGATGGAGAGACGTGATCAGAGCCGGGGACCACAGAAGGAGGGAGGAGAAAATGGTGTAGTGGAATTACGCAAAGAAGCAAGGAAAAATATGGCTACCACACAAATCTAGTGACAGATTTTTGTGAGGCATGAGTCATATATCAAACTGTGAGTTGCTCATAAAAAAGATACAGTAAGTAATAGTGAAGAAGGAGAGTTCACGCTTACAGCGAGATCATTTTAAAAACTCCACGCAGCACGATTGTTTAAAGGGACAGTTCACCCCAAAATCAAAAATACATATTTTTCCTCGTACCCGTTGTGCTATTTGTAAATCTAGATTGTTTTGGTGTGAGTTGCTTGAGACATCGGCCGTAAAGATGTTTGCCATCTCTCCAATATACTGGAATTAGACGGCACTCGGCTTGTGGTGGTCAAAGCGCCAAAAAATACATTTGAAAAACTCAGCAGCAATGTCTCTTTCCAGAAATCATGACCCAGTTACTCAAGATAATCCACAGACCTTGTTGTGAGCAGTTTCAAGTAGGAACTATTCTATTTCTACTGAACTACACCCGCTAACTGTATCAACCTGCGGGCGAATTGTGTGCCATCTAGTTCCATTGTATTGGAAAGAATGCAAACACCTCTACGGCCGATATCTCCAACACTCGGCAACTCACACCAAAACAATCTAGACTGGAATGAGGAAAAATATGTATATTTTTTATGGGGTGAACTGTCCCTTTAATACCAAAGACACAGCGTGACCTGCGTTATCTTTTCAATAAGTGCTGACCCAATTTGATTTCTCCATCAGGTTTTATTACTCCTGTTACTACAGTGAGAGTTAGCGGTGGGTAAGATACTGTGAGGTAAGTTTAATTAACATTCATAAATATCAGGGTTTAGTTTATATACTGTCTGATTCAACTGAAAAAAATAAATAATTTGACATTTTAAGAAATATATTTTTTTAGAGCAGAAACTATTAGTTGATTAATCGGTTATTCAATCAACAGAAAAATAATAGACATACAATTTTTATTATCAATCAATCATCTTTTTATAACAAACATAGAATTCTAAAATTTCCTGGTTTCAGCTTGCCAAAGGTGAGTATTTGGCTGGTTTTCATAATCGTCAATGATATACAACATTTTGCGTTTGACAGAGCAAACAATACAATACATTTAAAGACGTCATATAGGGTTGTGGGAACTAGTTTCTATTTTTATTTTCTAGACTAAAAAAATTAATTGAGAAAATACTCAGCAACCCTATTCGCTTTCTTGCCACAAGTCAGATTAGAATATTGATGCCAGTCTCTTATTTGTCATTTAAATGTGAAGCTACAGACATGAGTCGATTAGCTTAGCTAAGGGCAATTTCTATTTCTTGGCCAGGAGCAGAAGTCACAGCTCCCGGCCAAGAAACAATCCCCCCACGTAATCCCCCGTAAAGTGTAGTCTTCACACCTCTGTTTTTCTTCTGTATAAACGAAAGAGCGTGGATTAATTAATGAGCTTTAGAGGTGCTGGTGGGTGTATTCTTCTACCTTTGGACAGGTTCTCACTGTTTCTGGTCTTTGTGCTAAGCTAACTGTCTGTCTAAATTCTAATTTACTATACAGACATGAGAGCTGTATCATCTAACTATTGGGCAAGGAAGTGAAAATGCCAAATGTTTAACTACATCCTTTAAATAAGGAACCACAGGTACTTCAGGGTACTTCATCACATTGATGCAAAAATAATCCAAAGTGTAACTTAATACAACTAAAGATAATGAAGGAATAAATACCTCAGTATTTATAAGTCTTTAACAATCAATAAATGTTTATCATCTCATGGTATAAATTATCATACAATTCCTACATTATCCAGATGAAAAATTATTCAGTCTGAGGGATGATTTTAATCTTTTTTTTCTTTGTTTTGTTTAGTTCATGTCAGCAGCAGAAAAAAACAAGTCCAGTTCTTAATAAACAGACTTTGCTGGTCACAGTTTTGTTTGGAACTAATTTCTATGACGGAAAGAGTCACTATAAAAAGTGTAGACCGCATGTTCACCATGACACTGTGTCTAGAGGGACATGTTGCTGTTGAATTTTTTCAGTTTTTCGGTACTTTAAGCACATGAAATTCCATCTCCGTGGTACTGGAATCGAGACAGAAGTCTTAAAATCTGGGCGAAATATGATCAAAACTGTGTGTATGTCCAGATACCAAAACATCATAACTGCCTATCCTACTCTTAAGACAATATATGTCTGTCAGCAGTCCCATGACCAGTTGGCAAATGCCCTTGAATGAATTATCCTTCACATCTTTCCATCGAGGCAATGAGTGACTGTTTAGGAAAAGACCTAAGACGTAATTTGACTATTTGTTCGCAGCCCTGGACCCTGACCTGCTTACTCACCGTGGCCTGCTTTGGATAAAAACTTCAGCAACAAACATTTACTTTGCTTTTGACTTTTATCTCTTTAAATTCAAACCAAAAGAAAAAAGGTGCAACTTTAATCCCGTAAAGAGCAAACAGGTAACAGATCTGTAGAGACAACATATTTACCATAGTTGGTGCTGGGAGCTGAGTACTTGGTGTTGGACTTGCGGATAATGTTCTCCTGTATCTGGTACCACTCGTTCTCATTGTTACATCTGGAGAGAAAGACAGTTGGGTGGGGCTGTTAACAACGCACCCATTAGTGAGTCCAGATGGAGGGATCGGGACTGTGTGCATGGGGACTACATGAACAGCATGTGTCCCAGAGCCGATTTCCTCCTGGAGAAAAGGTAGCAGCAGGGGGAGGTGCTATCAAGCAGCACATTAGCCCAAATGCACAGCTCACTAAGCAAACCTGACAGCCAGCTCTCTACCAGCCTTTTTCATTACTGTGGGCCCGTAGGCCCCTGGGATGGCATGGGGAAATGCACAGACTGGAGCGTTATAGGAGCCGACAGTTTGGAGGCAGCTCAGCACTGAATCACTGCTTGCTTTTTAAAGGGAAGAGCTCTTCGCCGCAGCAGAGGAATCCAATAAAAACGACAGCTTTCTATTCTGGAAATCTTTATTTCACACCGAGCTGTAAAGCTATCCTGAAAATACTACACAAGAAAAACATCACACACAACAGGATGGCAAAGTGTATGAATGACCTTTGACCCGGAGAGGACGCTGACACAAGGAGAGATTCTAGCTGTTGACTGACAAGAGAAAATGCTGAGCTTGGTTTTTTTTTTCTTTGTCCTCTAACTTTGCTCAATTATCTAAGTGTCATCCCTCTCAGTCTCTTCCCCTATCCTTCTCTGTGTCTCCCTCCTTTACTGGGTTGGCCAGCGTACAGGAGCGGCTCTCTGTGGCGAAGCCTAACAGAAGCAGCCAGATTCACAACACGCCAAGGGCCCTATCTCAGGCCCGGGGTGAGCAGCTATTGATTTTCCAGAGGACACTTCATTATCATTCTGGTCAAAACACACCAGGCATCAACACTGAGGCACTAGGTTGTCATGCACGACATTTGCAGAACATTCACACATTCCCACCTAACTGCATAGACTCTTTTAGCTCTATTTCCAAAAGTACAGAAGCCATGCAACCACTGAGCAATTACACTGACCATTTTTATGATAATATTCTGTTTCACACTTTAAAATGCCAGAGGAATAATTTTTGTGCTGCTGCATTTATAATCAAGAGGAAAAAGAGCTTCACATGAATACTCACGTGTAAACTTTTAACACAAAGTCTTTCTCCTCTTTGAGGTCTGTGATGGTGTGGAAAACATCACTCATGGCGAGAACAGCACAGCCATAAGGTCGTCTGTACTGCACATGAGGCGGCCCTTTCTTTGAATCATTTAGCAGCATACGACCTGGAAATTAAAAGGAGAGGGACGCGCTAAGAAGAAGCACCGATGAATGAAAACCCTCTGTCATTAAACACTGTTCTTTATTTACCAGTTCTTATGACATGTGCAACAATGTACAGGTCTCTCTTCAAGTCTTTACTGCTCAGGTCCTGAAGAGGAAAGGGATAAAAAATATTAGCGGGACAGCTGAGATGTAGAATATTTTCATATAATGTTTAGAAGGGAAAATGTGTTACCGTGAAGAGAGCACACAGACGATCAACCTTCTCTGGATTCTTTGGTCCTCCATTTTTGTTCAGTTTCACCATGAACTTCTCACTACAAAAGAAGCCAGTTCACAGCGTCAGAGTGTCTGTCAACCGCAGAACGCCTCAGTCAATCTGTCGGACAGAAATAGTGTGTTTGCCCTTGCATGCATCGTGAGATCGTTCGGGGCCGTTACCTAATCTGTTTGGCCTCGCGAGTGTCGTACAGAAAGAAGAAGACGTCTGCGTCCTCGCTGATGCTGTTGTAAGTAAAGCTCTTCAGATTGATGAAGAGGTGGTGCGACACGGGTACACGGCAACCGTCACCATGGCGCTGTCTCGTGCTGTCACCCTGGGAACGAAGAAGAAAGTGACCGCTAACAAGACGGGTCCTCACTGCGAGCGAGGCCAAGTACCTGCCACTCTGTATATAGATAAGCTTATTTAACAGATCAATGGGGGTACTGGAAGGGGTGAATAATTCATTGATATATGCTCCACAGTGTATTTCATCCTGTCACATGTGCATGTTATTTACAGTAGGCTCAGAGGACATGCAGGGTTACAAGAAATGATGAATGAATGATGGAAACGGCAGCTCTGGTGAGACTGTATTCCCGTGATGTTCTCTATTTATACGATGTGTGACAACTGTAGCCATTACTAAATTGTTATAAATATATCAACATATATATAATTTAGCTGGTTATAGGAGCTTTCAGTCATGTCCATCTCACTCTTCAAGGGTCCTTATCAAAAATATAGTTAGATATTTTGGGAAAATACGCTTATTTTCTTTCTTGCCGAGAGTTAAGGCCCTGACACACCAAGCCTATGGTCGGCCGTTTGGTCAATGTTGGGCCGTCTGTTGCCCTTCTTTGCGTAGTGTGTCCCGCATCACTGGCATTAGTCGGCCTTTTGTCGGCCCTTGTTGCCTGTTTTTTGGCTGATTCAGCATGTTGAATCAGCGTCAGAGCCGGCTGTGCTACTGGTGAATGAAATAACTCGGATTGGCAGTTCAACTCAGTGCACAACAAGAGAATCATCATGAAGGCATGAGATCAAAATAAACTTGTTATATGAGGTAAGATGATTTTTTTAGCCACTGAGCTCTTATCAGAAATGGTTTGTCATTGTGTTATTGTTTACTAGTGCACGGTAAATATCCTTTTTTCTTTCAATGTCAGGTTGTCTTGACGGCTAACTCGCATCTTGAATTCATCCTGTTGGTCTCCCACTTTCCCTTTTTCAATGACTACTTCCACCTGCTTATATGTAGAGTTATTTCCTCTCATGCAGGCGCAGAACGTATGTGCTCGTTGGCTTGTTGGCTGTAGTTTTTGCAGTGTGTTCAAATGCAACTTTTTGGCTGGGACACAGGCGACATGAGGCGACACAACAGTCAGCCTTGGTTGCCACTAGTTCTTTGATGTTGGTTTGGTGTGTCTGGGCCTTTAGATGAGAAAAACATTGATAACTGCCTGTGAAATATGGAGCTACTGTCAGCAGCCGTTTAGCTTAGCTTAGTACAAAGACTGGACACAGAAGGAAGCAGCTAGCCTGGCTCTGTATGTAAATAAATGACATGTTGTGGTTTCCCAGGAGGCTAATTAGTTAGCTTTTAGAGGTACTTGTAGGCTTGTTTTGTTACCTTCAACATTACAAGCTAGCTTCCAGTCTTGAGATGTACTAGGGTTTAGGTGGCAAAATAAGCCATAAATTTCATATTTAAAAACAGCATCTTAATCTCTTGATGGAGTCAAAATGCACCAATCTTTTAAAGGTACACTATGCAGGACTGTTTGTTACTGTTGTACACATGCTCACCAGCAGAAGTGAAAGTAAAAGTCAACCCCAGATTATCTTTCGCTTGGCGTTTGACCTTGCTATATTTGTGTTTTGTTTTTTGGTGCCTTCTCTCTTGGATGCCTGCTGCTTATGGTCTGGTACCTGGTCACAACATTTTTTTTTAAAGCCCTGACCTCCCCTAACTGCTGTGAGGGTACCCACCTGGAAATGTCCCAAACACAGAAAATAAGAAGAAAATATGAAAATACAGGCAGAGGGCAGAGTCTTGACATTGTTTTGTTTTATAGAAAAAAACCTGCATAGTGTATCTTTAGGTATTTCTCCATAAATTAAATTCAGAGGACACAGCTATCTACCCTGCAGTACCATTGGTGCATACATCTCAGGGCATATGTGGCCCCAGTGGGAATCAACCATCCCACTCTGGCAGCAATAGTGTGAGGTTCTTATGGAGCATGGCAGTGACACCTTGTAATTTTAATTTCATATGAAAGGCTTTTAACCCTACAAGTTCTTATCCTTAGTGCAATTAGAGAAATTCCTGGATCACCAGGTCTAAAGGTGGTTGTGTATAGAGACAAATCTAAAATGAGAGATGAAGAGGCTGGCACAGGATGAAAGGTTCGGATGATTTTGTAAACAAACAGCTTTGAAAAGACTATACCTGGTTTGTGCTTTGCTGACCACAGTGTCTGCTGGATACATGCTAAAAAAGAGCGAAGTTCAAAGGAAAGATGTCAGATCAGTCGGCCCATTCTTTACTCTTCCCACACAGCATTGAACTTATTTACCTTATAGCAGCTTCAGACACACACTACCTGAGCGATGCCTCGGTTGATGCCTCAAATCTGACAAAATTTCACCTACGTACGTAGCCGAGCAGCTATACTACTGCTCCTGCAGCAGCGCTAAAAGAAGCCCACATGAGGCAAAACGTGAGCATGTGGGAGAGGAGAGGACAAAGCCAGTATCGCCCACACACACCTCTCAGCTCAGCAGCCTGAAAGAACTCCTCTACTCCTCTACCTGAAGAGGTGCCAAGGCCTTGTGCCCTGCCAAAAGCAAGCTCACTTTCATCGACAGAGTCAGGAGGCTTTTTGGCAAGGAAGAGCTACGCTGTTGTTTCTGTACAGAGCATTTAGTGCACAAACATTCTGCGTGCAAAGCTGAGAAACATGGCAATGGGATAATGGGAGGCTGCAGGGCAGTTGGAGAGTGTTTTGATCAGCATATGGAGCTTCAACTTCTGACCAGAAAGGATCTCCCTCCTAGATAACAGTCTCCAGTAGTATTACATTAGATTTCATAACATCTGTGCTGTAATCGCATATTTCTAAAATTGGATCTGCTTCAGTACGTCTCCTAAATCTCCTCTCACTCTCTTTCTCAGTCTCTGTATACGTTTGAAAGTCCCATGTCACTGAAACCAAAATACATCTGAGGCATTATTTATCTCTGGAAATATGTCTCTAGTCTGGTTGGTGGATTAAAGCAACCAAGACTAAGATATGCAATTTATTTTTCAAAACAACGATAAAAAATTGATTCGTATGTATTTTCCCATCGCCTCACCTGGGACTGTCACTTTGCATTATGTCTGCATTGCTTGCTGGCAATCATGCTTGTGAGAGTCACGTGCAGGCAAGGAAAGGGACACACTCAATATGGCGGTAAGATAAGCATAAAGAACAGGTCACATGAGGCAGCTCTAACAGCTGAATCGCGCTCTCTCTTGTGAGTCACCTTCTTATGGATGATTTGATAATCGGTACATTCACACATCCCTACACATTCGACAACACATTCTTATATGCAAAAGCAGGCGGTGAAAATAAAAGGCACAAAAAAAAGTAAGTATCATAGTATGTAAAGACAGCATCGTTTGAGTCACTTCAACAGACATACTGTAGCATGTGCATGCTGCAGAACTGTACTTAATTATTGTTCATAGAATGCACATTTACTTTATTAATTCATAGTATTCAATAATTCATGGGGTGAATTTGCACAGCATGCAATGGTTCAAGAATATTTTCCATCCAACATACCAGTTTGTGTAGTTCTGATACGCTGATCTGATCTGGATCCACCATTTCAAACTCTTTTCTGGGAACAAGGTCTAAGCCAAGGTGCCTGGTGAAAGAGGGATTAGTAATTTTTTTATTACAAAGAAAGTGAGCTTTTCAAGATGATAAGAACTGTCCAAACATATCTCATTCAACATTGTAATATATCTAACATCAAAACTAAAAGCATCCCTTCATAAACAGGCTTTTGTACACTTTCATAAATACTGTACCTGCATCTAATAATAGTATTTCTGTTACATGCGACTTTGCACCACTAAATTTAAGAGGAAAATTTTGTATTTTTTTACTTCACTCGATTTGTCTGATATCTATAGTTACTATAGTGTACATAATAAAGTAATAATCTTGAAGATTTTCATTCTAATAAATGTCTGTTTAGTCACTATCTATTGCTGAATGAGGTAGCACAACAGCGAGTGAGCCTATGGCCTATTGACAAAAGCCTTTGCATTTGCAGTATTACAAACTGGGTGTCTGTGGCAACCTTTCCAGGAAAAATCACAAGCAGCGCGCAGTTGGTGACACCTTGACCATAACTCAGCAGTCGTTTGTCCGTCAGAGAAGGTAGCCATACTGTTTGGATCTCTTGGAAGTGAGATCCAAAAACACACCTGCAATTACCATTGCATGCATTACTAGTCGGACATTGTTTGGATAGCTGTTTTTTAGCTGACTTAGCATTTTGAATCATTGGCAGGGCCAGCAGGACTGTGGGAGCCTGCTGGTGAGTGTAATCACTCTGATTGGCAGTTCAGCTCAGTGCACGAGTTTGAAAAGCAAACAAATGACTAAAGTCAAGAGGGTGTGAGATTGAAACAAATTTATTATATTAGGAAAGATTATTTTTTTAGTTACTGAGCTTTTTAGCAGAAACGATCCTTAATTGTTTGTGTTATTGTTTGCCAACGCACAGTAAATATCCTTTGCTCTTTTAACACTGGGTTGCGTTGTTGATGTGCTAACTGGCTAACTAGCATCTTGATTCCATCCTATCTTACAGTTTCCTTTTTCGAATGAGGATCCGCCGCCTGCTGGTATGGGGAGTTAATTCCTCTCATGAAGACTCAGAACGTAAGTGCTAATTGGCCGTTGGCTGCAGTCTTTGCGGTGTGTCCAGGTGCAGCTATTTGGCTTAGACACAGGCGATGTGCAGTGACGCAACAGTTGGCCTTCGTCACCACTAGTTCTTTGATTGTGGTTGGTGTGTCTGGGCCTTAGAGGGATAGTTTGACATTTAGGAAATTATGTTTATTCGATTTCTGGTGGAAAGTTAGATGAGAAGATCGATACCACTCTCATGTTTGTACAGTATATATGAAGCTACAACCAGCAGCTGCTTATCTAAACAGTGAGCCTGGCTCCAACAAAGTCTGCCTGAAAGCAACTCTTAAGCTCACTAATTAACATGTTATGTCTTTTTTGTTTAATCTGTACAAAAACTGAAGTGTAAAAACGACAGTTTGCAGTTTTAGTGGGGGGGTTATGTGCCAGACTATCTCTTGGCTAAGCACACTCGTCTCTGCTGGTTGCCTGGCAACTGCTCAGGGACAAGAAATAGTTATAGCTAATAGTGGCGTATTTCCCAAAATGCCAAACTTTTGCTTTAAGAGTTTAAACACAGGATTATTTCACTAATTATCAGTGTTACAGTAACTCCTCAACATTATTTAAAGTTGTTAAGTGTAGCTCCACCTCGACCAGCTACAACACTAAACTCCTGCTATTAACGCATCCATTACAATAATCAATGATGTAACGTATATATCACTCTGAGAGGGGCCATTCTGCATAATGAGAACATTTCTTATTATCATCATTATCATTAGATAGTGTTTGTTAATTTAAACTGCAGCAATGCATCATGAAATTATCATTATTATGTTTTGCTCCCTGAAAACAATTAGCCGTCAGATGAATGCAATAGGGTACAATATTGACAATACAAGAGAATGTAGTGGAGTAAAACTATAATGTAACAAAAATGAAAATACAAGAGAAAAGTATTTATACGTATAGCACTTGAACTTTTGTTCTTATAAACTGTGTTCTATATCAGCTCACTCCAGCTACAGTTTGATGTATCGGTATTATCTTCAAACAGAAAACTCAAATTTTCACAGCAGCACCACCACATTCAAAGCCCAATTTAGATTAGTCTTGTGCATGCGACATTTTTGGCATCTTTGGAAACATTTGGATCTCATAGCGGAATTGGGATTTGTGGGTTTGAACAGTACTTATCCACTCAACATGAGTTTGCATTTAAGAGACCCACCAAAGAGTGTACAGGATTAAAGAGGTGCTGGTACAGTGCTGAAGTAAATGTTTCCTCACACCTCTGGTTCATGCTGCTGTATATCATACTGTAACCCTTCACTTAAATATAGTTGTGCAGCCTCAAATCACTGAGGACTATCAGTGCTGCTGTGATCTTTTGACCATGAAATTAGATCACTACAGCTCTCAGGTCAGTGTGCACTACAGAGCACTGACCTCAACACGCATGGTGCACAAAATACAGTGTATTGCAGGCTCCACTCCTGAGGTTTTTTTCATTCTAACACATATATTTCAAGTGGATATCTGTGTACTTTTGTGTGTAATTGTGCAATGAATCTTACAATAAACTGACAGATGGCCCCTCCACATAAAGTTCTTCCTTGGCCGAGCTGCAGCCCTCACATCTTTATCTCTGTTATGGATGCCTGTCACAGCTCAGTTGGAAGGAGTTTAAGACTGGCAACAGTAAGAATATGGCTTTACAGTTCCTCCAGGGGGATGTGCATTGACTTTAAGCCGCTTGAGATTCACTCATCTGCTAAATGACCATAAAATTACATCATAGCGGATGCTATTTCCCACCCACTCATCCAGGGCTGTAGATCTCTCCAGTGCCAAAGAAATATTGCATTCCATGATCGCCAATCTCGGCACAATGCGCTAAGCACAAGAGTAACTCACTCGTTGCCCCAGTCGAGCCGTACAGTGATGTGCCTCTTGATCTCACGAGTCTGATCCTGGGCGAGGTGACCCTGGATCAGCTGCCGACGCAAGTCGATGAGCTCATTCATCACGTGACGCAGCTTATGGAATAGATCCACCTTGTGTTTCTGTTGAAGCAGCCAAAAAAAGACTCAGTTAGGATATGTGATCTCCTTCTACTACAGCATTTATATAAAAATTATTAAAGGGGACCTATTATGCTTATATTGAAGTTCATACTTGTATTTAGGGTTTCTACAAGAACATGTTTACATGCTTCAGTGTTCAAAAAACACTTTATCTTCCTCACATTGTCTGTCTGAGAAGGCTCCCTTTAGTGCCTGTCTCATTAAGCCCCCCTCCTGAAAAAGCCCATTCTGCTCTGACTGGTCAGCATTTCTGGGTCTTTTCTATATTAGCATCTCTGCACTGTCACTGCAGCCAGGCTATGACTGCAACAGACAATACCAGCACTTTTTACTATGACAAAATCACCAATTAAAGCTTCTAAACACAACTGGACATGTTCCAGCAGGAAAATGATCTGAAATCCGGGACATCAGCGACCAAGTAAACATGTCTCCCTGACGTTAGCATTTAGCTCTAGATCTTATGCAGTGCAACTTCTGGTTTAGCCCTCCACTTACTTGAATGGTGATAAAAATGATTTAATCGTGCAGCTTTTCTAGACTTTTGAAATGTTATCGGACCAAATGGGTCAATTTCCAATAGTGACACAAGTCATTTCGCAGGGGTTGTGACTAGAGATGTACCGATAGCACTTTTTCCTTCCTGATACCAATTCCGATACCTGAACCTTAGGTATCTGCCGATACCGGGTATCGATCCAATACCAGCGCGTAAAATAAAAATGGATGGGATATGAATTGTTGTATGTCTCAACTCCTAAAACTCTCTGTAAAATATTAAGAAATGAATACATAATAGTAGAATGAATGCCATAAAACTTTTTTTATTATTATTATTATCCAGTGTTGACACAGATCAAGCACAGGTTAAAGTGCAGCCACACAATTTGGTAAAAAAGACATTTTAAAGGCAACAGTAGAATGCTTTTTAAACTCCGCTCCGTTTCCATTTCGTTTGCCTGTAGCGTGCGTATGCCTAATGACGTGAGGCATTACGTGGTATCGGATTGGTCATAGGCTGTACTCGCTGATACCCGATACCGCATTTTAGGCAGTATCAGAGGCATTTCCGATACAGGTATCGGTATTGGTACAACTCTAGTTGTGACGCTCACTGATTTACAGATGTCTCTTTCACAGTGTAAGTAAATGGGAAGAAGCCTTTTGGGCCCTATGGCATCATGTGACAGACCTGAAAGTTGTAATTCCACATTTGGCCACTATATAAAATTGGCTTCAAAGTCTGGCGCTGGTCCTGGGAGTTTGAAGCACATGACCATATAAAGAACTCTGGCAGACTATGACATCATACTGTCAACACAGTAGAAAAATCTGTTGGAAACGGTGTGTTCAAAACCGTAGGAAACCTGAGATTCTTGCTTATAGCTTATTATTTGAAACTTTAGCCACATTTATTATGAACATCCTTCATTGTACACAAAATATGGAAAAGCATAATATGTCCCCTTTCGTTAAATTCTTCCCAGCATTTACTTGATATCATCTGTTGTGTTAATTTTATAGCATAATTTTATAACTGCAAGGCTGGACACTGAGAAAATTGAGAGTCAAAATGTAGGGTTTTTTTCTAAAATCAGACTCTGCTGATTTATTTAACATTCAGTTGAAGTATGATCAAGACAAAATCACGTTCCAACCACTTCTGCCAGCCTGCGCAGGTAGCAGAACAAATATGTGCTGCTACTGAGATTTAAAGCCCACTGGTTTTGTTAATGAAACAAACAAATAAATTCCCCTTGCAAGTCTGCTTTGACCTCCTCACAGTAATGAATTTCATCACCACTTCTCGCAGACCAAGGACAACACTTTTAATTCGGGCATTTTCTGTTCTCCCTAATGGCATGACAAGTCCACATTACCACTCAGGTTTGTTTACATAAATGCAAAGATTAAGCGGCGCCACAATGCCGATGTAAATTTAATGAGGATAAACACTGCATGTTCTCAAAGGCTGCTGAAAAACAAAGATTTTTGTCAGGGTTGATGAGCCCTTTCGGGTGTCTATTCTGCGGGGCTAATTACGTACATTATAACAGATACACAGTTATGCTTAGGCCATTGCTCCCTGAAGTAATGCCATGAATTGTAATTGGCAACAATAAGGTGAAATGCATCAACATCTAGCCAGTGCTACATCCTATTATTATGGATGCAACTGTGGCAACATGGCCCATATCACACAGGGGGTGAGCACCAAAACGAGCACTGTTAAATCAGCTCTTCACATTAGTCGAGCTTCAGAGGAAGTTACATCACCACACCAATGCCTCGGGCTCCTTAGTTGCTCAGAGCATGAGCAGTCCTCAGTGAGAGGTTATGTAAAAACTCGCTGCCAGCTCCGCAACGTATCCACTCAGATCCAAACTCAAAACCCTACCAACCACTTCTGCCTGCCCCCTCGACACGTAGCAGGATTAAGGATGCTTTAGGTTTCCAGTAATCACTTTTGCCCGGCAAGTAAAGGCTGACTGAAGGTGGCGAGCAGAGCTGGATCTTAGGATGATGCAGAAACTACGAGAGGCAGGCTTAAATCAATCAATGGCTGAATGACACCGCATGAAATTGCATATGACAGGTCTGTAGGCCATTATCTGTGTCCAACCACCATTTCTGTTCCTACATAGATAGTATATGAAAATGTAGGGTGACAGTCAGAACGACATGCTATGGGGAAATATCTAAAGGAGCTGTCACTGTATGTTTGGGCTGTATCTCTTTGGGCTATTCACTATACTGCTGGTTATACGAGGTGTTGAATTAGGTGCAGGGAAGAAAACATACTGGAAAAGCTTATTCCACCAAACCCCCTAAGGAGGATGCAAATGAAACAACGATGGGTGTAATTTCTTTTTGCGAGAGCTGTTTTTTCTCCCAACTCCCTTGGAAATCTTGTTTGTGTTAGATTCAGTCTCACATTTATTGCTTAGTGTTTTGTTTGAGGATGAGTGAGATGTATTGTAATACAGTGGTACTGACCACATAGAGCTGCTTCCACAAGACCCCCCATTCCTGCAGTGTGGAGGTGGTCTCTGTGATAATAGGGTCCTCGAGGGGCACCACTGTCTCACACAGCCTGCAGAAAAAACACGTATATTAAAGTGAGTAAACACAAGGACAAACACACAAATATCAGTATTGGTCAGTAATGCAGTGCTGGCAGATTACTTGTTTCAGTAATGTAGTAGTGTAAAGGATTAAAATTTGAAATTCTGTTGACCCCTGATGGATTTTTCTTTTTATCTTGGTGTTATTCAGTCTTTAAAGAAGCTGTTTACAACATTCAGAGCACATGTATTATTCAGAGTCTGAGCCGGGATTGTCTGCACACGGTTCTCAATATGGAGGTGGCTGAAGTAGTAGCTAATAGGGATGGGTCACAATTTTCGAATTTCGAATAGTCGTTTTATTTTTGAAAAATTGTTTTTTAATGCGACTATTACTATTCACCATCTTATTTCCCCCCCTTTATTTGACATGCAATTCAGCTCCTAACCGCACGAGGGCAGTCTAGGATTGCTACAGCGGTGTGAGATGGGCTACCAGCTAGTTTGATGCTCTTCTACAAACAGGAGAAACATGCAGAGACTACTACTCCGTGAGGAATGTCCGCAGTCATTCGGGCTTTCATAGTCGAGCGCACCTCCGCGTTGTAGTTTCCTGTAAAAATGTCAGTGAAAAATCCCCGCGATGTGAAAAATACATGCCGAGCAGTCACTGGTGTGCGCGCACAGGGCTTGCGGACGTCCGCTTTGAGTCCACGCGGACCTCCGTTCCACCCGAGTATGTTCGGGCCTTTAAAGATGAATGGATCTCAGTGTTGCCCATCCTTAGTAGCTAACAGTGCTAACAGAGCTAACAACAGCAACAGTGCTGACAGAGCTCACAGTATAACCTAGGCAGGGAACTAGAGGGTGAGAACTATGCTTCTGCGATGATGCTGTTGCTATTATCAGCGGTAACTGCTCGTAGCTGCCATATGAGTGCAGTGCAGAGAGGCAGCAATTAGCTAGCCAGTGGGACACACACAGGGACTCACATGATTCACTACACCTGCCTGCTGTGCAGAAGGAAGTAAGAGTCTACTCATGGACGAGAGGCTCGTGCTTGTGAATGTGCAAGATGTAAATATCAATGGTGTCTCCTTGTCTGAGCTACAACGTTAGCTAGCTATGGTGTGCTAGGCGCTTCCTTTTGTGCAGTGATACAGTTTGTGGGCTAAAGAAAATATTTCCTACATGAAACTGCTCACAACAGAGTTTGTGGATTATCTTAAGTAAGCAGGTCATGATTTCTGGAAAGACACAATAATGTTGAATTTTTCAAATATATTTTTTGGCACTTTGAGCACCACAGGCCAAGTGCCATCTATGTTCATTATATTCAAGAGAAGGCAGACATCTCTACAGCCGTTATCTCCAACAGTTGGCAACTCACACCAAAACAATCTAAATTGATAAATAGCACTACAGGCAAGAGGAAAATATGTACTTTTGGTTTTGGGGTGAACTGTCCCTTTAAACTAGCTGTTGAAGGAGAGTGAATAAAGTGCTGCAGGGATGATGTTTATTTGTAGGCCAACACGGTAGTTAGCGTCGCCCTGGTTCTCTTGTCAAAAAGCCAATGACATTTTTCCATTGGATTTTGGATTACTGCTGAAAATAATCTCTGTGGCAAACAAACATTTATGATACTTAGACATTTTGTTCAGCAAGATAATCTTCACAAATGAACAACACATTTATTATTTTATTTGAGCATAAATGCAACCTCCACAACTAAAAAGCTAATGTTAGGCTATAGACGTACTACACTACAGTTGCATGACCTTAACATTGCCACCACAACGAGGCTGTTAAACCGTGTCCGGCGTGGTGACGCTCTGTAGTCTCATTCAACCACTTGTTAGAAACCGCCTTTTTCAAAACACATTAAAGCTTTAAAATTCATGAGTGGGGTCTTGACTGACGTATTTCAGGTCGAAGAACAAAATGTTAATGTCTCTTAAGCTTTTGTTGACCACAGACCTTTTTCCAGGCATCTAACCCACTGACTTTGAGGTGAGGGAACCACAAGTGCTAAAATGCTAACTCATTTTCAGGTTTAAGGACTCTTCCTGTACCTCTCTATACCCTCAAACCATAGGCTGCCTGCCTGTTAAACCACAGCATCTGATGTTCTACTTCCACATAGAGTAGATAACGTAATGTGTAAGTTATTAAAATTTCAAGGAGCTGGCTCAAGACTGACATACATAGACACATACGAAACCACATGGATGTATGTCACTGCTTGAAGCCAGCTTTTTAAAGAAGAAACAGCTATGATATGACAAGGAGGTAATATCATGAAGAGTAATGAGATTTTCTCTGCCTGCAGTTAGGAACGGAAGTGGAGCACTCTAAAAACCACAACACACATCCTTCCTGTGTGACCACACTCTTAGGGAAACATTACACCAAAGGTTAGATCTCTTGAAGTCACTATGCTCTGGCCTGTGCTGCAAAGAATTATCTTTAATACTGTATCCTTGTTTTTGCAACAAGGGAAGCATCTCCATCCACTACATAATGAGTCAGGGTGATTGTCTGTGGCACGGATGCTTTGGGAGAACCACAGATATGCAGTAGGTGTGTCACCTCATTAACTCCATGAGACAGCAAAGCACTTTTCCCAGAGTGCAGCTCCTAGAGCGAGGAAGTATAATAATGTCAATTTCCAAGTCTGCACTTTTAATTGTTTGAGTGCAAACGAGAGTCCTCCTGCTATGTGGGAGCTCAACTGGAGGGTGGTGATATAACAGCAAATATCCCATATCCCAGTCCACACTGAGCCACAGCTCCCAGTCTGCAGATTTAACATCCATGAGTTCAGGCTGATAAAGAGCTCTGCTGCCTGTTTTTGTCTCCGCCTTTATTGTGGCCTCTACAACCGGGACCAGCTATTGTGACGGGAACTCTAGATGACTGCCACTGTGTGTGTGCGAGGGAGTGTGTGTGTGTGTGCATGTCAGCAGCTGTCCGGTGGTAATTGTCTTGAAGATTGGATCGCCACAGATCATCACACTCTGACACTGATGAGTTGATGAATCTATATCACACTGCCTGTGTAATGAGTGAAGAGGAGCTCCTGACTAATATAGAATAAAGAGAGCTGTTGTTTTTTAAAACATCATTGCTAATATGATCATCCTGCAATATGTCTCAATAACCACTGCTGATGTTGTATAAGGATGTTCCTAACGACTAATTTCCCTGACGTTAACACATAAGTTAAGACTACTCAACTAGTCTAAACATAAGAAAACACTCAGGAAACAATATTCTTTAGGAAAATGAATCTTTAGGAACATGCCTGATTATTACAACAGCGATTGCATTCACTAGGTGAATGCAATCGCATAAAATAAAAAACTTGTATAATAAGTTTAACCGACTACAACAGATCATCAGTATATTCATGTGCATCTCTCCGCCTACATAGGACAGGGTTCCCACACATTTTTACCAATGAATTTTAAAAACTTTTCCATAATATTTTACCCCATATCAATGACTTCACTTAAGTAGTTAAAAATAGGTAGCCTTACATAGCAAAGGCGCAATCGTGAGGCTCTTACTCCAGTGTGTTATGCCTTAAGACAGGCACTGTAGCAAAAAATGTAGCATGGAATATGAAATGAAATGCCTTTGTGTCTACACATACAGTAGACACAGAGCTGTAACGTTATCTGGCCTGGCTATGGCAGGCATAAAATATGTGCTTTTCCCCCTTTAACATGGCTGACTAGAGCCGTTTCCCCAATGTTCCCAACATCAAACGTTGTGGTGCAGAGCCTACATTCAGCGTGGATAGGGTCTGCCTCTCCTGAAGCCATGTATTACATTTGTCATTTGAAAGCCATATGGTATTAAAGATATACTGTGCAGGATTTTCCTAAAAAAAACAATGTACAGAGTCACACAGAAGTAATTCCTCTCAATTATCATGTATGACCTTCTGTCTGCATGTGGTGGTGTATTTTTCTGCAGAGACGAGGTCCTTTGCCTGTATTTTTTTATTTTCTGTTTTTGGGATGTTTATGAGCGTGTACCTTTATAAAAAGGTATCCCGTAAGCAGCAAATGTAGCAAAGCAAAATGCCAAACGAGAGATATCTAGGGTGCTGGCGAACAAATTCATCATCACTAACCGACAATCCTGTATCGTGTACTTTTAAATAAACTCTTTCCAGGCATTTGCAGATAAGTAAACTGCTTGCGCCTGCCAACTTTACTTGCTCATTGACATTCCCATCACCAACTACGCCAGTGTGTCTCAGTCATGCAGCACAGCGCTAGATTTTAAATTAGTAACTAGTTATCACGCCTAACATTAGACATGTTTTGGGTTTTTTTAATATATATTTTAAACAACAGCCAAACCAAAGTATATTCAAAACTTTTCCAAAACATTCTGTTAATTACGAACCATTTCCAGGCCTGGAAGTTTTTCTAATTTTATAAAATTCCTAGGAATTTCATGACCGTGGGAACTATGATAAAATTCTACATGCTACAATAAATGAAGATTTTATTTAACTTTATTTGGAGATGGGATCCTCCTCATTAGGGCTGGGCGATATATCCTAAAAATTATATCACGATACATGATATATATCTCGATATTTTTAAATCTCCTCAAAAGCAGTTCCTTAATGCTAGGACTGGGAGACAAAATCAAACATAACAATATTTCTGACCAAACACCCTCTCTGATGCAACAAAGTCAGATTAATAATCATCAATATTATGGATATAACGACTAAGTACGTTAAGGCAAGCGTTAAAACATAGAAAACGTCTGGTAAGTTGATAAATTTACATCACTTTGCCATATTTCAGTCTTTAAAACAAGGGGAAAAACACCATTTATGCCATATTATGATACTACGATATCCAAAATCTAAAATGATACATCATCTAATATCTCGATAACAATATAATATCTTCATATTGTGCAGCCCTACTCCTCATCTGACTCACACTGTACATTTGTGAAAATGTATTGACAATATCAGAGAGCAAATCAACTGCAACTAATTAGTTTATGTTGATTTACTTGCCCCTCTTGAGTGTGTCTCACTGTGAGTTCATCTAAACTTTACTATCTACACTGGCATTTTTTTATTTGTGGATAGATCAGGGTGAGGTACATACTGAGTTCAAAATAAATTTTAAAAAAGTTGGATAAGTGCATCCCTAATTATGATGCTGTGCAAGCTCAAATAAAAACACTTCATCATACAACTCACCCTCTGTTGGTCACTGTGGATTTCTTCAAATGGACATAGCTGACTGGGAAAATACCCTGCGGACAGAGAGGAAGGAGCAGAGATGTTACTGAGTGTGACAGGATCACGTTCTCCATTCTCCTGCAACATGTAACCAAAATGTACAGTATTGTGTTGTGTCTGTGTTATTAGGTAGAACTGTGTTGAGTTGAGATTACACAATTCTGCTGGCAACACATTATATGTTGAAGGAAATACGAGATCACACTTCCCTTATATATTTATATTTTTGACGATTTCTGCTTTGCTGTGTGCTGACATTTTCTGCCATGCAAAGGAAAAAAAAGATACTGTTCGCACACACTACAGAGACGAGAGGCAGAGCAACGTGCAGGAGCCCCATTGTGGCTTGGCTTAGCAGGGGAAGGGCATGGGAGACTGAGTGGTGCCAACTGCCACCCTTGCAGTTCATCTTTCTTATTCTAATCTGCCAGATGTGAAGAATTGGCCACAGTGAGCACAACTAATTCTCTCAGCAGAGAGAGAGTATGGGGGCGATTGAATGTGGGCAGCAGAGTACATAACAAAATGGAGGGGTGTTAGTAAGAACTGTAAATAGCTGATGAAGAGTAGAGAAGGACAGCATGTAGCCACTAACACCTACATTTACCAGGACTGGACAGCTTTTGTGCTTTCTTTAAAACATTACAGCAGCATCACATAACACTCCAGTTTCTGACATTTCAGATTGAAGCAGTGGACATATGAAAAAACAAAAAAATCACCTGCTGCTCTCATGTTTCTGATACATCCGGTATCTGTGTCTCTGTACTACTGTTTGTATTGTGGATATTTAACTCTCCGACTTTGTACAACAGCTCTCCAGCTCTGCTACAGGTTATCAAGTCTGTTACAAACAGTCTTTACTGAACGATCAATCCAATGGGAAGCAGATGTGTCAGTCGTATATAATAACCACTTACTGCAGTGCAGAGTATTGATCTCTGTCAGCAGTGATGGTGTTGTATTATTCCGAGTTCTGCACCTATGGTCTCTACTGAGCATTGTGCAGCGAGAGGATTTATCATAATGATGCTGCATGCACTGACTGTGAAGTGAGAGGTTTGGATTATATCGCTCCGTCCTGCCCTCAATCTTAACTTTCCCTCTGCTTTGATCAAAGATATAACACCACAACAAGTGTGTGCTGCATCTCTCCTGCAGAAGTCACTGAAGGATACTGTTTCTTTAGTGCTATGGGATACAACTAAAGTGGATCTTTGTTTTATTTTTTATATAACTTTTGTTTTGTAAAAGAAATGGTTATCAGATTACTAACTGCACCATCTGCTGGCTGAAAGGAAAACAAAATTTGGATTTTCCAAGGAATTCCGCACAGGTAAAGACGCATGTAGGTGGTGTAGTGGTAGTTGATGAGGTGATGTGGGTACTACTGGGTATATAGCTAGGTTATCATTGAGAAAGTGGGTATACACGCATATATTTCAATGGCTTTTAGGCTGATAGATGAATTTACTGTAAACAGACAGAAAAAAGGTGAGTATAGCTGCATTTACCCTCCACTACACCACTTTGCAGTGTGGAGTATCCATGATGCTCTGATAATCTGTTAAGTGCCATACTACAATTTAAAAGAAATAATGTATCAAGGTGTGTATGCAATGCAATGCACATACAGTATATGTATTCTATCTATTCTTGTCTTTTTTTTATCATATTCACCACATAGTGTTTTTCTTTCCCACCATTTGAAAAAAACATCTTGAAGATGGCACTACATTTGGTGCTTTTGTGCTATGAAGTCAGAACAACTTGGTTAAAACGGTGTCTTTGTGAAAGGAAATACAGGTCAGGAGGTTTCTATTTTTGTCAAATCAAAGCTCTATTCAATAAGTTAATCAGTCATTAAGGCCTTTGTTGTCTAGACGAAGTTATTTCTGGGATGTGCATCTCTCACTTCACATATCATTCACAAAAATGCATTGGTCTCTGATAAAAAAAAAACCTTCATGTAGAGACCACTCTGTATTACAAGGCAGTTTCACCGATGTTTTGGTGGCTTTGTGTGTTTAATAAAATCTAGGTTAAATTAAATACAGATTGTCCAACCATTTATTTAGTTTACAGTCTTCTACATTATTAATGTGCGCCTACACATTTCTGCTTATTTACAATGCAAAGAGTTTTTTGTTATGTAGGGGTCTAGTTATGCCTTTTATTCCACTCTCAGTAAATTTAAATGTAGAATACTGTATGTAGCCTGCAGGAATCCACACAATGTTAAACCAGTAATGTGTGCAAGCTGTTATAATTACCTTGATAGAAGGCTTCTTGGTGGAAAAGCCTCTGTACCAACCTAAAGAAAGAGCAAAGTGCACATCAGAAAACCACTCTATCTCACAGTGAAACACAGTTTTGTATACAGTATGTGTCATGACACCATTTTGCAGTGGAACTTGATAACATGGTAGCCTTCTGAAGAAGTTGAAGGTCAAGTGTGCTAGCCTTGTTTTTAAAAACAACTCAAATTAGTTTGTAGTTGAAATGTCAATATGAATATATCCCCTACTGTTATAACTTTGCTTTTATCACAATGGCTATCATACCTCTTTTGAAGTTTATTCATGTTTACCTGCTAAGCCTAATAGCTAACAATGTTGTTTTTACGCACCGTGTATAAACTTAGCTAACTGTGCATTAAACTTGCGCTAGCTTCGACTAGCCTAGCCTAGCCTAGCCTAACCTAGCCAAGCTTAGTCTAGCCTAGCCTAGCTTAGCAATGCTACGGCAGGTCCACTTTTTCTTTATGATAGTTTCAACAAAATAATAAAAATATGCCTGCCTGTCCTTTTAAGCAAAACTTACTGTTTTAACTGATGCCGTGAATACTTCGTGGTCAGTCACTTTATTAGCCATTAAATAGTAAACACATCTGTAGAAGCAGTTCCGTTAGCCGCGGTTCCGTTTGCTAGCAGCTAGCTCGGTTATGTCACTGAACCAGTATGATGGATAATAATAAAGTTAGTGGCTTTTTAGACACCACTGGCTGTACGGGGGAAAAATAATATGATTATATTAGAGTAAATGTGGCATAAAATGAGTATGATAGGATTCGTGTTGGTTATCAACGTTTAGAGTTTGTTTAAGACCTCCATTGATTCATCCTGAAGCAACACCATAAACTGCAAAGAGCACTGTAACCAGGATTTGAGAAATAGGACTACTGTGGGCTTGAGTCAAGGTCCCTACAACCACCTCACCCAAAATCTGAAAAAGAAATTCCCATTATTTGGATTTTTCATTATTTATTTATCAAGTTAGCTTCAGTGATCTTTTCTCTGATTTTTGTTTAAAGGAGCAGTGTGTATGTTTTAATAGCATCTAGCAGTGAGGATTGCAGACTGCAACCAGCTGAAACTTCTCCCGTGCGCCAGGGGTGAACTCCTGGTTAGGATTCCTGCAGGTGTTCAGCATTCGGGAGGTTTCTACTAGGAGCCGAATTATCCACAGAGGTCTCTTCCTCTCCGGAATAAATGGACCGGGTGATTAAACCGGTAAAAACACTGAAGAAAGCAGTTTTACCTTAAAAATCTTTTCTTTTTTTTTCTCTCTGACGCGTTTTGGCTTGTATCAGATGGGCTGCTAGCCCAGCACCTGCTACTGTGTGCACACCTTTTTTCTGAACATTCAGGATGTTTTCACCAGGAGCTGAATTATCCACAGAGGTCTCTTCCTCTCCAAAACCAGCAGCCCTCAGTGATTTACACCAGTAAAAACACTGAATAAAGCAGTTTCACCTTAAAAAATCTGTGTTGTTTAGACGCTGCTTGTCACAGACGGGCCTCAAACTAAAGTTCTGGTGGAGAAATACTGAATTGTTTATTCATTTATCTGACCTAAACGTAGTCGCATTTAAACACTAACTAAATTCCCAGACCAAATTCCTAGAGGCACATAGGCCCTGAAGGAAAAGGACCACCACCCTGCTGTAAAAACCTGCTACTATTAACAATCAAAATAATTGTGCCTCTGTTAATCACATTGCAGTGCCAAAGGAGAGCTTTTACCTTCACTCTTCTCCAGGATCTGTACAGTTTCCCCAATCTCCAGGACCAGGGCCTGACATATTGATGACCGGAAGTTGCAGATCACTGTGCAGAAAAAGAGAAAACAATCATGAGACGACAGTGTTGAGAAATATTCAACCTTATAGTAGGTGAGTGTCAAGAGATATTACATTAAGGATAAAATCCATGCTTGGTTTCATCAGTGCTGTGACCTCTGATTAAGCAAGGTGCCTCCCCTACACTGTTGTGTCTCCACACAGCATGTGCTTTGGGGTTGTAGCTGGGCTTTTAATAAGCTGTTTAATGCAAACATCTAAACACAGTGTCACACAGGAACCACTGCTTAGCAAACTGTAAACAAGCTCCCACCCTAAAGTGGGTAGTCATTTTAATAGGCAATTAATTCTTAAGCGGCCTGATTTTTGTGCAGTGTTAAGTTAATTGAACTGTCTCCCAAAATAGAGCCCACACAAAGTGCTAAGTAGTAAACGCTGCTTTATCATAAGTCGGTATTAGCATAAATCTTCAACGCCACCTGCTTTTGCAGCATCGTGCAATCCTTGACCACACACAGAAACATCTTGTGACTTAAACATTTAATAAGACTGTGATTATTCCATATGCCACAGCGAAGGCCTTCATAATCGGATGGCCTCTGGAGTCTGTTTTTTATCTGTGCATCTATGTAAGATACAGAATACAAGACAAATTTGTTTAATAATGTCAGGACTCCACTGATGATTTTAAAAACCTACAAATGGTGGCCCTTCAAGGAGAGTTTGGTGTGAATCATTATGCTAATGAACTAGCCAGGGGACCCAGTGAGGGGGAGGAAGAGGAGGAGGGGCTTGGGCTCGGCTCCGTTGCCTGTTTGAGGGTAACGAGTGCTCAGTTCCTGTGCTCGGGTAACTATGGCAACAGATCATCCACAAACTGGAGGGCTTTCTTCACTGTAACTGCTGCGGGGATCTGGGCATTTTAAAATGGCAAAGCTTATGGATGCTGCATGGCACTGGAGTTCAAGTCAAGCGTATTGGGCACGTATTAGAGTCAGAGAGATGGATAGACTTAAAGAGCCTCCTTGTCACCTTTTTTCAGTCTGCCTCGGGCCCTTTTCCAGCCAGGGCTAAGTATTTCCTATTTGAGAGTGCTATTCTTTAATGGCCTCTATTTCATTTGAATTGCAAAACCGGCACTCACACCATTTGAAAACTCTTTAGCGGAGGCCACGTCAGAACAAGATGAGCTTGTCATGTTCGAGAGAGACGGGCGCATCAAGCAGGCTCATATTTTCATAGTCCACCCTCACAAAACCTCCAAGCTGTGTAAACACTCTTTCATTGTGCCTAAAAGCTTCGGAGCATTAGCATATCCACAAAACATAACCAACAAAAATTCATCTTTATACTCCAACATGTTGAACGTAGGATGTTGGAAGGACTGACGGGACAGGCAGTGGAAAATGTTGGCAAAAGCAAACATCTCTACTGAGCAACGGTATATCAGTCCAGACTGTCCCTCTATTTAGTTGCATTCATAGTCCACATGGCATCTTATGGCCACTATTGTGTAACCAATAACTCAGTGGTGGGAATTATGGGGCTTGTGCACAAGAGGAGACTCCTGCTGTGCCCCACTTTCCTCTCATCTTGTCACACCTTCACTTTTCTATGTATGACAAATACATAGGCCTACTCATTCATTACTTAAACACCACCTGCATTCATTCACTTATTTTATTCACTTTTTTAAAGAAACAGATTACCTCAAATATTTAAATACATTTTCTTTCTCTTACCTGTAGTGCTATTTATCATCTAGATCGTTTTGATGTGAGTTACAGGGTGTTGGAGATATTGACCATAGAGATGTCTGCCTTCTCTTGAATATAATGGAACTACATGGCGCCCAGCTTGTGGTGCTCAAAGTGCCCCAAAAAACTCAACAGCAATGTCTCTGACCCATGTTCTCAAGATAATCCACAGACCTTGCTGTGAGCAGTTTCATGTAGGGACTATTTTCTGTCTACCAAACTACACCCGCCAACTGTATCACCACACAGAAGGAAGGGTGCATCTACTGCTAGCTCACCTAGCACCACTGAGCTAGCTAATGTTACAGCTTAGCAGAGGAGGACTCCATTAATATTTAGATCTCACGCTGTCACGAGCACAAGCCTCTCGTCCATGAGTAAAATCACCTACTCTAGCTGATCACTGTAGGGGAGGGGGCTTTGATTTTCCCTAACCAATCACTAGAGATCCAGGTATCCACCTGAATCCAACGTTTTAAATCCACTGATGTGTAGCGATGCCGAAATACCTGTTTTGCCTGGGTTTTTAAGAGTAGAGTGGAGCAAAATGAAACAAACTACAATGTCAGGCTGTACTGAGATGATGGCTCTGGCGCACCTCTTGACAAAGCTTGACAATGGTGTTAGTTCTGTTCATAGTGCTGAGTTGCTAATTGTTAGCTCCCTGCGGTGCTTGTTGGTAATTTTTTATTTAAACAGCTGTTTATTGTCATGATGCCAGACGAACCATTCAACTTGAACTCAGTGGAGTGGGTGGATTCAAAGGTCTGGACCCAGGAAACCGTGATACGGTTGGCAGGTTTAGTTCAGTATAAAGAAAACTGCTCACAACAAGGTCTGTGGATTATCTTGAGTAAGCGGGTTGTACTTTTTTGGAAAGAGACACTGCTGTTGAGTTTTTCAAATGTATTTTTTTTGGCACTTTGAGCACCACAAGCTGAGTGCCATCTAGTTCCATTATAATCAAGAGAAGGCAGATATCTCCAACACTTGGCAACTCAAACCAAAACAATCTAGACTAATAAATAGCACTACATGTAAGAGGAAAATATGTATTTTTGCTGCCCCTTTAAGGGAGTCATATGCATTGAGCTCTCTTCTACTGGGGCAAGTTTTCTTTGTAAAGAACAAAATAGCCACATGTTAATCTTCCACCTGGTCTAAGATAGTAAAGTAGTTCAAGTTTTTCCTATTTTAAGAATGTTTTATTTATTTGGGGGTTTGTAGGTTGAATCCAATCCTTGTTTGAGAACATTTCAGTATGAAGTAAAAGTGAAAACTAAATATAAACTCCACAAAATAAAAATCCACAGGCTCCATAGGGGGGGGCACTCAGTTTGGGGCCTTGAGTTGTCAGAAGTCGTATTCCCCCCACTATGACACCACGGGGTACAACATTTGAATTCATCAAGAGAAGCTACGGCTCTTACAGTAGTGATAGAAAAAGTTCCCCCTGAAAGCGGCAACCTTACAACAACACGATGGGGACTGGATTTAGTTGAGTAATCTGGTCGTGACTTTCAGTTGCAGTTAAAGGGAAGGGAAAATGTTGATGGCAGCAAAGAGATGCAAAGTTTTTCCAGAAATAATTATCGAGCAACAGTGAATAATGCTTCCAAAAACTGTAGAAATGGTGATTTTCAAAAGAAATAAATTGGGTTGAGAATAGATAAAAGAACTACACAGGATTAAATCTTTACTATGTCTTGTCAACACGCAAAGTATAAACTCAAAACACAAAATATTCCCTATTTCCTGCTTTGACTGAAAGGTTTTAACAGCGTGAAAATGTCTCCTATGAATCCATTTTTTTGTGTGTGTGTTGGCGTGAAGTGAGAACAGAAGCTGGAGACGCTTTTCCATCACAGCACCTCATAACCACCACCACCAGCTCCTGTAGGACAAAAGTAGCAATAGTCCTGGATTTAATTACGCACACATTACGACAATGAAGCCATGACGTTTACATCATCTATGGTATCACTTGGGTCACCTGATACTGAGAATCATAGGAGGGAAATCACCCAGTGAGTATCAAGCATCATGGTTTAAAATAAATATTAGATTTAGGAGACAGGAGACAAACTTGTTCACAATTGTAAAATAAGTTTTGAAGCCACTGAAGCAGCTTCAGTGAGAATTAATGACGCTCTTCCTCTGTTGTGTCTTTATTTTCTGACTCGCTGCTCTTCACCGGTGGTGCTGCCACCCAAAGCCCAATTTTTTAAATAGGAAGGCTACGAGTAAAAAGCTCCACCTCACCTTGTGTTGCGGTGTAAAAATGTGGCAATTCAGAGCTCTCCAATGTGTTAGAGAGTTGTAGTACCACAAACATTGCGTCTGCATTTGTCTTGGGTGACAGGCACACACTCGCATCACATAAGCAAACTGTAATTTAGAGTTTTGGTTGTCTTTAGGTCATGTTAATGTGTGTTTGCTGTCTGTAGTGTTTTCTGCTCTGACACCACAACCACTGAGAAAATACACATGTATATGTCCAGACTAAGGCTAGGCAATATTTCGATATTATATCAATATTATGATAACAAGCTGGATTTCATCTCAGATTTTGGGTACTGTAATATCTTAAATGTTGTCTTTTCCTGGTTTTAAAGGCTGCATTACAGTGAAGTGTAATTTTCTGAACTTACTAGACTGCTCTAGCTGTTCTTTTATTTCACCTTTATCCGCTTTCTCATTAAATCCACGTTTCTTATGAGTATTTATCAAAAATCTCATTGTGTAAATATTTAGTTAACAATACTACTACAATATTGTTTCAATTTTTATATCGAGGTATTTGGTCAAAAATACTGTGATAAATGATTTTCTCCATGTCACCCAGCCCTTGTCAAGAGAGAATTTGTTCAGTATACATACTCTGTACAAAGTCAGTCTCAGGTACATGAGATACTCTGTGTTTGAGGGTGACCTTTGACCAATTTCCCTTGTCTATCCTTTACATACCTGTTTCCTGTCTTTCTCTGTCATTTTTATAGTCAAGCCAAATCCAATATGTAAGATATTGTTCATTAAAAAACATGTATTGTTCTTTAACAACTGGTGAAGTGAGACATCTTCCAGTGTAAATATTATTACATGCTGCCATGTCTTGAAAAATGTTTTCCCTCTATATGTAATATAGTGAAGCTTAAAACACAGCGTGCGTGGCCTGATGATGACCTTGTATTAGAATCAGTGAGACACACAGAGTACCTCACTGTACAACGGCCCTCAGGGGAGAAATATTCTGCAGAGAGATGGGAGATGTCATCAAAAACCTGCCAGTACAACAGTAAACACTATTATGGATTTTAAATTGTCTGATTTTTTTTCAAAACAACTGCTAATGGCACCAGTGTGCTGAGAAGCATTTTATTAAAGAGGACACTGTGCTGTTCTAGACTGCAGCAATGGAATAAACTTATTTTTGGGGAGTTTCTTTCATTCTTTTAGCTGCAGTCTCAATCATAACTAGTGACAAGTGAAGCTGAACTGCTTTCTGAGTGGATCCTTAAAGCATTCCAGTAATGCAATGTGAATATGCAGACCGTGAAGGTCCTGCTCGAGTAGTCCTGTCCCAGATCCAGCTAAGTTAAAAATTACACAACGGTCTTTGGGCTTCGCCCACTGAGTCATGTTGTTCAGCACGACTTGAATGCACACTCACTTACTCAGACACTTTACTGTGCTGAAGTCTTGGTAACCTAGGGATATCTGCCACAGAGGCAGAGGAGCGTTTCACCATATCTGATCCCAAATCAGTGTCACAGAAATCAAGGCATGTTAATCAGCTGCAGGAGTCTGTGATGACATTATCATGTACATCACACATACAACAGTAAGTATATTTAGTGCTGATGTGCAGTTAATGTACAGGAAACCACAGAACTAATATATATTGTGATCATGATAAAGCCAAGAAGTGCTCACCAAAATGAAGCAGAGCAACTTTCCACTAAAATCAAAGCTAAAACCCATGAAGAAATGCTACTTTGGGCTACTTTAATCTCTCTAATCCGCTCTCAGTCGAACATCAGCTCTGTCTTTTGTTCTGTCGTGAACACGTTTGATCCTCGAGCTGTCCATTTCAGATAATGGTGGCCTAGCCTGCTTGATTATTTCATGTACTGCTACAGTAGTTTGTGTCTGAGCCGTGTCCATGTGGCCTCAGATAAAGCCAGCTGATTCATTTCACTCTCTCTCTGTGGGCAGGTACTGACTTTCAGTCGGAGCCCTCTCCAACAAAAGTGTAAAGATTTTTTTTGCAATATTGCTGCTTATGTGAGAAAAAAACATCAGTGACTCATGCAAGAAAGAGAAATTTCACAAAGACTGGCCTGGGGATTGATTTAATGGTGATAATTTTGAAAATCTACTGAAATTTATGACAAGAAATCCCAAATATTTACAACCTACGACGTCACAAGTCGCTTATATTTTTGTTTTATATCACTAATGAGCATTTATATTTGACATTTTACAGACTAATTATTAAACAAGGAACAGAACAAGCAATTATAGATTAATTGGTGATTAAAATAATTATCAGTTGCAGTTCCAGAGTGGAAAGAGCTGGGCAACACCACCGGTACATTCACTCCAGGCTTTTGCTGCCACTCCACAAGTGATTTACAAACCAATATTACTTCCTGCATAAACAAACAGAATAATGAATAGGCAGCGATTCTAAGAAAGGCATTAACGTTTCATGAGGTGGTCTCCAACTGTTTCCTGTTTAGACGGAATCCATTAAGATAGCATGGGAGGAAAGAAAGAGAGGCCTGGCTGGCTGCTGACGGACCACAGTTTTAAATCGGTGTGAGAGACAATTTAGAGGCAAAATAAGAGACAAAATAAAGCAAATAAGACGGAGAAGTGTGCAAAATGGTGCCACTAATAATACCACAGCTGAGAGGAGATGATAAGAGGCTGTGTAAGGGCCGGTTAACGTAGCAGCGTGGGCTTCATCTTCAATGATGCTGGAGGAATATTGAGCCTAGCATGTCCACACGTTATCTGAGGCGAAGGGGGGAATTGTACCAGAGTAATGTGGGCTGCTTTTTTACAAGGTACAGTGTGTACTGTGTAGGTACACAGCCTCTCTGCTGCTTCCCCGCATTTCAGCACCGTGGACAGCGTCATCCTCACATTTCAGCACCATGGACGGCGCCAGGTCACTCCGCACTGACTGACTGATGCGGAGGCTGCGCCGAACTGTTGCTTCCCCACACTGTCAAACCCCCCCTCGGTGTATCTGCGCCTGAGAAACACCTGCAGTGACTCTGTGATGGATTCATGGAGGCGCTGGATGAAAAATACCAGCCCCTGAATGCGATAAGATTACAGTACAGCCAATTTAAGGAAGCAATAATATGGTGGATTTCCATTGGGGGCTCTCATCCTGCAGTCTTTAACGTAATACCTCCAAACAAAGTGTGTATGTGTGGGCGTGTGTATATATATATGTGTGTGGGGGTATCATGTGCAAGGCTGCAAGACAGAAGCTGTAGAGCATCTGGACATGACTCATTCCCCCAATGGAAAGCTTCTATAGGATAATCAGACGCTGTAAACACTATTTGCATAACAGCGGGGTTCAGCAGTGGGATACTATGAGGCTCTTTTTGCCCCTCTTGAGCATGCAGCTTGCTTTGACGTTTGCTTTTTTGTCATAAAAGGCCAAGCTGAGTGGAAATGCTGATCTCGCAGTGCACTTTCACCTCTCCCCCGGGGTCAAAGTGCACACATGCAGGGATGAGCAGTGGTACAGTGCAGTGGCTGTCTATGCAGCAGCAGCAGCAGCAGCAGCATTAGGGCAGTTTCTATCCACAGGTATACTCCAGCTTCACTCCAGCCTACACCTGTTGGAGGGACGCAGTCACGATGCCCCCTCGTGGTTTCAGCACGAATCGCCTTTTTTCTTTCTCCTCCTCTCCCATCTCCCCTCCTCCAGATATGCCCATATGAAGAAAAGGCAAAAATGCCACACTGACGCATTTTTTTTAATTATTATTATTATTTCTTACAAAACCACACAAGTGAAGAGCAGGAGCCTGATTTAAAGCACCGCCTGCGGTTGTGTACAGACTGCGATAGCATCTTTAAGGTGGTGGGTTGTAGGCTGTATCATCCCACGCAATTTCCCTTTCTATGCAGTCACTGTCCGCGTATATCAGCCATTAGAAGTGTATGTGTTTTTCATTGGGTGTGTAATGGGTATAATAACAAGGGGGGAAAAAGGGCTGCATATGCGGGGTGTCGATGAGCAGAAATTGGGTGTTTCTCGTGCTAAAATTACCATCACAACGCTGCCTGATTAAAGTCAATATAAAAAGCTAGAAAGCAAAGGTTAATTAATGAACAATAAAAGGCTGTGATTGACTCACCAACTCCGATTTTCTCCTCCTCTGTAGGTATCCACATATTTGGTTATTTTCCCTCCGGTAGAGCAAGCCACATTATGTCGATATCGTGAGATGATGCTGCTGAAAAATGAGCGCTGAAGGCTACAGATTCTCCTGGCTGCTCATACACGGGACTACATGTCTCGACCGGAATCAGTATCCTGGCGTTTGTGCGTCTGTGTGTGTGCAGGGGGGGAGGAAGGACCATCAAAGCCTCGATATCTCCGCTCTATTATGTCCCGGCGTGTGTCTCCAGTCTGATGCAGTCGCCGTGTCCACCTAATGTAACGCACACACACACACACACACACACACACACAGACACACACACACACACGTAAGCATGCACGCACGCTCGCACGCACACACACGGTGAGCGGTTTTCTGCTCTCCACAACAAGGTGTTATTGCAGCCGCATTTCAAGTGGAGCGCAGATATTTCTTTTTCCTCGAGGGTTATTTATTTAATTTCTTTGTTTTTCTTTTTTCCTCTCTTCTCCTCTCTTTTTATTTATTTATTAATTTATTTTTTTTATCCCCCAGCCAATCGCGCGCAACTCCAGCTGATCCACAATAGGCTGCTCAGCCAGCGTGAACGGGCTGAATCGGTCGGTAATTAGGAGGTAATAGGTCGCGATATCATTCCGCGGTCCGAGCTGTCTAGCTGCTGCAAGAAAACACTGAGAAACCTGCAATATACCATAAGCTGCGCCATCTTCATGGTCGTCACATGACTCGTTTTGTCAACACTGATGTGTCAAGCATTTGCAAATATATGCGCCCTCCCTCCTTCCCTCCTTCCTTCTCTCCCTCTCTGCATCCATCACAAACACAAACTGCATTTTCTCCTGCTACGATGCTGGATGGCAGGCTGCCTTCCCCCCTTTTTTTTTATTGAATGCGATGCTTTGGGGGCCATAAAGTAGCTCCCGGTGTTACGGATCAGGCCAGACCATGTGGGGAAGCACCTCCTGGTTGAGTCATTTCAAAGAAACAGACCCACTACCGGCGATGCTTTGTCATAGTGCAGTCATGCTCCCACACAGATGAGATGTAACTAACTCCTAAAGGCCAATTTCCTCCTTGGATTTCACTGAGAGGTTTGACGAACTGGATTTCCCATCAGATCTATATAACACAACTGTTGGCTGATTTATAGATGCCAGTGATGGAATCTTAAAGTCTGTCTTCATGTATTTAACTTCATGTCATAGATTCATGAGCTGTAAACCACAGGTGTTCCAGCACATCTATACACATTTATGGTGACTGAAACAAAATCCAGGAAATAATTAAGTTGGTCATCATAAATTCTGCTAGAATAGCACTAAATGGGTTACTCCTCTGCCATTTTTGGAGTATATTGGAGCTAAATGAGTGGCTCAGTTCACTTTCTCAGCCAGAGTCTATCTGCTGGCCAAACAGTAGCATACCAAGCACGATTTTTGTAGTTAAAGCTCCAGTGTGTAGGATTTAGGAGGATATATTGGCAGAAATGGAATATAAGTATGTTTTATTTAGTGCTGGTATTAATTATAGAGGCAATTTTCTGAAACACATTTTGAGTCTAGACAGTTAAGTTTATTCCCAGATGAATTTCTTGGTAATACATGCACCATTGAAAGGTGCGGTGTGTTGGATTTAGGGGGATACATTGGCAGAGATGATATGCAGTTTATTATATTTATATTCATGTATTTGAATGAATTCAAATACACAGGATGAGGAGTTTTTCTTTTTTACCTGTTAAACTTATTTATTGTTTATTATTTATTATTGTGAGGATTGGATGGTTGAATGTATGGAAGCTATGTTTTGTAACTGTCAGTGCCTTATAGGAGTAGCACTCCTAATTGTCGACAATAAAAGGCATTCTGATTCTGATGCTAATAAGTATGTTTTCTTTGGTGTATAATCATTGTTACCTTAGAATGAGCTGTTTATATCTACATAGGGAGTGGGTCCTCATTTACAGAGATCACCATGTTGCACCACCATGTTTCTACAGAAGCCCAGAGCAAACAAACCAAACACTGGCTCTAGAATAATGGTTTCGTGCCAGCTATCATTTTCAATAGCCCCTCTGTGATGAGCAGAGTCTGAAAAACACTGATTATTAAAATGTGAAACTGCATTATTCAGTGTTTTTACCAGTTTAATTTACCAGGTCTGTTTCTTTTACAGAGGAAGAGACCTCTGAGGATAACTCAGCTCCCAGTAAAAACCTCCTGGATGTCTGGATCTTAAGTTATCGGGGAAAGAAGGTAAGCACACATTAGCTGGGCCTCGCAGCGCACACTGACTTGTAATGTAAAACTGCTTTACTTACTGTTTCTTCTGGTTTAAGTTATCTGCTACATTTGTTTTGGAGAAGAAGACACCTAATTTGGCTCCTGGTTAAAACCTCCTGAACAATAAACACTGAAGGAGTTCTTACCAGGAGAACTTTCAGCTGGTTGCAATTTGCAATCCTCACCACTAGATGGCACTAAATCCCCCTAAATCTTACACGCTAGGACGACACAGACAGGATTTTGGGTGGGAATTACACCTCAGGGTGTGAATATGACTTCAGACTTCACTTTGGACTTGAGTTAAGACAAACCTGCGACATTGTCCAACAGTATTAGGTGCGTAATCTTCTTCCATATTTTGAGCATAATGTGTAGATTCAACTGAATTCATATTAAGTTGTGAGTTCAGTACCTGGAACTGAGTAACTGTGTGCTTTAAATACTTTATTTATTCTGTTAGCCACTCACTTATATATTCAGTACATTTTATTTTCATTAGGGCTGGCACGATATTTTCAGCACACGAGTATCATGGACAAAAGAGTTCACGATAACAATATTATCACAATGTCTCTAGAGAATTTGAAAATAATAATAGTAATGCTGTCTATCAAACTTTGTTTACTGCCCATTTTGTGTGTTTTTTTGTTAAATGAATAACACTCAAAATATGAGCTAGGGGACATGGAGAGTGAGTCTGTAACCAACTGTACAAATCATACAATAAGAGCAATTGCACTTGATGAACAGTGAAAAGGTACCCAGATGGCATTGGGGGAGGGAAACAAAGTAAGAACAAAAGAGAAAACAGACATGATTTAACAGGCACTGGATTATTTACATGATATTATCATATATGTATTATTAACATGATATCTATATTTCATTTCTAAATACCACAGTCATCGTCAATACCAGTTTATTGCGACACCCCTAATTTCCACACATGAAAGTCTAAATGCTGTTTCAAAGCCTCCATCCTGCTGCGCACACAGTTCTGGTGGGGAAATAGTATAGTGAAATATTTATGTATTTACTTATTCATCTTTTGATGGCTTAAGTCAGCCCATAAAATGCCCACCATGTGCTCCTAGTTTTGAGGAACAAGTTTGCCTGTAAGCTGATTGATTTGATTTGTAGTGACGTACATGTGACGCAATGACTGTGGTCGAGACTTGTGCACAAAGCACCAGCGCGTGGATTGACTTTATGGCACACCTGTTCCCATGAAGTGACTCACTGCTGTTAGAACAGTCTGTGAGGTAATGATGAACACTATGCACATTACTTTGCTGTGATGCATCAAACCTGTGGAGTTAACAGTCCACGCAAATCCACCAGCATGACCTTCTAATTATTTCCGTATGCCACAAAACATCAAATAAACGCAGCCTTATACGTGCGAACATTCCAGGAACGCCATCTGTTGTTTTGCCTTGACAATGTTCCTCCGTCTCGCAAAGACCTTGATTTAGAACATTTAAACATCAGCATGCTGTGGGAAGAGGACATGCTTTTACGAGATGATGTTTCAAAGCAGATGAATCTACAGTTTTAGTACCAAAATCTTTGTCATACAGTGTTTCATCTATTGCTCAATGCACGTCTGGTCATTTTAGCGCATTAAGTTGTCTTTTCCTATAGACAGGGCCATCGTGAGTAGAAAAATAGAGTGATTTGGTGAATATTGAGCGTCCAGTGAGTTTGATGTAGTGTGGGAGGGAGGGCAGTATTCAGCAGGGTAATTTCTCTCCATCATAGCGGCGCTGTGACTGACTCCCATCTGTCTATTACTTCAAGTGGAACACTGTGGGCGGTGTTCCAATCACATACATAAAGCTGGAGGAGTGTGGGGCGTTTTGTAAGCTAAATATGCATCCCAGCTAATAAACATTTGACAAAAAAAACATGACACAACAAATTATAAGCTTCCACCATGCCTGCTGAAAATGTGCTGGAGTGACACCGCCGCATGCTCGCTAAACCTGGCACAAAGGATTTCAAAATGATGAAGGATTTGAAAACGTGCACTTATCAGTTTTTCTGACAACGTTTTACTCGTTCAGCTTGGAAAGAGTGGTGGCTACATTTAGCTCCTGCTCTGATGCAGCAGCACTGTGAGGATGAGACACTGGTCCACTGCAAACAGGGATTGCCTAATACAGTGAGAGCTGCTATCTGTTTCAACACTCCCAAAGCTAGCAGGCAATAAGAGCCAGCCGAGGAGGTAATAAGAAGCATGTCCTACCAACTCATCCATCACCTGCCTTCACACAAACATTCTTATTTCTTCACACTCCTCGGGATCATACATTTCATGCACCCTGTGCTTCCTGTACAAATAATCACCCTCTGTACACATGGACACACACGTGCCTGTGCAGACACACACACACACACAAGCACTCAATTTAGAAAACACATTTGATCCTTCTTAATTTGGTTCTGGTGACTATTTTAATGTGCTCTATTATTAACTGTGGGGGAGGCCAGAGGAAAATTTAGTGGCAAATCCCTGCATGCACATTTCAACAATCAAGAGACCTGAGAACAACACTTAAAGGGCAATAAAGACTGGATTATTCCCATGCATAATATGTATAGCATAACTAATATATGGTTCAAATATATACCTAAACTCAGTTTTACTGATTCTTAATGCAAATGCACACTCTTAGCTCTATTTCCAGTATAGTTCCTCTCACTTAAAAGTAGCCTGGAAACTGTAATCTCATCACACTGGACATAATATATAAAACTTTCCCGACATTTGTACCTGCATTAAAGGTATACTATGCAGGATTCCCTAAAAGTAATTCAAAAAGTAATCCCTCTTGATCATCACTTGTGACCCACGATAAGTGTGTGACAGTGTATTTATCTGCAGGGACTTTGCCTGTACTTTCTTATTTTGCTATGTTCGGGACGTTTCTGGGCACAGTGCACACATGCCGTTGGGACTTTACAAAAAGGTAGTGACCAGGTGTATGCATCCAAGAGGAAGCTACAGAAATCACGGACACAGCACCAAAAAAAACCCCATAAATATAACGACGTGAACTGCCAAGCAGAAGAAATCTGGGGTTGGCTCTCACCTTTAGTTTTGCTGGCGATATTGTTTACAAACAAGCTGTGTCTGAATTCAGGGGCTGCAGCCTTTAAAGGAAGCGGCCTTCACAGTTGACGTCTGCCACATCCTTTGAAGACCGAACCAGCCAAACCGAACGATCTCCGAAATGGAACGGTCTGGGCTGCGGAGGATTTCGTGGTTGCATCACCAGTTGTTCTTGCCCCAACCTGTTGGCATTCCTGTTACCTAGCAACCAGCTGCACTTGGCGAAAGTAAATTAGTTAGCCCTAAATCATGGACCCAGAGATTGTTATGATGATAGATGATTCACCGTCGGAGACACCGCCCTCTAATATATTTCAGGCTGGAAAAAAAAAAAAAACTTTTTCAGGTAAACCTATTAAATTAAAATTGATTAAGCAGTGTGCTTTAAGCTAACAGTAATGTTAACAACAGTTAACCATTGGCTAGTTAATAGCTGTTAGTCAACTTAATGTATACTTGTCGACGGCGCACAGTGCATCTTGGGATAAGCTGGGCCATGAATGATTCATCTGTTGCATCCTCCAAATTCTGGAAATTTTGCATTTCTCGGCCGCATTTGAAGGATCCTTTGAAATGGGACAGCCTTGGTTGCACCGATGTGACGCAACTGGTCTTCAAATGCAGCATTCGAAGGCTGCAGCCCCTGAATTGAGACACAGCTACAAGCCCCTCTTACACTGCCAGATTTTCGGCGAATGTTGGGCCATTTTGCCGGCAAGCTGCGAGCGTTTAGACACACAGAGCCGGATTGGCGAATTGATCCGAGGTGTCCAATTTTCCGCCTCGTAGGGTAGACATATTGGCGGAACCCTTTTAGTTTAAAAAGACCGAGGCGGCCTTCCGCCACAGGAGGGGCTGTTGATGACTTGTGGGAGGAGCTGTTGATGACGCCGCACGTGCGACCCACTGGCGGTGGATAAACAGGAAACAGCAAGAAACAGAAGAGGCCATTAATCGTCAAATGACGAGAACAGTGAAGGATGGGCCAATTTATGAGAGAATCGCTGAAGGACTGACCATCCGCGGCCTCCCTCTGAGCAATGCTGTTTAAATACACGTAGACCTACGCAATTTGTTAGTTGCTCACGCCCCCCATTGCCCCGAAAAAGGCACTTTCTGTATGAACAAAAGTAGGCAGGCGGCATTTTGCTGCACTCCCCGATTTTGTTTTTATACTGCCAATGCTGAAAGAAGACTGATTGGGCTTTCCTGCAAATTTGCACAATTCCTATTTACAAAGGGCCACAGTAAACGACAATCCCTGCATAGTGTACCTTTAATGTTGAAGCACAGTTTTAACAAAATGAACATATCATAACCTTTATCTAATGAAGTAGATCTGCTTTGCAAAAGAGAGATGAGTACAGCAGGAGTTGAACAGAGATAAGCAGATACAAACGGCATCAGAAACAATCACACATCTCCAAAAAAGGACCAAAATTAAAAATTTAAATTCATCCAACTGGACCAGACTCTCAAGTGTTAAAGTGCTTTGTAATTCATTCCATTTACATAATGCCAAGTACTGGAAGAACCAGTTCAGTATTTACTCGTGCAGAGGGAGCCAGTCCTGTGATCTGGTCTGATGAACAGTAGCTTTCAATTTGAGAGGAGATGTGATACACTGAGGCAGCTATCGTAGGATACATTTACAAACAATAGATATAGTGTGTAATTCTCTTTTTGTTGTGAGTGAGGTGGAATGAGCAGCATGAGAGTACAGGATATCTCCATAGCCAAGCAACGACATAATGGTCGACCAAATGAGAAAAACACAAAGCCATTTTTAATCTTCGGGTTCTGTGCCAGCTGTTCCACATGAGGTTTAAAAACAAGGCTGCTATCTAACTGAATTCTCAAATACCTCAATATCGATACAACATTGAGGTTTTGCAGAGAATGCTGAAGGAATTTAGACATGGCTTGATTTGAAGAGGAGCTGTTTACACACAAGACTTTATCATCTGCATAAAAATAGATTTTACAAGTCTGTCGGAATGATAATAAATGTACATTATAAATAACAATGGACCAAGCACAAGACCTAATGGTACCCCTTTGGTTATAAAGGGGGAGGCTGATATGAGACCATCAGTACAGATCGCCTGTTTTCTGTTAAACCTAAAGGCCCAAATGCACTGAAGGCATCTGATGCATACATTTTGAAGTGCACCTACAGTTTTAAATGGCCAAACACACACCAAAAGTGTTGAGTCTGCTTTGACACCTCTACTCTGAAGTTGGTTCAAAGTTGGAATGCAAATGAGTACCCAGTGATCGAAGCCGATTTTTCTGCAACCGCAGTACCTGTTCAGAAAGAAAAAAACCCAGACAGGTAAGGCTTTTTTCCCCAGAGGACAATGAAAGCCTACTAACTGTTTACTGTTACTATGGCAACAACTGACAGCTGACATTAGCTCCTATGGCTTATCTTAAAACTTTATGAGCAATACTGTTGTAATGCTGCAGTGCTAAATGAAAACAACTACCACTGCCAACAGCTTCAGCGCTACAGATCTTAACTGTTTTGTCGTCGCGTCAAATACTAAAAATAAAAGCTTAAACCCTCGGTAGTTAGATTAACATAACAGGCCCACCCTGTATATTAGACTTGATCTAATAACGGTACTAGTATCAGAAATGCCTCCAATACTGTCTTATGGTGCTTTCACACCTAGAGCTGTCTTGCTTTGGTCTGAATCAGGGACTTATTTTGTTACAAAGTTGTATAATTACCTAGAGTTGGTTCGTGGCAGCATTTACAAGCGGACCAGATAAAATGCCTTGTGTGACAAAGCTGCTCAATTGGTCAGAATTTCCATGTGGGAAAAATCCAGGAAGTAAACAAAACATGAAGAGTACACTTGCAAGATAAATTCTTTGTGACACTTTCTAATGTCACAATGGAGGGACAACTACGCAGGTTGATTTTAGCGCTGGTCATCGCGCTGGTCATCGTGGACTATATTGCTGTCATTGTTCATTTTAGTCAAACCATACAGTTTGAAAACATTAAAGTGTTGTTTTCCAGTTTTGATGCATTGGATGTGCTGAATGTGCATATTAAGGCAGTACAGGAGGAGGTGCACATTAATAATCCTCCAGGACTGTAACATGCTCATGTTTAACCCAAACAATGTGTAATGTGACTGCAGTTGGTTCGATCGGAACACATTCTCGCCACAAACGGACCGCACAAGAGTTTGTTTGTAGCCTGACAGAGACCACCTCTTCAAGAAGATCTCGATCCGGTTGTTTTGGTGCACACCCGAGTGTGCTCCATAGACAATGAATTGGGAAAATTGTAACAAATGAAACTGAGAGCACTCAGGGAAATGTTCTAAGTACATGGGTACATTTCCTGTTTCAGAACTGAGAACACTACGACAGAATAAAGCTCATTTGGGTATAAAAAAGAAAACCTCTCTGTGGGTTCCCAACTGGTCCAGCCTTGGGGTCCAGATCTCTCCTCAGTCATTAGTTCAAGGTCCACACAGTTTAATATATTCAGCGTCATATTTGTGTTTGGCCATATTGTCGAGGTAGCTTGCTGTCTCTGTCACATAGCTGTCCATTCACTCTTCAGCAGGAGATGGCACTTCAAAATAAAATCTCTGTGCTGGAGATCCACTGTGCTTAAAAATAAAGTGTTTTTTACAAACTTGACACATTTGAAAGTCACTGGCAGTGAATGAACCTACGACCCACCAGTTGGGAACCACTGGTCTTTGGAGCAGCTCCAGACTTCATGACATAACAATTTGGTTTCTGGCTTTGAGAGAGAGCAGCTCATTTATTGAGCTCTTCTAGGCAGTGGAAATAATATACTGGAATCCTTAATTTAAGTGGTTTCCCCTTCCTTCTGGAGTTCCTCGCTTGCAGGTGACTCGATACAACGATCAAGTTTGTGTGTTAATCAGACCTTGATATTGGCACCGGTTTCGGCATGCACTGTTGCTTTCTCCCTTTTAAAAGAGCCACAAATGTTTAACACACCTCCGCTCTAACAGCTTTTAAATGTCTACTGCCCGCGAGCATCATTCACACTTCATTAAAGGAGCACACAAAGCTAATTTTGCAGCTTTATTTATAGTAAAAATACTTTAGATACATACAAGCTGTACATAAACCGTCTCAAGAAACTTAACATCAAAGTCTTCTTATGGAAAAGAAAACAGGTAAAATGAACAGATACAAGGCAAAGAACATGAGAAAAATCAACATTTGCACTGCTTTCAAAAAGTGTGCAAGTGAAAGGCATTTGTTTTCACAATGTTGAGACTTTATAGCCTCCTGTCACTCCACCCAGAGGAAACTCAAGTCTGAAATGAAATATTATGAAATATCTTTGCTGAATTGAACCACCATCTGTTATTTCCAATGTTTCTAAGATTTAGCCAGATCGATTTTATTCCAAGGGATGAGGTTTACTATCACTCCCGAACTAAAGTGACTGTGATAAGTCCTCAGTTTTCCAACATAAGATTACATTTAATTTTCACTGTATTATTGGACTCATGCTGTTATCAACAGCACGAATCCCTGTAATCTTTTTAAGAAACATCCACTAAAGCCAAATTCTTGTGTGGCTCAATAAAGCCTCGTAAATAACAGAATGGCAGAGAGCTGTAGAAGCCTCTATATGTTTGTCATGTGCTGACAGTGAGCAGGTGTGTCAATTGTTTTGTTACAGTGTCCACTAGTTAGGATTTCCTCAGCAATACAAGAGCACCAAGTTGATTTAATATCTCTACTTACATAATGAAATCAGAAGGCTACTGTATGTTCACAAATGGCACTGCTGTGTGTGGCGTTTTGGTCATCGGTTGATGGTGAAAGTAAAAAGCGGAAGGCGGGTTTGACGCTTGATGAACCATCGGCAACATGTTTGTGCATTACATTAGCTGCCTAATTCAATGCTTTATTACTTTTTGGTGATAGTTCCAGGTGGCCTGGCGAAATACAAGTTTGAGAGAGAGAGTTGTATTTTTTGCCACACAAATGCAGACCCACAGCGCTGCGATGTAAGCCTTTCCCCCTACAAACACTAATCTGTGACCAAACAGAGGCTTACAAAGTGAGTGAATCAATATCAAATGAAGAGGCTCACTTAAAAAGCTGTAAATGTGACAAAATATAAAACTGGTCTTCACTGCATCTACACACTGGCGATTTTGCTCATCAACCTCACTTTTTTTTTTTTTTTTTATAAAACTATATAATATACAATCATTTTTTGCCCACAAGTAAGTCAATTTGTGCAGCCCCCACCCCTCCTCTCTATGAGATTGTTCTTGCTTGGTCTCGTCACTCAGAGTGTAGACACCTACTGTTTCAAACTGGCAGTGCTCCAAGTTATCTCCCACCTCATCTGCTGATATTATCCTCCTTTTCTTGCCTCCTGTTCTGCAGCTCAAATGTCCATGAGGCAGAAGTCTTGACATGTTGTCCCAGACAACGCTGGCTCCTCACTCATTCAGGGATAAGATGATGTCATCCTCAAGGTCAGAGTTGTCGGAGCTGTCTGTTTGTGCGATAGACAAATACAGATTTTTAGAAACGTGGGGATACAGAGACTGAAAACAAAATGTGAAAGAGCACTAGATCTGTTTTTTTCCCCACAAATTCATGCTTCTTCTGTCATTCTCTGGAATAAACCAAGACAGCAGTTTTTTAAACTCCACTGGGAAAGACAACATTTCCTCACAGTGACCAGACAAGCATGAAAACACAGAACTGGACAGAACATGAGGCTTGTTGCATGACTTAGCTGAGACTGAAGATCAGAACTTATCCGGGCTAACATGCTCTTATCAGTCTTAAGGATCCTGTTAATTCTCATCAATTCAATTCTTGGTTCTCAGCAGGCTTTAGTGAATACAGATAGAGAATTGATTTGTTAATCTTCAGTAACCGTGCACTCTTATTTTGAAATAAATGCAACATGAACAGAGAGTTGAAACCGAGATCAATATTCACATAACTGGCTGAGAGAGGTAGCAAGACGTAAATTTCACATCATGGAATTCATGAAAGATACTAATAATTATCATTGCTGCCCCTGCTAGCACATGGTGCCCTACGTACAGCCTGTGATGCGTGTGTATGTCATGAAGCTCAATGTTGCTCTATAATTCTTCTGAGGTTTATCAGTAAAATGTATGAACTACGTACACCACAGACTGAAGTTTACAGTGACAAACAGAGTGACAACAGGTCCGATCAGGGTTGAATGTGCAACGGCAAGTCCTTTGTGTGTTGTATGAAATGTCTGTATCATCACTGGGCTGTATTTTTATACAATGATGGATGATAAACTTGTCACATCTCCTGTCTCACTCCATTATTTTGGTGCGTATATCCTCATTGTGAAAATTAAATAGTGATAGTAACACCAACAATATGTAAGGGTTTCTTAAGAACCTACAGGTTTTCATTTAAAATCATCATCCCTTTAAGGGAAGGAGTCATTTTGTGTCTGAAAAAGACTGTCTGGGATTTAAGTCTGCACTTCTGCAGATTTGGGCTTAAGGACTTGTTGCTCTGACAACATCTGCAGATAAATCTTAAGCCAGCTTATAGAAGAGCTGAAAAATCCTGACTTGTGTCTACAGTGAAATCAAGCTAACTGGGTTATTCGCGTACAAAGAACACGAGCCAGACAATTGGAAATTAAATTAAATACACACTTCAGTAAAAACACATATTTAGGACATTTAAAAGGCTTCAACTGAACAGCACTGCAAGACCTGACTCACCATTGTCACCATCCAGATCAACATCGTCATTGTCAGAGTCATCCTCATCATTGTCATCCTCATCATCGTCGTCCCCGACGTCGACATCATCTTCGAGGAGGCGTGCCACCTCCTCATCAGAGGGAGAGAATTCATCGTTCCCATCATCCTCCTCTTCGTCGTCCTCATCCTCTCCGCCGTTCTCATTCTCTAGCTCCGCAATGAGGGGATCCGTATCAACATCGTCATCTGAATCTTCGTCATCGTCGTCGTCTTCCTCCTGATCGTCATCCTCCTGGTGCACAGGTGACAAAAAAAAAAAAAAGAAGGTAAATTACAACTCACTTTGTATCTCTGCCTGAAGGAATCAAACACTGCAGTATTAGAGGAATAAAGTTAGAACCTGATCCTCCTCATCCTCCTCCTCTTCCTCTGCAAGTCTCTGCCGGCCAACTTCATACAGCCTGCACACTGTGTCAGTGTTCACAGAGTCTTGGTTCTACGGGACAGGCGGGAGGTAAAGGAGATTAAATTCTTTCATACATTTAAAGATAATAAATTATCACAACCTTTAGCAAACACTCGTTACATTTACCTCAATCACAGCAAGGTAGCAGTCTTTGGTATCAGTGCAAAGGTCAAATATATTCCTCTTGACATCAATAGTGGCTGAAAGGAAAGCAAAGAGCATGTGTCAGAGGTCAATTACTGAAAATATTACAATAAATAACCTAAGATTTTATAGTGTATTATAGTAACTGAACATACAGTATAGGGCTGCACGATTATGGCCAAAATGACAATTATGATCATTTTAATCAATGTTAAGATCACAATTATGTATTGATTCTAGGGACAAAATATGAATTTTTCAGTTCTTGCACGTTCTCCCTGTGTCAGTGTGGGGTTTTTTTCCTGGTACTTCTTCTTCCTCCCACAGTCCCAAGACATGCAGGTTAATTGGTGACTCTAAATTGCCCGTAGGTGTGAATGTGAGCGTGAATGGTTGTTTGTCTCTATGTGTCAGCCCTGTGATAGTCTGGTGACCTGTCCAGGGTGTCGCCTGCCTCTCGCTCAATGTCAGCTGGGATAGGCTCCAGCCCCCCTGCGACCCCTAACAGATTAAGCGCTTACGAAAAATAAATAAATGAATACATATTTTTTTTATAGCACTTTTACATTTAAATAAACACAACACTACTTCCACTTTCATGTTGAGCTGAATTCCTGCTAATGTACAAATCTTTGCACCAGAATAAGACCAGTCCTTCTTCACAGTGCATCTCCTCAAAGCAAAATATAAATAATATGTACTCAAAATATAGGCTAACTAAAAATACATATGCCATCACTGAATGCAACCAAATGAAAACAGTGTTTGACACATATCTTTGGCCGAAAAGCGAGCTGGATGGATATACTGACATGCTGTACAGCATCACTATTATGGATGTCTGTATTGACGCGGATTCAGTAAGCCAACACTGAAGACATCTTGGCCTTTGTGCATTCATCGTACTCCAGACTGTGTTTTTTCAGGTGGCTTAACAAGTTAGTTGTGGTGCTTTGCAAGTCTCTTTGCAAGTCTCATGCACTCTTCGCATGATTTGTTCTCTACTAAATCCAAACTACTTCCAAACAATGGATGATTATAACTGATGAATGAATGATTTTCTTTTTGCCCCTCTGAAGTCGTAACATTCAGGAGAGTTATTCGCAGGCTGTAGCTGCAGGGTGCGTGTGTTGTGGCATGGCAGCTCTTCAAAAGTGGAGGCTGGCTGCTAGTCAAGGAAATGCTTGATTTGATATGCAGCAAAGTTTTCTGTTAACAAAGCATGCAGTTGATCATGTTAATTTAATTGTGGGAGGCCAAAATCGAGATTGTGATTAACAATTGATAATTGTGCAGCCCTACTACAGTCCATAAGAGTCTTTAAGTAAAAATCACTTGATCAATATGAATGACTTGGGGGAAAAAAATCAATTTAAGTGAGGTGAGGTCAGGACACCTTACCGATTGGTTTGTAGTCTGTGGCATTAAAGGTCCTGAACGATGACCCAAAGGGACTTTTCATCTGCATTTCCATCATGTCATCTTCATCGTCAGCCTGCAACATTGCTGCAAAACCAAAAGGCCACGGCATGAGCGAGAGAGTAAATAAATCTGTGCACAGTGAACTGTTTAGCTGTGGTTTGGCCTCCTGAGATGTCCAAGTGTTCGTTGTACGGGCTGAGCCATTACGGCACGCCCATAGCTCTTCCTGTGAGGTGGCGTGAACCAGCTGGTTCTCTCTGTTGCCAGTCCAACGCTGAGCCTTCTGCCCATATGGCTCTGAGTGACGGTGGTATCAAACACACACACACACACACACACACACACACACACACACACAGACCTCTACAGGCTCTGTTCACACCTCTCTACAAATACACACATGCTCACTTTGCTTCATAATTACCAGCCTTTCACTCAGACACACCTTTCACACACTTGTACTACATGTGGAGCGAGTTGAAGGCTTAATGCCAGAGCCTCTACATTACCCATCATGCAGTGGGCTTCTGTATTTACCTCCATAGATGACGGTGCCGTTGTTGTTGAAGACTATTCTGCACTGGTCCAGAGCGGGAACTGTGTGGAGGAGGTGGAACGTCCGGAGATCCCACTGAAACTCCAACTAAGGACCATGACACCATTCTTCATTTGCTCCAACTAAATCTGCTACAAATTTAATTACACAGCGATTAAAACTATCCCCAGGGCAATGAAATCAATTTTCAGTGCAATAAATATTTAATGTTTAGCAGTGAAATAAAAGCCCAACAGTCATCCTATCATTGGAGCGGCTACAAATTTAAACACTGATGCAATCTTTTTTTTTGTCTCGGTCAGATTTATGAAATGTTCCACTGTATACTCATTACTTAAGTCCAATGTTAAACAAGCACTCTTGAACCACAGTAATGAAATCACTTTATTTTAATTAAAGCAATTAATTAAGAAGACGATATGCGGGTCTCTTTAATACTGCAACATTTCTTTCCACCATATGGTGATGTACATTTACATTTTTGTTTTTAATAGACATATTTTAACCACCTGTTGTGTCTTTATACTCATTGTTCTGCCTCACACTTTGGAAAAGATCCATAAATTACATTTTACTCATGCTATCAATATCTAAACAGCAGTAATGGCTGTCAGTCCACCACTTTGGTCCAGAGTGAAATATCTCAACAGCTACTGGATGGATTGCCATTAAATTTTGTTCAGATATTCAGTGGATGAACCCAACTGACTTTGGTGATCCCCTGACTGTTCCCTCAGCTTCACCATGTGGTTCACGTTTGTGTATTTTCATTTTGAAAACTGTATGAATGGCCATAAAAATTTGTTACAGACCTTAATGTTTGCTTTTGGATATTTTTTTATAACTTCAGTTATCCCTTAATTTATATTCTAGCAACATAAAGTCAGCTCTGTGCTCATGGAAGAGGTCCAGCAATAACCCTGTGTGCTTACACACCTGTCTGTTATTGATACACCAACTCTTCTACCTCCCCTAAGCGTGAAAGTTGGGTGAGAAAGGGCGGACGACATGCAGCAAAGGGCAACAGGTCAGAGTCTAACCTGGGCCGCTGCAAAGGACTCAGCTCACATGGGGCACACACTCTCCCACGTGAGCTAGAAGTCTCCCCCACTCAGGTATTTTATGCCCAAATTAAAATTGTGCTTAAAAACAGGTGGCTGGAAACACGGTTATTATAAGGATGTTAGCATGCTGATGTTAGCATTTAGCTCAAATTGCAATGTTCCCTCTTTTATGATGAGATTGAGGATGAGTTAACTATCACGTTCCTTTTACCAGTCAATAGGCATCTTGCTATCAACAATAAACATTCACTCCAAAATCAGTTAGTCTCCTACTGTACTCTTATCAACCCAAGTATTGACGTCTCAAGGATACAATCTCCGTGTTTACGATGACCTCCAGGCCGTTGGGATGGAACACTCCGCTGATGTTCATGTTGAACTTGTCGAACTTGTGGATGGCCTGAGCTGTGCGCACATCCCATAGCACGCCGTCATTCAGCACCAGGTCATCTGTTGGGTTGAAGGTGGCACAGTTCCTCTTGTAGTTGTTAGCCAGGTCTGGGTTGTTTAGAGTCAGAGTTACCTGGCCTGTCTGGATGTCGTAAATCTGGAGAAGACACAAGCTAAATGTAAGCATTCACCATTGATGTGTGGTGTTTTTTCTGTATTGATCATTACATAAACTCATATCATCCTGTTAAAATGCTGACAGACATACCCGTGCTACATGTTCCTTGGTCCCAATGACACGATCTTGTGAAAGCTTACTGAACTCCACATAATGATCGCCCAGAAAAGAATGCCTGAAGACAACCAGAGCAACATTTCAACATTTAATCAAAGACACAGAGCCAGCCTGGGTTTAAAAGCTGAGTAGTTTAAAACTTATAATTGCTTAAAGACGCAGAAGAAATCCAAATCCATCGGCAGAGTCCCAGTGTTGCCTTGGTTAAACTGTACGGATGAATGATGCAAAGTGCTTGTGTTCCATGAACTGAAGACTGCAGCCCTCAGGCTGTTAGCGTACATAATTAAACAGCATGTCATCTCCTTTCGGCAGCTCGCTCTTTTGACAACATAAAGCTGCTGTAATATTGGGCAGGGAAGACCACATACTGTACATGGAGGCAGCAGGATCACACACAGTAGTCATGTCATATTCGTGTCACAATTCTGCACTGCAAATGTTTGTTTATCTAAGATTTTCTTTGTAGCTGGTAAAAAATATGAGATTGGTCTCTTAGGCAAACATCACTTACTTCATGATGAAGACTGATTTCATGCCCCACAGTGCAGACAGAGGGTAACTCCAAGAGGCTGACGTCAAGAGCAGAGAGCCATCCTAAAAACACAAAATGTTATGGTTGAAAATCTCCTCTGAGAGACATATAAACTCTGCTTGAAATAATAATGTGTGTCTCATTTGGTTTTTCCACACAAAACGTTCAATTACATGGTTAAAAATCCCTATTATCCCTATTTTTTTTGGAAAATCCTGCATAGTGTACCTTTAACTGCTTTATGTAAGATGTTACACGGCTTCAACTCGGACCTTCAAGTAAAGCAACAATGTGCAAAACACATTTTCAGCTTTAAATATCTCACACGTAAGAGGAGAGTGAAGTTGCATTCAGCAACAGCAGCAACACATAACATAAAACTGTTGGTATTCTAGTAGCTTTGTCTACGGACCCGTGAGGGCTCCAGGTGAGTGATGGCTGAACTGTGACAGCTGTAGCTGGCTTCCTCCTGGCCTGTAAACACATTGTAGAGTTTGAGCTGCCCTGTGCACGTCCCGAGCATCAGGAACCGCTCGCGAGCTGAGAAGGCACAACACATGAATCCACTCTCGTCTTCGTCTGCCTCCCTGAACACGGAGATGGGACGGAACCTGGAAAACACAAAGTAGAGAATGTAGAGAAAAGGTTGTGGAGGATGGTGAAGTAATCCAACGTTGTGTTCATTGAAAGAAACAAAAATCTAACAAACCTGCTGAAGATGAGATGTCTGTCAAAGCAGCCTCCATCCACTCCTCCATATTTAGGATATATAACCCGCCGTGTGTGTCGGGATGTAAAGTTGATGGGTGCTTGGCGTCTCTGTTTGGGCTCGGGGCATTGGTGGGGGGTGAAGAGAGAGAAAGGTGGGCATGTTGCCACAGGGTTTTTACAGCGTGCATGCTGCTCCCTCAGGTACTCTGTGATGATGCTGTCTAACGCAGGGGGGGAGGGCAGGTGCCTGTCAAACTGTTTCTTCATGGCTGGACTCTGGCTGAAGGCGCCGTGGTCAGATTTCTGCCTAAGCACCCGAGGTTTCTTGCAGCTCACCGTGCCACACCCGGTTTGCCGTTCACGAGAGAAAATGATTCGTCCAATCAGTGGAGAGCCGTTGCTACAGGGTGGGACAGATGTTGAGGGGAAAGCAGTAGAAGGACAGACAGCAGGTTGTGATGTAGAAGGACGTGTTTGTGGATTAGTGGATCCGGGGGTGGATGGATGAGAGGGGTGGCTTCCGAGTCTTGACCCAACACCATTGGCGAGCCGTGGGGTGCGGGGTAGAGTAGCAACAGGGGAGGCAGGTGGGGGAGGGGCGACAGGAGCGAAAGCAGAAGTTGAATGTGCAGAATGAGACAGACATGCCATTGGGAGATCTGCCTCCTTGGTGAGTGTGGTGGCGGTGTCATGAAGGCCTTTGGCCACAAGGTGGTTCCTGATAAGCAACAGCAGCTCTTTCTCAGGAAAGGAGATCCTGGACTGAGCGACCACACTGGCCCTCTGCAGCCATGCCAAAGAAACGTCCGTACCGATGAGCAGCGGTTTCCCAGAGATCCTTTCTATCAGTTCAGCAGCAAACTTACAGAACTTGACATGTTCGCTGCGTTTGTCCTGGAGCACAGGCTCCTTCATGAGCTGCTGGATGTGTCCGCTGCTGAACAAAGGCAGCTTGCTGATGATCTGTCTGACGGAGCTGGAGCGAGACAGACCCACCAGAGCCTTGCAGGCCAGAGCTCGGATCTGATCTGCATCTGTAATGGGCATCTTCACCGTCAGCAGGGACAGCAGCACCTACAGAACAGACGCAGGATGTAAGTTAAAAACAAAGGCTGACAGAACAGAAGGCTTATTTAAAAGCGTATTTTTTTAGGAAAGTTCCCAGCTGAGTAAACTGACCCGGTCGTGTCTCAGAAAAATCCTCTAAATTCTACTGAAAGGCTCTTCAGTACTTTGCTATCTTATTTATCCCAGGAAACGCAGAACTCTTTTTTAAAGAGTAAAGGAGAAACTGCTCTGCAATTGTTTGCTCAGGCAGCACAAAACTCAACAATTATCACATTTCTGACCAAGTGGTTTTAATCAGTCAAATCAACTTGTTTAGAGATTTAGCTTTGATGATTAAACATGTGCCTGAGCAAAAATCATTCACAGAGCAAACGTTTAAACAGATGTTCTGATCTGATGTTTGTCTCATGTTTTATCTTTACATCAGCTAATCCAAGTGTAGTTGGAGCCTCTTGGCACAATAGTTGCTTTCCAAATCCCAATTTTACAGCCTGACATGTAAATCCTAATCTAAGATGAAGACATCTGTGTGTTATGCAGGTTAAGTTGATGTCTATTAATGCCAAATCAACATTTTTTTTCTTGCTGCCTGTGAATTAGCATGTTATAAAAAATGGTCAGTTTTCTTTCTGCATAGTCCCATCAAAGTGTCCTTAATTGATATAATGAACTTTAAATCTATGCCTTGCATGGCAGCTCCACTGCAATGAGTGTACGGATGTATGTGTGTGTGTGTGTGTGTGTGTGTGTGTGTGTGTGTGTGTGCGTGTGACTTAATAAAGTGTGCACTGTTCACAAGATAAGGGCACCATATAAATCCAGTCCATTTACCACTGCAGCTCTTAGCAGCACCTGTCTTGATGAACAAATATGTCTCAAAACTCTGACTGCTGCAACAACTTTAAACCCAGTCTTACAGAATGACTATAAAGACTTTAAGGTCACCCTTTGGTACAATCACAATACAGTCCTTGCCCCTACTACTTAGCCCTGACCCCTCCGTTTTGCACGTTCATGTCTAGGAGTAGGGTGTCCCGATTCTTGTTGGGATAGAGGGGTAATGTGAAGTGTTAGGGCTACATTGCCCTCCTAGCAGAGTTTTTCAGAGGCACACTTCAAACTATTATGAAAAATCATCGACAAGATGGCTGCACAAGCAACAAAAGAAACCCACAATTGGATTTTCTTATAAAGATTTTAAAATTATGATAACCATTGTGTAATGGTAGTTTAATATCCTCTCAATATATTATGGTCCTTCTCTTTATAACAAGCATAACAAAAAATGAAACGCTTGTAGTATCCTGATGTCTCAGTAGCTAACTACCTATCCAGTTAACGTAAATTGTTTTTGCTGATTTGTTCATGACAGTCCCACATTTTGACATGTTTTTAAGTCACACCCCCCCCTTTGATGGTACATGACCCCTGAATTTCAACTCAAGTCCAGCAGCGAAGTTGCTGCACTTGTTACCGCTCCTCTAATATCAGTGCAGGCTGGCAGGGTAGGAGCACGGGTTTCCGCCTTGTAATGAAAAGGTGATTTTTTATTTGATGACTTGTTAAATCGATAACTTGAAACTTAATTTTTGAGCAAACCATGAGCATTCTGACAACTACAAAAGGCTGCCTTCTGTCAACGCAAGAGAAATCCCCTCAGCAGAAGACAGCATATTCGCAATACTCAGCAATACTCAGCAACACTCGTCGCGTCTGTTCACGTAAACATCAGCATCAATGACTAACAATGACAAATCAGGGTCGCGAAGGGTTGTACTTTTTCATAAGGGGAGATTTTATCAACTACCCCTCGAAACGCTGTTGCAAAGGGCAAGGTGTAGGGGTAAAAATATGTGATTGGGCCATTGTCAGTGTGTTAAAAAATGTAAAATACAGCCTTAAAAACCACAGTCTTTGACGACTGGTGTAACTTAACTCTACCTTGATGCCATTGTTGGACTGCACCACATTCCACATCTTGGTGAGCACACTCTCGCTGGCTTTGGTCTGCTGAGGCAGGCGGCGACGGGGGGTGCCTGCGATGAACTTGCCAATGCTGGACATGCGTTTGTCTGGAGCACATACGCAGTTGATGACGACCTGCAGAGCTGACTTCTGAATCTCGGCATCATTTACAAACACCTCTCCCTCTGCCACTGCCAGGACTATACTCATTCCTGAGGGGGAAGAAAAACAAATAATTAAATGAGAAACCTTGCACAAAAATAATACTTGGAGTCACGCCATCTCTCAGAGGAGCTGGGCACAGGTATTATGAAATAAACCAAAATGAAAATACAAAGCTGCTGCATGTTATTACATTCTGTGTGGAGTGATAATCCTTTTAATTTTATTGCACTACATTTCTAAAAAGCAAATGTCCATGCTCCATTATGATGGGACACTAGACCAGGGCAGTGTGGACAAATTTACAGTTACAGCTGCTACAACAACATACTTTATGCCATCCTGCTTGAATGTATTGGTGATTATTTGCTGTATACATTTATTTTAACATTGCTGATTCATATTCAATACAAAACACTTAAGCGGCATCGCACTCTGATAACACCTACCAACAGTGGAAACAGTGGATCCTCCCTCATCGAGCACAGCAACAGCCTCAGACAACAACAGCTGGGTCTTTGGAACAACTGTGAGGATGCTCAGGATGTCCAGGGCATAACGCACTGTATCGCTCCTACAGCGAGAGAAAGATTCATCATTATATTACATTATCAAATCATTATATCACCACATAACACATCACGTCGTCAAATAACTGTAAGTGACAAAGCTCTCTGGAAAAAATGTAAAAAAGATGATAAAGCAGGAAGCAGGGAGGCAAACACATGTAATGGTCAGAAAACAAAGAGCTACCAGAATCAAGAAAAAGGCGACACCGCATTAATATGACCATGTGACGACATGCCTGGGGCCCTCTGCAAAATTCTGCTGAACCTGACTCCTACCTGACCCATGTGCCATGTAAACCATTTGCCACTGCCACACAGTCACACCTGACAGCCCAATGCTCACTACGAACCTCCCTACTTTAACAATCTACTCCATCTGTTAGTCAGAGAATAAGTAGACCTATACAGAACAGAAAGAGGTATTAATAAACAATATTTACTAAACAAAATATTTTCCCCAAGATTTCCTTTTTATACATTTTCAAAAATTAACACTATTAATGGCTGAATACTTGATGGTTATGATTTACTGAGAGATTTCGCATCCGTTTCGTAGAGTATGCCCAGCTCTTCTACAGTTTAAAATTAATATTTTATTAGTAGTCAATGTCAATCCATTGTTTTCCATCCTGTGTTCGTCCAGAGTTCTAACTTAACTTTGACTGAGAAACTAGATAATCATCTTGATTTAAAATGATGTGCTCCTATGAGAATTGCCTTCACGCCCATATATTGCCTACACTGGTCCCCACAGAGGTTGCTGCTGCTGGAAAGCACAAGTTTCATTTCATGCACATGCATATAAATGCACGTTCATGCCTAGCTTGCAACAATAGAAGATTTTCATGGGACAATAACCATCTTACACAATATCATGGTCTCACGGTATCACACAATTACTATTATCATTACTACTATCAGTTACAGTGACACATAAAGGAATGAAAACAGAAGGATTTCATTGGCTTAACAAAAGCTTTATATAACTGAAACCTGAAACCATTTTTTCAATGAGGTGTGTGTAAAAAGTCTGACAGGCAGTTGAGGAAGAAAGAAGATGTGCATACGCAGGTGAGAGTCTTCATCCTGTTGCTTTTTTAATGCTGGGTATCACCACTGAATTCCTAAATCGAATCATTCGATTAGACTAGATTTACGATTCGATATCGATTCAATTGGGGATATTTCAGTAACAATACCAATTTTTGCTAGAATGTGAAAGAGATTCTCAGAGAACTAATACTCAGAACATGATTAAAACTGAATATTTTATAACTTAACGTTGTTTCTAAAGCAGCAACAGTAACATTAAAACAGCAAAGTCCCAATATAAACTCAATATCTCACTAAACAAATCTAAAATGTCAATAAAATAAATTATATTCCTGACATCACAATACTGAGTGAAGTTTAGAAAGAATAAAGAACACAGACATCAGTCAGTATCTGTCAGTCCTGCTGTCCTGCTCCTCCCTCTGCTGCTGAGGAGATTCACTTGCAGGTAACATTAACGTTGGTAAGTGATACATGGCTAACAAACAGTTTGCGTGGGAAGAATCGATTATTTTAACCCAGCCCTAGGTGTGACAGCCGTCAAAGTTTCATTCCACAGTATATGGTTTTAAAGTATACCAATTCATCCGCAATGCAGTTTTCTTTTCCAAGTTGCACTTTAGAAACATTGTTGTCCACTGGCTTTAATCGGATGTAATAAATAGATGTATTTCACTCTGTCAGGCACAAATTCACAGAACAGCCCTGGAAGTGTCCGACAGGCAAGCAAGACATGCCAAAACATGCACTGCAACATTACTATTATTTGCTAACTTCAGACTTGGAGAGGAGAAAACACAAGTTGACCTGATTACTGTTCCCGCAACTCACTCTCACTCTCTGGGTTTTTTTGCTCCTTTTTGTGACCTGAAGGATAATTACGCTCCATCCTCTCATCAAAGTTATGAACACTGACACCTGCTTTGGCATGAGAGGGAGGCGTGGCCGGTGTAACTTGCTATATTCTTAAATAAAGAGGATATTCTATTTACTCATAGGGGCGTGACAGAAATAAGCTGTAGGAAACGTTAAGGAGATTCGTCCATCACACATATCCCCCTTCAAAAAACTTTTTGAATCTGGATGATCCACACAAGTCATCCAACTTGACGTTAAAAAAAAGCCTCATCGCCTAAAAGTGAGTTGTTTGCATCCCTGAAGAGGAAATGAGAACTACTGTTTGATCCATACCTGCCATAGTAGGTCCTCCAGTCACAGGCAATGGAAATGAGCTGCAGGAGGAGCTGGACACATGACAGCTTGTGAAAGACCTCCGCTGGTTCCCAGTACAGTCTTAGTGGACCATACTCTATCAGAAACTCCATCATTTCCACCACCTGCTCACGACTGTAGCTGACCGCCTGGGGAAGAAGACGAGAACGCAAATGATCACGACAAGAACACAGACTTCTGCTATTTGTTTACAACAACTAAAACAATAAATAGAGTGACTAAACCACACATTTATTTATTTCTAAGGACTAAACGTACTTTCTGAGTAAAACATTTAAAAATGTTTACATAATAAATAAATTGTCCAGTAACGTCAATATCACTTATCCTTTGTCCTCTGTGTACCTTGTAGTACGGCTGGGAGTGAATGGGGGCACCTCCCTCCGTGCGCTGTAGGGATTGCTTCACCTGCTCCACCTTTATCGCCAGATGGGCCTCAAAGTACCTGCGCAGGGCCATGCAGGTGTGCTTGGCCGTCTGCCTGCTGGAGAAAATCTCATCATCACTCAGCAGCGCTCCTTGGTCCTCAGGGTTCAGGATCTCCAATGTGCTAATCTGGAAACAGTCAGTTCATATCACCGTAAGCATCTGTTATGTTATGATACAGATTTGACTCAGTTCTCGAAACGTATCGTATTTTCTGTGAATGATACGGATGGTTACGTTTTACATGGTTACAGCGAGGCAAACACGACTGTCGGTTTGTCCTACCAGATTGACGAGGCGTCGGAGCCCGTCCTGCCTGTCGAAGAGCTCCAGGACGGCACGGAAGGAGAAGGAGATGGAGAAGAACATGGTGGCGTGGCAGCAGCCGGACGCATGTGAGCATTCCAGCAGCCACAGCGTGTAACCAACCACATCTGACAGGATGGAGTGGGGCAACATGCACACCTTGAGAGGAAAGGACACATTTATGAATACAAATGTGCACTGCTACTAGAGCTGCCAAAAAAATACCACAGTTGCCCTTTAAACAGAACAGACAGGCAAGTTAATAACTGTATCACTAAACTGTAACACAGCCATTAGGTACTTTCGAGATGTATCACATATCGTTATCTAAATTCCAGACAATATTTTATGTCACAATGCAATATGACACATTGCCAAGCTCCAACACCTTTCCTTTGGCACATACATTACCCAAACATCAAGCTGCAAGCAAAATTTGGCACAATTATGGCAACACTCCAGATTTCATTGTGTATTTGCATGACGTGTGTCTGTTCTGTACCCTTTCCATGGCGTCCTGGTTATAGGCAAGGTAGTAGAGGCACAGAGACACTCCAGTAGCAGCCATGGACGGCCTGGGGATTTCCAGCAACTTCTGAACTCCTCCATGAGCCACAAACTCTGCAGCAAACTTCTTGTGCAGCAGCAGCGAGGCGAGGTACTGCGAGGAGAGAGAAAAGTAGAGAAATAAGTCAGAGGAGCTTGACCTTGCATTTTGGCAGCATGGAGGATCAACTGGAGGAGATGGTGTTTACCTTGAGAGCCTCAAAGGTGAGCTGCACGTCATTGGTCTGCTTTAGATCCATGTAATGCATGAGGAGCTCACGAGCCCCCATCTGCATGAACACCGCCAGTAGCTGCAGGAAGGAGGAGAAAGAACGGGCACTGAGAACACATAAATCAGGTACATTCGCTTTACTGTGGAACTTATAGATGACAAGTTACTGGAAACAATGTTAAATATTAAAAAAAAGTCCCCACACATTTTTACCAAGAATTTTCAAAGTTTTTCCATAATATTTTTTTATGTTTTCAGTAGTTTAAATGGGTAGGCCTCTGTAGCAACACAGCCATATATTATAACAAATGCACTTCCCAGGCATTTGCAGGAAAGCAAACTGGTAACACTTTGTAACTTTACTCGCTCGTCAAGACATTTCCGCCACCAACTAGCTGCATAATTATGTCAACTGCTGCCAGACCGAACCTGCACATAGGGGTACTATGGAAAACATCAAGGGCACGCCCCTTATGGGAGGACAGAAAACAAAAGATCATATAGATATTAATGCAATTTGACGTGTTTGGATCATATTTCTGGCAAGTTTGAAAGCATTTTTTTCTTGCTGAACAAACGTTTGTTTCATGGATATTTAATAGCTGTTTTGCAACCTTGCTAAACCAGAACACAGGTGATACCTTAAAAAATTAAAGTCCATTGCCACCATGTCCCTTCAGTTTTGCTCTGTCCAAGTGGATCAATGACCCAGCCCAATGGCCTGATATTGCTTGTCCGAACATCTTTACATGTATAAGTGTCAGGATCAAGATACCAGGGGTCTCATTGTGTACGCACAAAACGAGGCCTGATAGACGTGTACACCATTTCCCACGCAAAAGATGTGATCTAAAAAAAACAGACTTGATGGGAGAAACTTTGACCCATGCTTATAAACATTTTGGAGACAGGAAATTGGCGACACACATGATGAGGTGGAAGCCTGATTGTAGAAGTTGTTGAATATTTTTTGGCGCATGACATTTTTGGCTTTTGTCTGTACGTACATTTTTAGTATCCTACGCACGGTTTTCTAAAAGAGAAAATATATAAATATATATATAAGACTGAATCACCAGCTATTGTTAGTCTAAGTGTTGTCTGTTAGTGGCCAACTGTTTGAACTACAGGCTGAGATTTAGTTGGAGACGTCAGTCTGACGCTGCCATACTGTATCACTGTAACATTACTGTAGCACCCAACCACCCAAGCTAACGTTAGCCATCCATCAGCAGTAACTGTCACCAGCATCATTTAGTGGTTCACCACACTGACAGTCAATATTTACATATCTTTCGTGGCTCAAATCTCAGTCTGACAGCCTGGTTAACAAGCTACACAACAGCTTTCTGGCATCTTCCTGTTCCTCTCCTGTTGTGACAGCGCATTCTATAACTCCAAAAGGGGGCGCAGCCTTGGCAATGACAATGTACCATCGGGTCGATGTGTATCATGTGATCTAGTGACACTGACAGTGACAATAGTGACACAATGCAGCACTAGATTTTGAATTAGTAATAAACAGACCATATTGTGCATAATGTTGGACACGTTTTGAGATTTTTATGAACATATTTTAAACAACAGCAAAAACAATGTCCAAAAACAATGTACTTTTCCAAACTATGTCCAGGCCTGAAAAACACCTTCTCTAATTTCATTACTATTTCATGACCGTGGGAACCCTGATAAAAAAAGCCTGTTAGTGTTTAACAACTTCCTATAAACTTAAAATAGATGAGACGACCCTTTAAAGTCACTCTTTCATAGTATCAGAACTAAACACAGTAATTTCTTTAATCATAATTAACGAAGACTGACATCTGCTGGCAGGTCTGTGACAAGACAAGGGAAACGCATAACTTGAATACAGTGATAAATAAACTACTGCTATTGACTGTGTAGGCTGATGTAAATGGACAAACCTCCTGATACTCTCCCAGAGGCGTGAGATATTGCAGGATGAGTCTCTGCTCGATCTCCGGGGTCAGAGGGTACAGATGATAGTTGTTGCCAATCACCCAGGGGCTCATCTCAGACCAGCTGCTGTTGGAAAGCTCGCTGAAGGTCCTTTCTGGCTCTGGCAAAGAGAAATTTAGCTTCTGTTTTGTGATCCTGCCGCTCTCCCTCTCCACCCTTCTTTTCAGGTAACTGCTGCCATCAGACATGCCTTGATGTGCCAGTGAACCTGGGGCAGACATGGGCTTCATCATGGTTTTAACAGCCGAGTTGGTGCGGCTGCTCGTCTTATGAGGGGAGTTCAGTCGGAACGAGAGCTCGTTTTCAGGCTCGATGGTTGAGAAGGGAATTTCGCCATCCTCCTCCGGCCCCACCCCCTCCCTCTCAGCCCCGTTCCTCCCCGGTGTAAAGGGCTTCTCTTCAAAGCCTCCGTCAACAGTCTCCTCATCCAAAGGTAGCAAGGGCTCACTCAAAGTCTTCCTGGGACTGGGGCGTTTGATTTCCCTTTTATTCTCCGCATCCTTATCCTGAAGCTCACGCAACCGATGCAGCATCAAAGGCACCTGTCAGAGTGAGACATGAAAAACAAGTTGATGGAAAGTTGCTGTTTCACATTGCCTACTGATGATGAGCAAATTTCTCTGTGGGATAACACAGATCTATCAGTTGCTGTAATGCCTTGTCCATCACTATGTACTTTTACATTATTCATTAAAATAAAACCAACATTTGAGACGGCAGAACCCTCTACTGACCAAAACTGAGTTTTCCTCCCTGTAGTTGGCTGCAATGTCCTGGTTCTCCATAGCGCCGGCCAACAAGCCAGTGGCGTAGATCCTGAGGGGCTGCTCGGCCTCCTGAGCCCACTTAAACAGCCTTTCAACTATGCCCTCCTGAGAAGAAGAAACACAGGAGAAATTTGTCAAGAAACAAGAATATGAACAGACTTTTAATGAGAGTAGTGTGTTTTGCCCAACTTGTTCCCATATTGTCACAGGTGCTGTTCTAAATTAAAAGTATCTATTAGTATTAGTCTACATTATTCTTTTCAAATTAACCTTTAAAAGACTTTGTACATTTTAAAAAACAGTCAGGTGACAGTTTATCTGTATCTGTAAGTCAACTGTCATAGAAAGGTGGTTAAAGTGTAACTAACTTGCAGACTGGACTCTGACTCCCCAAACAAAAACTGATGTTGTCTCTGGCTATCCACATTTGATGAAGTTTTTGTTCAGTACAATTGACTCTGTGGTAACTCTACCTCAGCATCCTGCCTTTACCTTCTACCTGTGTGTTTCTGCCAACTGCTTTAGTACCAAATAAACCAGAGTGCCTGAGCAATATGCAAAGATCTTCCTCTCAAATCAAAATGTGAGCTCCTCCTTGTATATACAGTGTTCTCTTTGTTGTTGTGATGATGGTTAACTGAAGGGCTGAAACAGTTACCTGCTTTACAAAAAAAACACAATAAAATTCCATTCCCGACAGTCAGTTATTACCGTATCAAATCTGAAGTATCATTAAAACTGCATTTGATTACAGGGCTTTGAAAACTCATGGTAAACACTGTCCAGCATCAACATTCCCTTGTTTACAGAGTGGGCTTGCAGCATGCAAAACTAGTGATACTACTGGTCGCTCTTCTTTATTTACAGTGCAAGCATGTAGTGCACATTTGATATGGTTTTTGTGTTTATATTAGGTATTGACTATGTTATTATTTTTATTTATAGACAAAATGTATTTCCTCACAGCTTTAGTTTTATCTCAATGTATTATTGTTCTTTCGATTCTCTGATTACGTTCCTGTAGACATTTGCTTTTTGCTGAGTCACACTATCTTATGATAGTGATTAACACATCTACATGTGCCACTGTTTGAACTACTAATTCAGGAAGACAGTCTTTGAGAAGCTTTCTTAAACTTGCATATGGAAAAAAATTAACCAGCACCCCCCACTGCGGACAGAGATATTACAGTAGCAGAGGTGTTGAAGGGATTAGGGCAGAATGAATCAGACTGTTTAGTTAATTAGCCTGTCAAGGATTCCCTGAGTCACTCAGATCTCTTGATTAGCCAATGATTATATAAACAAGAGGCTTATAAATTTAGTTTAAGAACTGGTATGAATGCTACAGATAAGCTAGTACAAGGAATAGGATTCTGAACTCTTCAAGTAGAGGGCAGAGACCCTCTTAAGACAGAGTGGTGATACTAATGATCTAAGCAAGTAAATTATTACTGATGTATTTTAGACTGTAATCTCTGACAAGCTGTCTTTGTGTTGTGTTTTTGTACAGTATTGTGTTGCATTTGAATCTGGTCTTTGTAGTGTCATTAAAATTAAAAAAATGACTGAATAAATAAAATAAATAGGATGTCTTGATTAGCCCAGCCCACTGTTTTCTACACCCTTCTGAAACTGCCACAGAATCTGACCTCAAAGAAGATGCATAATGCTTCTAATTTTATCTGTGGATTCATTATAAAACTTGGGGGAAGTATTTCAGTGTGTGTGTCAATACTTTTTGGACTTTTTCAGCACATTTTTACAACACTGCAATAATGCGGATAACCATGATATAAAATGTGTACACCATATTATCTCTGATCAACTGTATTGTTTAAATCAGCATGCTCAACACAAATCTATAATGCTGTCAGTAGAAGGCATGTAATCATAAATTACTTAAAGTGCCTTCAACCACAAAAACAGCGTGTTGAATATGCATCTGCAAAACTATAAGAGCATTACAGAGTGACCTAAGAGCTGAAATTAATGTGTACACATTGTCTGAACAAGAGAAAAAAAGAGACAACTAACTGCTGTTATCTTATAATTAACTCAGGTAATAAACCCACCTTTTCCTGAAAGACAACAGCCGTCTCCAATCCAGGCATGATGTTCTGAAGCAGGCGACAAGCTGCTGCATTGAGGGAAAATTCTCGGCTGGTCATTACGTAGCTATTCACCAGCTACAAAATAAAGAAAAATAAATCAATCACCCTCTGGCTTGGATGCGAAAAACAGCCCCTTATTCTGTATGAAAACAGCCTATAAAGCGATTCTTACTGTGTTCATAAAGTCATCATTCTTGAACAGGATCTTGAGCAGGTGCCCTAACACACACTCTGGATCAGCTCTCCCTAGTGGCCAAGAGAGAAATGTCAAAAACATACACCATACTCAAATCTCCAGTCATCCTCCCAGTATGTGATCTTTTACTTATTCATACCAGGGTGTCGATCATCAAAGGGGTCTGGATCCGCTTTGTGGTACTCTTCTGTCTCTTTCTCAACACGCTCTGAAATTCTGGAAATTACAGCACATCAACACATTTACCATCTTTGAGTCACACCAACCGAAACACAGCTTGTGGGACTACTTTATCATAAAGAGTTTCAACTAGACTACTTACTTAGTGAGGATGTTCACCAGCTCCTGTGTGCTGCCTTGTTGCTCCCTCTCCCACTGTTCCAGTAGAGCAGTCAGCTCTGCCTTGGAGTCCACACTGGCAGATGCCGACGCCATAGCGCAGCCTGTCAGGGTGGGATACACTTTATATGTGTTCATTTTTATTATTTATACAATCGTTTCTGCTACCCCAAGGGGGGTGTGACAAAGTCTGCTGCTGGGTGTTGTGGTGTATAATGTTATAAAGTCAGCAAAAACACACATAGGAAAGCATGGTGGCATGTTAGTGTGATGATATATCCCGCTATAATCAGGAAAATAAAGAGAGAGGAAGCAGATTTGCTCCATCGCTTTACTAACGTCTAACTACTGTGTGTGCAGGTGCAGCTGCCCTCCAGGGACTGCAACTGTCAAACAGCACTTCAAAATAACTACTGCTATTCAAGTTAGCATGTTCATTAATATATTTTAGCATTATTCCTGCTTTGAATGGGAAACACAATCTCAGCTCCCACACTTGGGAGTGTTTTCCTACATGCACTTACTGTACCAAGCAGCAACAAACTCAGACTCTGCCTGTTGCGGTGTTTGGCTAGCTAAACTGTGGCTAAACAAGGAAGCTAATATACTTAGCTCGCTAGCGACACTCATAAAGTGGCCAGTTTTGAATTCCAGTCCTACAGTTGACATTACGTCTGAGCTGTCCAGACATGTACAGCTTAGTGTGTCACATTCAAACCACAGTCGAGCCTACGAAACCTGCCTGTACATGTAGTGTAGCGCTGTGGCGTTAGCTAGCAGCATCACAGGTAAACCTGGCTACGTAGCTAGCATGCTAACTTTACCTCGTTGTTCCGCTCAGTTCTCCTTCGGTTTTCCCAAATTTACCAAGGCTCGTATCCACCGATATCAGCCCAAATTTGATTACTCACAGGTGAATATCCACGTATCGATCACCGTTTCACAGCTACGGCTTTATTTGCTTTATTGTAGCTTTGTGTTCACGGTTTATTATCATTATGGCGAACACGTTCCTCACGTCATCACGCGAGCGACGGTCCACCTTTAATGACGACCAGATTCAACAACAAAACATTGCGAAACACCATTTATTCAAACTGATGAATTATAGCAAAGCAGGTATTGCAAGTTTTTGTCTGACAAGATCATACACATTTACCAAGTTACAGTCACATAAAAACAATTCTTATTTTTCCACGTAGCAAACAGATTATGTTCAAATACATGTTACTAATATAAAAAAATAGCATTTAACAGCATTATATTATATAGAATTACAACAATTACATACAATAGTTCGTCGTACTGATCATTAGAAAAACCACTGCTGTCACATTGGAGCAAAAAGGTTAGGATTCAGTGAATTTAGAGTGATTAAGGTTTACATTGTGTCTGTAAGTTTTCTGTGGTGCATGCATACAAATGTTATGTACAGTAAAAATCACTTCCCAAACATTAGTCATCTTGTAGTGGTGAGTCAAAGGTAACTTCCCTTTCTGTGTAGCCTTGTATTTCATTGACTCAAAAGACTTCATTTGTTCTACTGATGTGTGTGGAGTTCAAAGGTTAAATGCATCTGTTTAACTCTTTGTAATTCTGTGTAAAACTGACTTATTGAGGTACCCAATGATCTGGAAAGAGAGAACCTTCATTCAAAATCATTGTATTTACAGTATTGTACAGCAACAGGTAGCAGGATAGTTGTCAGCATTAACTTTGAACTCATTTCCATAAACAAAGTAAATGTGTGAGTTCCCTTTCCACGAGTAGGTCACCTTGGTGACGGGGATCAGCTCTATGGTTTGACGCTGCAGACAAAGAGAGCAAATGTGAGCATGTCACACTAATGCACACACTAATGTCCAGTCCATTAACACTGAGAAAATATTATTTCATGAGTATAGCAGGCTTTAAATGAAGTAGGGGCACTGTTACCTGTTGTAGAATGCGTGACGTCTGGGAGAATTTGCCCTGATGTTCACTGACAAGGCGCTGTGCAGCATTCACCACTGTAGGGTCTGGGAAGCCCATCACAGGGTATACCTGCGCAGGGTTATCAGAAAAAAATATTAACAAGTGCTGAATCACCATCACTGTTGATGATTTTCATTTCTGGGGTGATGAATCGAGCAGGATAACCAAACTTGTGCTGGGGCAATTATAACCTCTGAATTTAGCGTCAGAATGAGGCCAAACACCACCTCAACACAGTTCACGCACTGCATAGTGAAAGGAACGTGCAAGCAGCAACACATTCAGTCCTCCATCAGTGTCACACAGGATGTGTTTAGCCACAGTGCTTAAGTGTGGTAACCCAGGTTTTGGCAGTTTAGAGAGCCCAAAACACAGTATCTGAATCTACACGCATAGAAGTAAAGAAAACAGACTAAAAGGTCTCAGTTAACCTCATACAACCTTAGTGCAACACAAAGGTTATGTGAGCTATGTAGACCACTGAAATGGTTTGAAATGTGGATGGCTTGTTTGTGTAGATATGGGTGAAAGTAGAACAGCTGTACCACTGATAAGCATGCCTGGTTATCATTCTAATAAGTCAGGCAAAGCATTTCTCCCCAAATATCTAAGCAATTTGCATGTTCTATGTATTAAAATAATATATAATCCTCTCATATCCACATCTTGTGTCCCCTGAGAAAGTGAGAAACGGTATTTTACCAGGTACTGGGAGTCCTTGAAAAGCTCCTTGCCAGACACCTTGCTGAGGTTGTCTATCTGCAGTCCACTCGACTGTTCCACAACATAGTTGTCAGAGTTGGTGGTCCTGAAAGCATGCGCAAAAAAAAGGAACAATCTAGTTTAATTTTACAACTGCTATATGCTAATTAGCCATATAAAGTAACCATACATGTTGATGACCTTCAGATTGTTAAGAAAGACTATTCATTGCTTAAGTTAAGTCAGACAATCTTGAGGGAAACAGTACCATTTCACGGTGAGCTTGATGTAGACCAGAAGCTGCTGTTTTCCATGACATGTCTCACATTGCTTCGATCCTTGCCCGTGACAGTGGCTGCAACTGTAAACAGAATACTCTTTAGTAATCATCAGTAAATATTATTATTTAAATGCATTTTTACTTCATTAGAAATCGATGAAATGCAATGGGTACTGCTTACTTTTCTCTCCCTCTGCCACTGCAGTGGTGGCATCGGTCATCTCCGTGGCGGTAACCAGATCCATTGCACACCCAACAAACTTTCTAACAGGAGCAAGAAAAGAAATCATAACATTACCATATGATGTTCATAACAGTCTTAAAGTAACCCTTTCGGTGGAAAAGGAAATGAGGAAATTACTTACATTACCAGCACCGGCGCAGTCTTTGCAAGGTTTTCGCCCCATTCCCACACACCCATGGCAGGGCTGTGTATGAAATGTTTCTCGTCAGTGAAAATCTCTTAAAGCAATTACAGGACATTTTTCCTCTCCAAACACGTGTTACATAATTTACCTTCGTGGACGATGTGTAGGGAACCTTTATGATCTGTTTGTCATCCGCAAAAAAAGTGGGGGTTTTAGCAGGAATGTCCCAAGGACCTGGAGGTGGTTGGACATAGGCATCCACTGGCTGACCTGATTCAAATAATACAACATATCAGATTATCTGTGAGCAGTCGCCCTAAATAGCAGCAGAAAACTGAGAATTCAACCCCCGCAACTAATATATGGTAATAGTACTGCACCTTTGTATGGCTCGTGACTCCACTCTGTAGATCTTGATTCAGTAAAGGTTTCCAGGCGGTACTAAGAAAAAGCAGCAGTGGAGAATATGAGAATTTTTTACTTTGGCATTAATGCGCTAGACATCCCAAGCTATGAGACAAACTATTACTTCTATTGATTTTCCAGCCTTTCTATCAGGTCTTCCAAACACAGACTCCGTCTTACCCTGTAGGTATTGAACGCATCCATGCCGGTGATCACACCATCCTTTGCTGGTGCTTTGCTGTAGCAGCACTTGCTGGAGGCATACAGGAGAAGCGCCTCCCGGGCAGTGTCTTCAGTTATAGATGGGATACTGTGAGCATTGAGGGAATGAGATACAGTAAGTCATGCAGATAATCCTTTAAGAAGAAGTGATGTTTTTAATAGCGTCTGAAGTGCTAAGACTGCTTTAATCTTACAACACATCCTGGAAATCGTTTGGCAATATTACGAGCTATGCTAGAAAAAGAGGAAATAGTTTTAGCTTACTTCCAATTTGGTTGTTCAGGACTAGGTGCAGGCTGAGGAGCTGGGAAAGCAGGCATCGGAGGGGGCAGATATCCACCTACAGCACAAAATGAAAGTTTTTTTTTTTTTACTGTGTTATTGCTTTACGTTAAGAGCAATCATTTCTAGTGCTTTTTCACATAAAGCATTCGCTTAGTGGACACTTTATTAGGTACTTTTGTAAAAATCCAATACAACAGCTCAGCCATATATTCTAATTTTAAACAGATAATAATGTTCAGTTCCATATTTATTATGTAGGTTGTAGTTATACATTGAAAGGTGTTTCTAATGTTTTGCACATTATTAGAAACACATTTAAATATAATAGCGTCCAGTTCAACATGACTAACGCCGACCTTAGTGATAAACATGATTTACATCATGTGATATTTATACAGAATTTAAACAAGAGCTTAAACTGGAAACTTATCTGTTGAATGAATACCAAAAGTACAGACAGGCTGTTTTGTAATTTTAGAGGGAACAACAACAGAATTCCCAAAGTCACATAACAATCGTTTGGGAGATCAGTATCATATTTTGTTTAAATGTAAGAATGTTGGAGCGCACAGTAGCTCACCTGGTAGAGCAGGCAACCCATGCACTAAGGCTTTATCCTTGCTGCAGCAGCCGGGGTCAGACCCACAGCCCTTTGCTGCATGTCGTCCCTTCTCTCTCTGTCCCCCTCTCGATTAAAAGGCATACAGCCCCCAAAAATATCTTAACAAGAAAGAATGTAGCTAAATAAAGTACAGAGAAAGGTATTTGTCAGTCTATGTTGTTACAATCAGATAAACCAAAAGTTACTTGCAAACTAGATGCCTTTTTAAAGAAATTCCTCTCTTTGTTTAACAGTTGGTTTACTTTAGCTAAGCCTTGGGCCACTGTTTTGATATGATTGTATGTTATGTTTGTGCTCCATAACATGTGATCACGTTAAATAAATGAGATGAAAATGAATTGACAAAAACTGTCCATTAGAAGAAAAATTAATATTATTTGGGAGAGCTGCCACACTGGATTGCAAAGGATAAGTAGACGTGTACCTGATAAAGTGGCCAGGAAGCGATCATGACAGAATTGTGAAAGAGGTTTAGTCATAATGTCTGTCAGCGGGGAGAACCAAGACTACAGACTTTACCTCCTCCTGCCACTGTTCCTTCATAGCCAGGCATGCTGTCAAACATGCTGGCCGGAGGAGCGCTGGGGCCCTGCTGGGAGTCTGCTGCGGGTGGGGCGATCATTGCTTAAACAAACCAGAGCCAGAAGAACCAGTTCAGTCACATGAGTGGATGAAGACTTTCACATCATAAATCTTATAAAAGTTTTCAAGCATCGCACAAACGACTCGCCCACAAAAACTGTTATAGACTCTAATGCGCGTCAATGAATCTTTCCAGAAAAACAAACTGAATTCTTGACGTTTCCAAGTTGTAAACATGTTTCTAAATGACACCTGAAGTGTCCAAGAGAGTGACTTACCGTGCCCTTCCGTGTTATTATCCATTCTGAGATGTCTTACAGCAACAACAAACACTCACGGACAGGACTGGGACCACTATCAAACACTATAAGTTAGGTGTAAGTAGTAGCGCATGCACACACCACTCCTCCTGCTCGTACGTGCGGCGACGACTACCCGAAGTAACCTGCACGTAAGGTGACGTCACTGATGTGTGTAAGCCACAGAAGCTACAATCACGACAATATTGTAACTGTCTTTACATCCAGACTGTAACTAAAGCCTTCAAGTTCACTGCAAAAGCGTCATTATAAAGCCATGGAGCTTACCGCGTGGTCCCGTTGCTGCTGGTATATAACCCGGATTGGCTATACCGTATGATCTGTTGGGCTCGCTGTAAAGTAACAGAAACAGAAAGTTAGGCCACTGGTGTGTTAAAAAAACACGCACTTACATTTACTCTGGAGAAAATACGCAACATGAAGAGACGCTTACTTTATAGGCTGGTACTCCATTTCAAAGCGCTGAAATACAAATACAAGGCGTCATATGTGCTCTAATCACAGTCAAGCAGTCTGTCACCAATCATCATGTGACAAAAAGCTGATCATTTACCTTTTATCTCACCCCGGTTCCAAAATCTTGTCAGTAGCCTGACGCCTCTTCTTTGCGCTATTAAAACGCAATAAAACTTCTCTTTTTAGTGTTTTTTTGGTTTAACCTGAGAGCTCGCGCTGATATAAGTGACGTTTTGATGATAACGCACTCACTCAGTTTGGAGAAGTAGAGTTCCCCCACAAATATGCAAAACTCTCATCTAATCAGGAAGTGCGCAAATCCGTTTTATAGGCAGTATACAGATATAAAAAGTGGGCGTGCAGATGTGCAACAAGCTTAAAATGTTAAAATATAACACTCACAAACACAGCAACAAGAACTACGCGATTTATGATACTAAACTGAATAGTTTTTGGAGAAATAAATGTTATTTTCAGTTGATCACAAGCGCATTAAAGCACTGTGGCTGAAAAAATACAGTACCCATAATCCTTTGCAACACTCACGGAAGTCCTTTTCTTTCCTTCCGCCGTCGTTGAGGTCCCTTTTGGATTTACATCGGCGGGTGAGTCCATACAATCTATGTTCATCAGCCATATTTCGTAACTTATTTGACCATCCTGCTATGGATTATCAATCATAGAAGCCCACACTATATATGTTGAGTAAAATTGACCGTTTTGTCATCTTATATCGGCTATAATGTCGCTGTAAAGTGAGGTGCTGCTCCTGAAGCGGCTGACCGGGTGCTAACGCTCTCCCTGTGAAATGGGGTTGTAGCAAAGGCCTGCTGTGCAGCGTGGTTTACATATTAGCAATGTGAAATACCAACTTGGTGTTGCCAACAATAGAAATGAGTGAAATGTTTCTGTGTTTCTGTTAAGGTCACACTGTTAAAGCGGAATACACGAACTAGAGTAGCATGGTAAGCTAGTTAGCTAAACATTGAACTCAGCGTAGAAGCTAGCTTACTTAGCTAACGTTACTCAACACGTTTACCTGGAGACTCACTCAACAGAAACGTTGGTGTATACTTGCTATTAGTCGCAGGCTCTGCGATCGTTTAGCCAGTGAGATCCAGTGTGGTCTGTATGTGTGACAGTAACCTCAACACTTGTTAACAATATCCCATTAGCATGTATCACGTTGCTTCATAATGCTACATCACTGATAGTCATGCTAAATTTGTTGTACCTAACTTGAGTTTGTGTTTCTGCCCTCAGTCACCATGGCAGCCCTCAGGCCCCTCACAAAGCCCAAGATTGTCAAAAAGAGAACCAAGAAGTTCATTCGCCATCAGTCTGACCGATATGTCAAGATTGCGGTAAGAGTCTGGTAGATGCTGGAGAAGTCCAGCTGGGTTGAGCCACCTGCTTTTACATGCTGGGGTGGACCTGCATGTGATTAATCCTGCAATATCACTGTCATATCTTTAACAGAAAAACTGGCGTAAGCCCAGAGGTATTGACAACAGGGTCCGCAGGCGGTTCAAGGGCCAGATGCTGATGCCCAACATCGGTTATGGTAGCAACAAGAAGACCAAGTACATGCTGCCCACTGGCTTCAAGAAGTTCCTAGTGCACAATGTCAAGGAGCTCGAGGTCCTGATGATGAGTAACAAGTAAGTTGTGTGTGTACTGTGAAACAATGCAGATTATTTTTTTCTACGTAACATATGTGTTTGGTAGTGTTTGCAAGCTTTATTCTATTTGTAGAGAAAGAGATAACATCTGCTGCAACTCCAGTATACTAGAGGTTAGGGGAGTAGTTGGTGCAAGAAATAATTGATCTTAATATTGATCAAAGTAATCGTGATTATCATTTTGGCCATAATTATGCAGCCCTACCTTGAACACAATAAAAAGAAATTCCATTAATCTCCAGTATACATATGTAGCATCAGAAGTCTAAGTGTCAGAGATTTCAAAAACCTTAGCAAAAAGGCTAATTACATGTCTATTAGGGCCGTAACGGTACATTTGTGTCGGCGACTTCCGGTTCGGCACGACCCTGTACCGAATTATTGGGTGCAGGGTATTATTTTATTTTGTTTTGTTTTATTTTAATTCCGTTTTTGCGAGCCGAACCATTTAAAATATCTAGTTCCTCAACGGACATAATTGAGTGACGGACCAAGTCCGACCGTAAATCTCCGCTTTCACTTTGTGCAGCGCATTCTCGCATTTTGACAACATGGCAAGTGAGCCTGGCGAACCTTTAGACCCACCCGCAAACCTTAAGTCCTCCGTTTGGGAACACTTTGGTTTCAGGGTAAAATACGAAGATGGAATAAACAAGTTGACAAGACAAAAGCAGTGTGCCGACACTGCAGAACAGCGGTCGGGTATGTACTTGGCAACACGTCTAACATGCTAACGCATCTAAAGCGACACCACCCGAGTTTGAACGTTAACCGGCACGACTAGAAAAAGCAATCTGGTGCAAACTACGATATCGTCATCGTTTAAAAAAGAGCGTTTCCCTGACCATCGCGCTAAAGAAATAACCAACGTCATTGGAGTTGAGTAAAATTGTTTAAGCTGCACTTTAGATATAAGCATGTTTTGTTTACTGCACTATAACAAAGTGGGAAAGCTAATTAAGTTCCTAGTAAAACTGAATCTGAGCAGGCTTTAAATCTGACCAGCTGCACTATACTTTTTATTTTAATTGAGTAAAACTGTTAAAGCAGAAATGTATATTTATATTTTTCATTCAAAAAATGTGTTAAAAAAAACACCAGGATTTTATTTTTCACTTTTTATATTTCTATTTTCATTCAAACAATGTGAAAAAGCAGGATTTTATATATATTTTTCATTCAAAAATTATGTAAAAAGAGTTAACTGCTGTGGTGGTATGTTTTAATAAGGTTACCAATAAGTAAAAGATATTTAATAGTTGTCTATTTTTTTCATTACTGTACCGAAAAAAACCGAACCGTGACTTGTGTACCGAGGTACGTACCGAACCGTGATTTTTGTGTACCGTTACACCCCTAATGTCTATACACCTCAAGGAAAAAGTGGGTGAACTGGACCTTAAATGGCAGCAAGACTTGAACTGGTATATTCTGTCAGGAGTTTTCTCTACATAGAGAATTGCGAGGCAGCCGCCGCTGTCAAATTTTGTCCCACCTCTAGGTCACAACAAAACTGTGATGGATGTCATAAGTATTCTGTCATTTGTAACTGCAGTTGCGGCACTACGCTGATATAGTGGTGCCATCGTAATCACCGTAGTGCTGTCTGTTTTTGGACCACAGGAAAGCGGGTCAAGACTGGTGCTCCAGATATTCATCAGTTCTGTCTTATCACTTTCCCTTGACTTTCGTTTGTATGGGTTTTGTGGTTCTAGTGATGTAAACACCGCTGTCTGTACTGAAATTTAGCAGCAGATTCGGTGGATCTGCCGGGAACGATAACTGAGAAATGGTGAGCAGACTCCGCCTTCTCGGCTTCTGCAGGCATACACTAACGTGGCAATGCCTGACTGTCAATTTGTACTGAGACTTCAATATATTATACCAGTGAAATGTAGGGAAATAGTGTTTTTTTTTTTTTTTTTTTTTTTTTTTTTTTTAAATATCTGTTTTTGTCCCAATTTATCAGTACAAAAGTTCAGACATCTGTAAAATGTGATGTTCGCTTATTACAATACATAAGAACATGACTGCCATATAGACTGATAAAAGCATAAAATCTAAATTAGAAAAGTGTCTTTTAAAGGTGTGTGAGGGAATTATTTAAAAAAACTGATTTTTTAAAATTATTTTATAAATGATTCAAAAGCAGGATCTCTATATTTGTATCAAGAAAATCAGCACACATTAAAACATACTGGGCCACTTATAACCCAATTTAGGTCAATCTAGCACTGTCCTAGTACTGGGTAAAGTTTACCCAGTATGCATGAAAAGAAAAAAACACCAGTAACACCCCAGAATGTGTTATTTTGATCCAGTTTTAAACCAAACCAGCCACCTGTGTACGGGTCTTCTGCATCAGAAAACAACACAAAACTGACATGGCCTGGTATTTTTATGGTGTTTATTAGTTTTTGTGGTCATGTTCTCAGTCTTGGTGTATTTTAGTTCAGAATGTTAGAAACTACAGTGATTTTTTTTTATTTATTTATTTTTATAAATAGTGCAATATTTCATATCATGGGGATGATATTCACTATTGCAGAAGCTTGTTGAGCCTCATGAGGAAAACAATCTTATGAGAAGCAGGTACATGTATGAGGAAGTTCATTATAGTGTAAATGGCATCACAACAACGTGATGCTGAAAACCCTGAATAACCATTCTCAAATAGTTTATCAACTCACCTTGTGTAACCAGAAGGTACAGCTCTGCCAGGAGGGAGAGGAACTTTAATACAAAGGTTAGGTCCTTGTTTTTGGCACAATGGGTTTATTTTTTCATGTAGTTTTACTTTGAAGTTGTGAAAAGATATAAGATCAATGTAATAATAATCTGCCTTTTGACTAAGGGATGATGCGATGACACAGATGCAGTCTGTTAAACATTTAGGAAATTTATGTCCAGGAAGATCCCTCTGACGGCTGCTCTTGTTTTCTTTCCTGTGCGCCATAAACTGCATAAAGCCATGGCTCTGGTGTTGATCACGACGTTCATACGTTTCTAATGTGGTGGGAGCTTAGTGCGAGGATGTGTTTTCATCTTGTCAGTTTATTTTAAACCTGAAATTTGAATAACGCAGTGAAGCTGAGGTGGGGCGAGCAGATGGCAGTCACCACAACTTAATTTTGAAGCTGAAGTTGAGTAGTCACAGCTGAAAGCATACACTTCTTTTCACTTCTTTAATTTCAGTGATGAAGGGGAGAGATTCTTCTGCTTCCTGGCATTAATTGATCACTGATACTACCTCCTAACTGTCAGAGTTTAGTCTGGCTGAAATTAGACCCACAAAATAGTAACTTACCAGTGTTGCATCAATTTCAGAGTAGGGGTGCGCGATATGGACAAAAAATAATATCTCGATATTTTGGGGGATTTTGAAGATAACGATAATTAGACGATATTCTTTTAAATATGTGTTTTTAACAGCCTGAATTATAGCTCATTGTTTCTCATGGATGATATTAATGGAAAAATCTTCTTAACATTTCTTGCTGCTTTTTTACCTGCTCTCTCTGTTTGACTCTGGTGACGGCTTTTTGTAGCGTCNTGTGCCATGTTGCCGCTTCGTTTAGCTAACTGTGGCTAGGCTAGGTAGCTCCGTAGACGGTCTTCCAGTACTGTGAACTTTGGCCTGACAGGCTGGGACCTATCACTACAGTTGACCCACGTCTTCCGAAGCTGCTGGAGCATCCGTGGGCAGTGTTGCTATGTTGTCTCGCTAATGTTTGTTTAGCAGCAGGCTGACCTGCCGGGAAGGTGCCCGTGAGAGATCATGTGACCACCTAGGCGTACTGCAGCATGCTGCTGCACGCAAGTTACGTAACTCTTGTTCAGTGAATGTGTGGGGTTTCAACCTTTCAACGTGTGTTTTCAGTTGTTTTTGTGAAGTCATTTGCATACTCGATAACGTAAATTTGCACATCGTTAAAACAACAATGACGATATTATCGTTAACGATATGTATCGCCCACCCCTATTTCAGAGAGGGTTGAATTGATCTGTTTAGAGATTGTGGCACTGTATTCTGAATGCAGTATATTAGGCCAGATAATGGATGCCAGATTAAGTGTGAGGGCAGGGATAGATCATTTGAATTAAAGGTGTTGAACTTTAAACGTGTGTGTGATGTGAGCTAGCTAGCTAACCAAGCTCAGGCAACACATCATGCTTAAAACCTTGCCCACGGCATTTACTCCACATGATCAAGTAGACTATGGATCTCTCTGGATTTCAGTAAGGTTGTGAAGACCAGGGCTCGCTGTGCTGTTTTGTCTTCAGGTATTTGTGCTTTGTCTACTGTGACTGAACAGTTGAAATGACAGTGACGAGCAAGGTCGAACATTTTTCAACTGTCGCTGCTCAGAAAAAGAAACACCCAACGAGCATTGCTGAGCACAGAATTAACGCCAAGTTCCTCGTTGCACTGCCAGCGTTTGTAGTGCAGTATAAATACGCTCCACTCCTACTGCAAAGCATTACAAAAATACGCTGGCCTCAGGGAAAAAATGCTTTGGTTGATACTGCCCCTTTATAGTTTCAGATATGTTCAACCAAAACATTGGTGCTGTTGGACACAATGTTTACTATTCTCTCGACACACACAAAAAAAACAACCCAAGATCAACTTAATGTGATTGTTTTCTGTTGCGAGTTTCGATAAAATCGGGTGGTCAAATTTGAGCCTTTGTGTAGTGTGTTGCCTTCTTGTGAGTCTGTCATAACTACCCTATGTTTGCACGTTTTAGAAAAACAAAATTTTAATGTGGCTGTGCTTACCCTATGCACAAAATTTGCAATTTCGGCATGATTGTTTATTTACTTAAAATTATAAAAATGTACAGCTTGATCTTTCTGTAAACCTGGAGTCATCCTGTCACAGGACTGAAATTGCTCAATAAAGCAACAGAAAATCTTAAGATAAATTGGGCTACACAAGACTTAAGTTCCATTTAACACTTAAACTAATTTTACAAGGTGAATTTATGCTTGTCAAATCATTCTGCCAGGAAGCACAATCATTAAACCTGGCTTTACTCGGGGTTCAGATGTCCTCCACTGAACTGACTTTGGGTCGAACCCTCAGCACAATTTCAGCCCAAACTGTCACACTTTCCACACATTTCAGTGAAAACATCCTGTCATTAACCTAACATCCTTCCCCCTCTTTCTGTAGGACTCACTGTGCTGAGATCGCCCACAACGTCTCCTCCAAGAACAGGAAGTTGATCGTGGAGAGGGCAGCTCAGTTGGCCATCAAGATCACCAACCCCAATGCCAGGCTCAGGAGCGAGGAGAACGAATAAACTGGTTATTCACAATAAATGTTTAAAAATGGAAGCTGGCTTGTGGATCATTTTTTGCAGCTCAATGCTTGTAAGCTGTGTTTTTGCATATCCTACATGAGTGAAATCATTTTATGGAGGAGAAGCTCCTGTCAGTTTTAAATTTAGTTCATCATTTATTGTCTGAGAAAGTTGGAAGGACAAACTTAAATGTACTCTGACAGTTGTGAAATTGGTTTGAACAGCAAAATTTGTTTGTTCTAATGCAGTGATTGGATTTGCCTTAGTCAATCAAAATGGCCTGTATGTGTGAAGTTAATGTTGAGGAGAAACGGGGCACTCCTGCACTGTTTTTAATGTTGTACAGCATCAAAATTAATTTGCTTCTGACCCTCATTTAAACTAGTGTCAGTGGTGGAGAGCGCTCTAATATCAAAAAGGAAAATTTGTGTTAACCGGTGTTGCAGTGACCAGGGAGTTATAAATGGGTATCTCATTTGTGGCATGATACTTAAGAGATTGGAGCTATTTCAGTGCAGTGCACAGGCGTCAAAATAGTAAGAAAATGCTCGCACATGCATGAGTTGGCGTCCACAGCGATGGCCGCGGAACTGGTTGTATTCTCCCTTGGGTAAAGGGGGTTATTCCTCACTTCCTTCCAGATGACTGGACGCTGAAACAGAACAAAAGGGGCAAAGGCGCCTGAAGAAAAGTGTTGACCCATATTATAAATAGAGGAGGCCACAGTACTTGGTATAAATGCTGTTATCGTTCCAAGATGTGATCTGGGTTCGCTTTTGAAAGAGTAACATGCTTTTACAGTTTGTAAGGCTTCTTGCTGTCAAAGAAAATTCTGGATGGTTTTTTTTTTATGAAATTTTTACCAAAGTAACTCCAGGTTACTTAGAGTGATAATAGATGTAGATAAGAGAACTTGGAACTGTATTCATCCTGAGGGAAATTCTCGTGCAGCAGTGACTGTACAAAGTAAGAGAGTGCAAATAAAATCTAAGCAATGATAACAAGGTGAAAAAAAACATGTACTCAGTGCCAGAAATGTGAACAGATTAACAATGTGGTGCAAATAAAATATACACATGCTAAGAAGAAAACAGGTCCAGATCATGGATAAACAGGTTAATGATTTCAGGTGCAAATCCAAAATGGCAGAGCTGAAAAGGTTGCTGGAGTCACTTCACGTCTCTGCTGTACATCTCTGCGAAGTGTGATGTAAAGCTTGATCATAACAGGAAGAGGGGATTTCCTGTGGTATAGGTGGTGCATCATGGTCTGGTGGTGCTGAAGCTGCACATGTGCATGTAGATGGAATAATATTAAAGCAACTACAAGGTTAATTGCAGATAAAGATTTTTTAACTACAAAACATAAACTTGTGAAATATGATGCAGATAGGGTACTTACAATGGGTCCCAGTGCATGCTATTGTGCACATATCTCGTCACATGATCAGAGACTTGACACTGAATAACCATTGCATATCTATATAACAAATAATACTAAATAAAATACAAAATTAAGAAAATATTAATTTAACAATGTTAATAGTTGATTTATAGTAATAGAACAAGCATATAATCTTGCTGTAGATGCTACTGACTGTTCTACAAAAAAAGAAAAAACGTGACGGAGATGGGTTTGCCTTTGTCAGGGGCATAAAAAGTGAATGGCCCTGTTTTTAATTTCATGAGAATTCCCCTTTGGACACAGGCATATTTTCAAGATGGCCAATTCTCCACCAAACACATGATGGAGGCCCACACTCTCTATGCGCCCCCCCCCCCCCACCTTATGGGCCCCCGTGAGACCAAACTGCCTGCACTCTCCATATTTACACCCCTGTGTTAAATGTTCCAACAGCACACAAAGTACTAAAAAACAGCTCCACCTTGATGAGAATTTTTGACCCTACTGTCCTTCTTGCAGTGACCAGGCATAATGTTAGTGCGTTATCCTCATCCTCTCGATCCAGTCTGTAATCTTGGTGGGATTTTTGCCCAATCCAGAGCTCTGGCGCTCACATTAGGACACTGATTTGATCATGTTTCTTTCACCTAAGAAACATTGCCAAACAAGAAATGAAATGGAGATCCTAATACATGCTTTGATTTCATCATGTTTGGACTACTGTATTTCTCTTTTTTCCTGCTTTAATAAATCTTCCTACACCCTTTACAAAATGCTGCACGGCTCCTAACATGTTCCAACAGGCTGTCACATATTACACCTATGTTAACATGTCTGCACCGGCTTCCTGATCATTTCAGAATTCATTTTATATTTTGGTGCTCACATGTAGAGCCCTACGTGATGAGGCTCAACAGTATATCGTCGACCTTTTGCACTCCAGGGCTTTCTAAGTGCACCTTGGACACGTTTTAAGACTCTGGGAGATGGTGTTTCCCAGTCAGCAGCCCCTACACGAATAGTTTCCCAAAAAGCTGATGTTTTTTTGACTCTGTGGACTCTTTTAAAAAGCAGCTAAAAACCATAGACTGTATCTGTTCAGAACGGCATTTGGTTTTCAACTTGTGTCTTGTGTCTCTTCTCCTCGTATATTTCATCTGGTGTTTCAAATTTATTTCTTTGACTGTGAAGCACTTTGTGACTGGTGTCTGTGAAAGGCGCGATATAAATAAACTTTGCTTGCTTGCTAGAATTAAACCACTGCCAATGTGTCAAGGGATCAGTAATAATAACAATCCAATAGGTTTTTCATGACATAATACTCTGAAAGGGACAAATCTGCTCACTGAACACTCGTATTTTTAATACTCAAGTTACAGATAATACTTTCGTACTTTTACCGAAGTAACACCTTGAATGTAGGATTGGTATTGCACTTTTACTTAAATAAAAGATAGAAGTACTTCTTCCTTCATCTGTGATTTGTGAAATGGACCCCAGGCTTTCTGTTAAACACGACTGGTAAACTGATCTCTGTGTAAAACTTGTTGACTGCTCCTTTAAATAACACACTTTACAAGGTTAGGTTAGAGCAAGCCAAGAGATTCACAGACTTGTACTAAAAAACTGAGCACAAAGCCAGCACACAGTCCCCTCGCTGGTTTTAGACTAATAACAAAGAGGCAGTTTGGGATTATGTATCAACATGTTGAGACAAATCCACAGCTGACACTCTGGTGTAATATCAGTAGATTAAAAAGACTGTTATTACAAGTCTTGAAATGGCCAGCTCAGATTGTATATTGTTTTGCGATGTTGCAGAGCCGACTCCCTGCAGAGAAAGTTTCCATTGCATTCTGGCAGGCAAGCTGTGCCCCACAGCCCTGAGCCCTCTGCCATCTGTTCCTGCAAAACTGACATTGCCAGAGATGCAAAAACATAACATTTATTTAGCCAGTCAGCTTGTGGCTGTTTGGAACTGAAGGGAGTGAGTTACCAATGCTGGTTGAGGGGAAAAACAGACACAGTGTTGGATCTGAATCTTTCCTTTATTTAAAGAACCTGCACCTGTTTGTGGCGCGGGTTTTGCACCTGAGAGGACTGGAAGTTCTCCAAAGAAGGAGGAGAACACGAGAACAGCAGGATGGGCAGAGACTGCGATGTCTAAGAGATGGTGAGAGTGTCAGGAAGAGGACAGGATCCGTTTTTTCCTTGTCACTGGTCAGAAAATGAACATGTCAGCAAGGGTAGCATTTGGAAAGGGGCGCCTCACTCCCAAGCAGCTCTCCTTCGCTTTCCCTCAGACAGACTCCCTGAGGAAAGGCAGCCGGTCTGCCGGAGGAAAGAGGAGGATGTTCTCGTTTTCTCTCAGATGTCGGCTGGGCATCATCAGAGGGAGAACCAAAGGTAAAAGCCAACGGGAGGGCTGCGTAATCTCTGGGGAAATGGTAATGTATGCAGTTGATGCCTTTGATATTTTAGAACAAGACATGTGAGACTTGAAAGTTCTGCCAATTCATGCAGGAAAAAGAGGAGTTTTGGTGCCTCCACAAAATATCTTATTTAAGTTTATCTGTCATTCCCCCGACATGCATCACCTGAATGAATTTAGAAACAGACGTGAGTTGTTTGTGTGCAGCAGGCCTGTTAAACTGAGCATTCGCTTGACTGAGATCTGGGCTTTTGGCCGACCTTAAAGGTGAACCCTGCTGCAAACTGGAAGCATGAGTGTGTGTGACACATCCTTATCCTCCGGCTCTTTTTTTGTCACACACTGATCTGTGCTGGCTGACAAGTGAATTAGTCATTTTGCTTTTTAGACTTTCACTTGCAACTGGATCTCATCACCATAAGATGGCAGTGTGGTCAGTTTGATTGAGCAGCGGGTTAAGAGATTCAGGGCCTCCTGCCTAGAATACCCACTTTGTCTGTGTTTAATGGAATGTAGGCTGTTTGCAGAAGGGTAATTATTACCTGTAGAGATGTAATACTGTAGATGAAAGAGTGGAAACATTTACACAGCTGCTCTAAATAGTGAACAAAGTTGCAGGTGTTAAATATTCAGCACCTGTTTAGTGTTTTTTAATTCTGCTCTGCTTTGTTTCTTTTTAGCTTTAGTGTTCCTAACCTCTATTTATATGCCAATGTCACTGCAAAAAAATCTGCTCTCTTAATCAAATAATTACATCATCACTCATTCTACATCAGTACTGTCTACAGGAAGTGCAAAAGAGTCAATTTTTTATTATAACCCGACGTTTGCCGCCCTGTTCCCCGGGGGTTTTATCAGTCCAACACACTGCTCTGTCTCGCGATTCTCTTTATTGTGCTGGAAATTAATTAGTCTCGCTCTGAAAGACTGTGCTCGCTCACATTGTAAATGGGGTATTAAGGACAAAAGTCTCGGAGGAAATTATCTACACCGAAGAGTATTGTGTCCACTGGAACAGCTGACTAATTAGGCTCTGCGCAACAGCGGGTAGAAACATGGAAATGTTTGTTTGTAATCACTTTACGCATCTGTAAAATAAGCAGTTGTAGAAACAGAGGGTGTAATTTTATATCGTGCGTGTATTCTGGTGTTGTACCTTGTTATTTGATTTACTTACCCGCCTACAAAGTCTCAGCGATGACAACAATTTGTTCGCAGTGACCAGAACAAATGAGGCAGACGAGGCCCGGAGGAGCTGCCAGAGAGGCTGGAGGAGGGCGTTTGTTGTTGTGGTTGGTGGTGGTGGCTGCAGTGGGGTTCAGGAAGTGGCAGGCGTCGAGGCTTGTGTGCATGGCAAATGGTCTGACAGGTGTGGCGACGGGTCAGTCAGCAGACCAGTTAGTCCCTCTGTGTTTGGGTGGAGGGACTTCAGTGGGGCCTGGATTAGCAGACGGTCCTCTCAAAATCCTGAGGGGAAAACATGAGATGCATTTAACTCTCACACTAAAGCTGCAGCAAACAATCGATTGGTTGTCAGATGTTAAATTAATTGCCAACTAATTTGATAAACAATTAATCGCTTTAAGTGATTTTTTAAGAGAAGGAAAGTCAGAATTCTTTCATTTCCACTTCTTCAATATGAATATTTGTGTTTTCCCTTCTTCTCTATGACAGTAAACTGAATGTCTTTGGGTTGTGGATAAAACAAGACATTTGCGGACATTGTTTTGGGCTTTGGGAAACACTTATTTACCTTTCCACCACTCTCTGACATTTTATAGACCAAAAAACAAATAGATTAATGGGGAATGTGAAGTACAAGGTGCAATCAGAGTGCTTAAAGGATAACAGGGAGTTTTCTAGGGAGAAAATGACCTACAGTTTAATTGACATGATAATAATCTTTAGTTGCAGCCCAATTTCACACAGTCACTCAGATTTGAAGTGTTCCTTCTTTGCTTCTGTTTTAACAACACTCATTTACTTTCACTTGACCACAGTATGACAGTTAGAATCTGTCATCACAGCTTTGTGCACGACAACTGCACTTTTATGAATAACATTTCAACAGCTAGACATCTCAAACAGGCAGCTGTTCTGCACAGGAATTATGCATATGCACATGCTAATATGAATGTGCGTATGTGTGTGTGTGTGTGTGTGTGTGTGTGTGTGTGTGTGAGGGAGAGATACTAGCACTGTGTAGATACGGGCTGTGCAAAAAATGGGTGCAGTCTCTATGTGAGAAAAAACATGACACAGTGCGGGGCTCAGTCTGACAATGAATGTGCAGGTGGTGTTAATTGTGCAGAGAGTTGAGTGTGTAGAGTGTCGTGTCTTATCTCAGTGTGTGTGAACGTGTGTGGGTGGGTTTGAGGATGTGCATATAAGGGGTGTTTGACTTGGTGGGAAATGTGGATAAAGTGTGTGTGTGTGTGTGTGTGTGTGTGTGTGTGTGTGTGTGTGTGTGTGTGTGTGTGTGTGCGTGTGTGTGTGTGTGAGTGCTGGGGGAGGGAGTGACGATCGTGTGTGCCTGCCTCACTGAACCCCTCTGGCAGGGGGAGAGAGGGAGGGAGACAGAGAGCAAACACACTCTCTGCCGCTCTGTACGAGAGAGGAGGGTTATGTGTGAGCTCATGTGAGTGTATGAACAAGGGATGATAAACCCTCTGGAAAAGGACGACTGATTAGTGAGAATAGCTCAAAAATGGAACCACGGCAAGATGGCAAGAAAAGGACATGAACTATTGCTTTGGATTTTATAGGAAAACAGAGCTTGGTAGGTTTTTGAGGACTGAGAAGAACATCTTTTTGTCACTAAGTTTAAACAGAGAGGGGAACTAGAGACCATCTGAGGATCAGATTCGCCCTCCAGAGCTTGAATTCCTCGCTTGGTTTTAAAAACGGGGACAAAGGTTAAAGGAAATGTTGGCAGAGGAGTGAAGAAACGAAGATGGTGTTTTATCTGAGCGGCTGAGTCCCTTTTACCTCAGGTGGAACCTCAGCTCTCTGCCCACTACTACAGATCAGCAAGGTTACTTCCCGAGGGGTGGCTGCGCTGACTAAACTACAGCCATGCTGTGTGGTCTGAGGAGGGACACCAAAAACAGCATTGGTAAGAGAGCGCCACACTTTGATCTTTGCAGAGTGTTGTAGTGGAGGATTTGTGTCACCTGGATCACCTGTAAAGAGCGGCTTATGTCTTAAATGTGTAGTTCACCTGAGGGACAGCCACTGCAGCTGGAAAACATCCCCTCTAATTTGTAATCCATGCAGAATAATTTCATGTAGAGTCATTACAATGCATGTATTAGTGGTTCTGATTGGAGATAAATGTCAGTGGACTTGACCACCAGCTCTGCATACCATCCTGCCATGTGTAATTGGGGCAGATATAGCAACGTAAACTGGGTCTGGCAGGGCCCCCGTTTATAAATAAAGTTTTACATCTGAAAATAGCGTTATGATTTCATTGTCAATGTGAGTGCCGCCCTCATATTTAACCTACATTCTGATTGGTTACGAGAGGGATGGCATACAGTGCCCTGAATTAAACCAGGAGTTAATTAACTCACATATTTACGCAGTAGCACAGAATTTTATTTTAGTCCGTGCGGTGCTCCGAGGTCCTTTAGACGCAGCTCTTCTGCAAACCATCAGCCATTCACTAACCTCCTCTTCAAAGACAACAGATTTGTTTTTTTTAACAATAGTTGAGGCTGTTTATTAATCAGCTCCATCCTGATTTTAATTCCTGCCGTTAGGGTTAGATGATGGTTATTTTAAGCTGGAGGAGAATGGCTGGGGGATGGCTTGATGGTACAGTGGCGTTCAGTCACGTGCAGAGCGTTGGGGTCTGCATTACCCAGAGCTAATGTTGCCTTTTGACTGCAATGACAGCTGCTGGACTGTCAGGGCCCTCAGGAGCCCGCGTGGTTACGAGGCTTTTGCCCGGCCTGATGTGTTTGTGATGTGTCACTCACTCTGTTTGTGCCTCACAGCTACTGGACAGGATATTTGTGCAAGGATGTGTGTAAATTAGTGTGAAATACCATAGTATGCATATGTATGTTCTATACATTGCCACAATATGCCAAGACCAGTTAAGATATTTCTGTTGTTAAGGTCCGACTCTGAAGAGAGCTGGATTTTCTTGCCCAGAGGTTTCAGGTCAGAGAAGGTTTGACAAAGGATCTATGCCTCTCAGCTGTCTAAAGGCCTCATCTTCAGCTGGGCAGATGTGGAAACTCGATGCAGACAGAGAGAATGCAGTCTCTTTGATGCCCTCAGAGTACTTTTTTCCCCAGCTCAGTCTTTACAAATCAGCACACAAGACTTAACTGGGAGAATGGGGAATGGTATTGTTCATGTCAGATTGATATACTGTCAGGACTGGGATGTTACGTCTTAACTGGCAGGTCTAATTTCAGACCTCTAGAGCACATGGAAGTAGATCCTGCTTTAGCTGACTTTGATTGGGGACAGTGTGGACACACCTCAGATGAAATTGAGACAATGGGCCTCATGCAGCAACATTCTCTTAAAATACTCACTTTCTGTTAAGAGAAAATACAAGAGAAGTCAACTCCAGATGCACGAAACATTCTTACCATCCAAATCTGCTCTTTTGACGGATGACTCTTACCTATCAGCAAAGGTAACACCCCCTAAACACTATATAATGACAGGTGTTGTGATGTGTGCAAAGTCTCTGGCACATTCCCAAGAACTGGAGAGTTGCCACTGAAAAAAAAGGCTGTAAGAAGTTCTGTAAGTGGTGAAACTGACTTCCTGGTAAATAACCTTAGACAAAGTAAACGTGATTTTGGGAGGGAAAAAATGGCAAAACATTTGTAATGTTGTAAATGCCATGTGAGCAGTAGTGGTGGAGGAAGTATTCAGATCCTTTACAAAAGAAGAAGTACTGATACCACTCTGTAAAAATACTTTGTTAGGTCCTGCATTGACTAGTTACTTAAGTAAAAGTAAGTAAGTACAATCAGGATCATGTATTTAAGTATTGAAGTAAAAGTACTCAATGCAGAAAATTCTAATCAATGAAATATAAAAAATAAACTAATTAAATGGAAAAGCAGCTGTAACTATTAAATGTTTTGCATTAAAATGACTTAAATTATTATAAAAAATAGCTGAAAATAAATTTTCTAATCAATCGACTAATCGCTTCAGATGCACAGGTATATTTTTATGTTGTTTGTGCCCAAAAAGTTTTATTTGTAAAGTCACTAAAGTTATTAAATAATTGTAATGGAGTAAGAAGTTTACTATTTTCTCTGAAGTGGAGTGGAATAGTTGCAGGAGATTATGATAATCTGGTAAAGTAAAAGTACTTCAACTTTGCACTTCGATACTTGAGTAAATGTACTTAGCTACATTCTACCACTGTTTAGCAGACGGACTTACGGTAATTGAAATTACAGAAATTGGGATCAATGGACCAATAACATATCTTTAGCCCACATATGTAATAATCCAATCATTATAATTCATCTAAAACATATAATTTTAATTTGATTATAATATATTCATCCATTTTTATGGTCCTCACATTTAAAACTCATGTTTCCATGCTATCACAATTCATGTACGGACTGTGAAAACGAGATGTTTTTCTCTTATCTTAATAAGAGTGCTCTTGATCACTCATAAAATTATCTCTTTCCTAACATTAGAGCGAATATAAGAAAACATCGGTGAATCCCAGAAATCAATGTGTACTAACAAAATTAAAACAAATTGTGGATATGAACAACAGTAAGAGAAAATTTGTTTGTATATCACTTCTTGCATGAGGCCCAATATCCTATCCATACAGCAGCTTACAACATGAAGTGAAAGCAGTACTCTGTTTATTAAAATGTGAAACTGCAACAAAAAACAACCTTGTGCCTAAAATTAATGAAAAATCGTGATAAATAATCGCGATATCAAATATACAAATTATCGTGCAGCCCAAACACATTGTCTATTTATCTATGTATGTCTATGTCAATTTGACTAAAATAGATTTTCTCACTCCAATTATTATTCTTTGTCTTGTTCCTGTTTGATAGATAATCGCAGCCTAAATTTTAGGTGATGTAAACCAAGGAATCTGTAAAGATTCCTTGATGTAAACAAGGAAGTAAACAGGAAGTACAATGTGGATTCGGTGAGTTAGCTGCGGGCTACAACTTGTGCTAATTATTTTAGCCTATATTTGTATTTACTTTTAGACAAATTGACACCATTACAAGTATGCCGAATTATCTATTAGCAGTCCCTGTTTGCAGTGTACTCATGGGTGTGCAGACAACTATCACTGGATTACTGTGACACTGAAGAAAACATAAAAATATGATGATTATCAAGGAAGTTCGGAGCTAGCTATAAGGAGTGGGCTAACGATGCTAATTCATGAGCGTTTATTTCGCGGTTCATCGGAGTTAATGACATCTTCGGACAGTGTAAGTCACATTTTGTCTAAAAATTAGTGTATCGTGTCATGTAAACTCATATTGGATATTGTAACTCTGAGAAGAAGTAGGCTAACATTAATATTTTTGACGCAAATTGCAGCAATGTTAGTCTGGTGTTGAAGATAACAAAGTACCAAGTTAACTTACCGCCATAAACACCAGCGTGCACCTGTCCCTTTCACCTCACCTAATATCTGTGTCTCTCCCGCCGAACAAATTTAAAACATCTGGTTTCTAAAAACAGTTTCTGAATATTTGGGTTGTTAGAAAAAAAAAAGTTTTTAAAATCTGTTTTTTGCACAATCAGAGAAGATACTGTTGGCTTGTGGTGACTTAAAGGGACAGTTCGGATGTTTGGAAGTTGGGTTGTATGAGGTATCTTTCCATAGTGTATTACCATAAATCTTCAATTAGTAGCCCAGGCAGACAGCGCATCAGAGAAAGACAGAGTTACGGCACTTGAGGATTACGGCACCCGGCATACCGACACATCACCACTTTATCCTGTTAAACAATCCTCACAACTTGGATTATTTTTTTATGAAAAACCCTTTTGAATCTTTTGATCTGAGGACCCTTATGGACTAAAGGAATATGAATAACTTACAGGGTAATCAAGGAATGGACACATCATTTGAGGTAGCCAACAACCTGCTTTTATACATGCAAAGAACGTCTGTAAAGAAAAATTAACTGCTTGGCAACCAGACCAGGCATCTATTTGAGACAGGCATATATTTGTCAAAATGTGTAGCCACACTGGGCTAGTAAAAGGAACTGGGCTTTTAATTGAAGTTTTACAGTACACTACAGTCACATGATTTAAAATCCATACCACAACGACGTTGTAAAGCTGTGGTCAGTGTGATGATGTTGTGAAGTCTCGTTGAGCCACTTGTTAGCAACCACCTTTTATAAGACACATGAAGGCTTCAAAATTCATCGTGGGGTATATACTGGCTTATGTGGTACAACAAAACGTGAAAGTCTCTTAAACTTGTGTTAACCACGGACCACTTTATTTTGCCACAGACAGCGCTTTCCAGCCAGGAACTGAAGCTCTTATGTCACTCTCTTCAAAGCCATGCTCCATTGAGAAAAACAGTAATTTAGCATAGATGAACCCAGGAGCTGCTGGTCTACTGCTGCCTCTATCACATGGTTTGTTTGTGTTATTGTGCGATTTTGGCATTAAAAAGGGTAAGCTCTGATTCACCAAAGTCCCACAATAACTCAAACAAACTATCTGATGGAGGCTGCAGCAGAGCAGCAACTCCCGTGTTCAGTGAGATAAAATTAATGTTTTTGTCAATGGAGTCTGGTGGCTCTGACAGTTGCATAGATTGGGAACTGAAGCCATTGATTAAATAAAGGGTCCACAGCAGTATATTGCTTAATTTTCGTGACGGTTCTCCCGTATGATTCTCCAAACGTGGGGCATGCAGACTGCTGCCGTCTGTATGTAACACACTGACTCTGGATAAGAACCTCATACAACCCCACTTCAAGAAATCCAGACTATTCCATAAGTTTGATGCCTGTAGCGCGAGGCACCAACACGGCCCCTCCACTCTTAAAAAGAGGCCTTGGCACAGCTTATCTTTAAGTTAGTAATATGATGTTCAATCACTGTGCCGGACAGCTGAAAAGGTAATCCGCAGTGGACAGGATTAGAGAAGTGCCAAGTCCGTTTCCTCATCACTGTGACTGCTGACGTGCTTGTGTGGTTCCATTCAGGTTCAGATGGCCGAGCCGTGGCTCTGCTAATCTGAGGCCAGCCCTGTGCTCTGTCAGCAGTGGGTCCCACTGTGGGTAGAAAATAAAAAATCAGTTTCCCTGCAGAGCAGATTGAACGTTTCCCAGCGTTCTGTAGCAGCTGCTGTAAATGACATGAAAATGATGATTTTCTCTCCATGCCCGAACAGTCCATTAACCGCGTGCTGTTCCTTCAGGAAAATTCCCATGCTTTAGTAGCTGCATACATCAAGCTCGCCGCAAATGTATTCTTGTGTTAAATTAATGGTTTTCGAGGGTCTCTGCTGCACACAGAGAGGAGCTATTTAAAGCCCTTGAACCTTTTGTAGGATTGTGGAAACAAATTGGAGTGACCTTCCAGGGTCCTGATTTCAGGCTGATCACTGTTTTAAAGTTGAGAGTCATGCCTGATGGATGAATGTTGGCTAAGTTCTGTTTCCCCCCCACAACCCCCACATTACCCAGAGTGCAGTTCAAAGCATTAACATGTGTGCAGCTGTCATGATGTGCAATGGATGTTCACTTAGCTTTCTGCTGCAGAGTTTCCCTACATGTCACCACAGCTTCAGCTGCTTCATAACAGCACTTCCATACCTCCCTGCTGTCTCCTCAGATGAAGGACCATACTCAAAGGGGAGCAAGGAGTCCGGGGCAGCTGACCAATCCCATTCGTCCTGCAGGCGCAGCTTCTCAGGTACAATCCAGTCAAAAGTGACATTTTATTTTCTATCTGTTATCTGATTCATGCTCCCGCGTCCTCAAAAACAAGAAGAGTCATTTTTGTCCGTGTGCGTGCAGAGCCATGTGTCTGCTGTGTTTTGCTTGATGTTGCACTGTTTTGAATGCTTAGATAAGGTGAAAAAAATGCTTGTGTGGCATACCTGTCATTTGCACTAAACCACTCTTGGTAGACTATACGTAGAACGATTTAACAGCGCAGCACAATGTGGACCACAAGACAGAATGAGTCCTCTGATGACACTATAACGCCGCTTATCCATCAAGAAACTCATTTTCAATCACTTAAGGATACACTTAGATTTGACTGTATGACCTGATGAGTTCACTGTAATTTTCAATGAGTGCCCCTTTTGTGATAATACACTGCATTTCTTTTCATTATCAGTATTTAGTGTGCTATTAATAAAACGGACTCTGTCCTCGTCCTCCTCCTCCTCCTGAGCCCGTCACAAAGATTCACTCAGACTGAAAGATTTGAAAGAACAAGGAAAGGACAGGAAAGTGAGAAAATAAAGTATGTGGTCGTGTGTCAGAGGGCATTTCTGTGAGAGATTCAGGAGAGAAAGATGAAGAAAAAAAGTCTTTAGTTGCCTCTGAGACAGGGTGATTCTGTCAAGTGGATACTAATGCTGACTGTGGATCTGTGCCTGTGTCTGTATCTGTCAGCAGAGGAGTACAGAGGAGTGACCACGGTGGACCTGATGAAAAGGGAAGGCAGCAGCCTTGGCCTCACCATCTCCGGAGGCTCCGATAAGGACGGCAAGCCCAGAGTGTCAAACCTACGGCCAGGTGGGCTAGCTGCCAGGTGAGATCACTGCTCTGTGATGCGGTTAAAAGCTGGCAACCACACCGAGCTGTCCGGACTTGTTATTCTGCTCCCAAAAAACGTGCACGTGTTGCAAAGTTACACCAGCTCGCTTTAACTGCAGGACTGTAGGCGTTGGGTTAGATCAAGTTGATGCTGTCACACGTAAGAGCCAAGAAACCATATAAGACGTGTTGATGAATTGATTTAGATGTTAATATTTTCATTTTTTCATGATCAGTTCACGTTTAAATCACTGCAAGGGGGTAATTATTCAACATAAGTCTTTTGTGAACCTTTTTTTGCTTAATTAAGATTCGATTAAACAGATTTTCCCGGATGTCAACACCATTAAACTAATTTTCCCCAACATCAACCACATGAAGGGAAAATGTAGCAGAGGACTCACGTTTCATGATGATTAAGCAGCGTGTGACTGAAGTGTAACACACACACACACACACACACACACACACACACACACAGTTTTGTAGGAATGACACAGCCCCTCTGAAAATGTCTTGGCCAAATATGCCATCGCTTGTCAAGTCCAAAGAGGTTTAAAGACAGACACTGTGCTAATTCTTCCAAGCAGCTTGTCTTCCCACAGCTGAGTGCATGCTTGTGTGGAAGTGCTAGCTAATTTACTGGGTGGAGAGACACGCAGACAGACAGACAGAGAGACACGAGAGAGACTGGCAGTGACGCTGTGTGATGGGACCGGACCGGATGACAGGCCGGCGGTCGGCTCTGCTGGTCAAGTCGTCTTTCTCTGTCTGTTGTCACGGCTGATTGGCAGTAGCCCAAAGGTGAGATGGGGTGAGCAGGGCAGAACATCTATTTAATTAATTAGCCCTCCAACGAGCAGCGTGTTGACTCATAATGTCATATGTGAGACGGCATGTACAATCATTTGAGTTTGAGGAGGAGAGACTTCACTCACTCATCTGCACAGCTCTGCGTGTTAATCTACATATTGCTAAGAGATTAATAGTGAAGTTATCATTGGATACAAATTAATACAAGCAACCACTTGTTCTATTTCTGCCTCTTACACACAGTTACAACAGCCAGAATATTAATTTTACATCAGACAGTTGTATCTCATTTTGATCATTACCGGATCAACTTGTTGGAGGATCCCGGTTCCAAAATGTGCTCATGGGCCCATGGGTGCATTATAAGACAATGGGCCTCTAGGCACAGACATGTCAACTCTCAGACACCTGCCACCTCTCCTACATAGGAGCAAGACACACAGACTTTACAGTTGTTTAGCCTCTTTGTTGTTGTTTGCATCTCTCTGTAGTCATCACACATCACGTTATTTCTGTGTCTGTTTGAGGTCATTTTGAGTCTCTTTATGGTTGCTTTGGGTCGTTTTGTGGTCTCTTTGTGTCTCTGTGGTTGTTCTGGTTCCTGCAACTAATTTTGAACCATTTGAAGCGTTTTGACCAAAAATAAATTGGTTCAGAATCTGAAAAGTTAGCTCCCAGCTGTAACCAAAAATTAGCAGGTTTTTCTTAACCTGAAGTGCGAGCTGTGACGACATCACTGGGCTTGCCACACTCTATAGGTGGGAAAAAGAGGATGGAGAAGTTGACTACAGAGACGTTAAGAGAGTAATCATTGGTTAAAAAAATATCATGCAGTGATCTTATTTACCGTTTTTCCATACTTTTGGATTTAAACAGATATCTGTAGTAACAGAACAAAAGTTTGCAGGTAGGCTAATCAATGCGATCCGCCATCTTGCTATTACTGGTAACTTATGTAGTGCACTATACAATGCTCTGTGTTTATGGCGCATCCTTGATTACGATGATTCTGATCAAAACTGGTGGAAACGCGGGCTGGTTCGCTGGATGGCACCAAGGTTGCGGCAGTCCTGAAAGGACCCAGTTCAAGAACCAGACCTAATGTCGTCAGAAAGGTGTAATCCATCCATGGTTGGGCCTAACTGTAACAAACAGGTGGCTTACAGTGAGTTTAGAGAGATGAAAATGAAAGGTGTGCACTGTCAAACCAATAGATGAGCTAAACATGGCTAAAAAGCTCTTTAGAGTTGTTGATAACACTCTGTGGGGTTTGATGCCATAAGCCACATCTCTCACATTATAGATGTTTTGAATTTAAGGCAAGTTTATTTAGAAAGCAAATTTCAGCAGCAGGGCAGCTCAAAGCACTTTACATACAGAGTGCCAGAAGAAACACATTACAAAAGGACATTTAAATACAATTAAAAACAGTCATTAAAGAGCTAAAAGAATACAAAATTAAAACAAGCTATAAATAGAATAAAACAGGTATAAAACACAAGAATAAAAGTTACAGTGCAGAACGGGAAACAGTCTTGAATTAAAAGAACAGCGACCTGCAGCAGATTTTATAAGTAAACCCCTCAAACTTGCAGTTCCAAAAACCAAGTGACATGCAGTGAATCTGCAGCTTTTTAGGGCCCCGGGACAGTTTCCAGTTATGCCTGACTTGTAATGCAACTTTAATCTTGATGATACTATGTCCATACTTTCCACAGGAGTGACCAGCTGAATGTAGGCGACTACATCAAGTCAGTGAATGGCATCAACCTGTCAAAGCTTCGCCACGATGAGATCATCAGCCTGCTGAAGAACATCGGGGAGCGAGTTGTGCTGGAGGTGGAGTACGAGCTGCCCCTATTCGGTAGGTGAAGTTCAGCTTGAATATTGAGCCTGTTAGTGCAACACATGCTCAGACGTTTAGAGAAAGTGCTCAAATGCACAAAGGTAGGAAATGGATTAATAAAAAGGCTGATTAGTGAAGGCTGCAGACCAAAAGAAAGGCCTGGCTTATGATTGCTAGGGCTAAAGTTTGGTGAAAAGGTAAAATCTTCCAAAACACTGTACTTTTGTAGCATTAACATATCAAGTTCAAGTTCGACTTTATTGTCTTGTGTATTAAAAATACAGTGAAATGCTTGTGCTCAGTGGGACTCTCTGCCGTACACAAAGGGCACACATCCCCAGACAACAAGAAAGGAACACTACACACAATATACAGTACATGCAATATACAGCAACAACGTGCAATGCGCTTGGATGCGTCAACTGTTCAGCAACCTGACTGCCTGAGGGAAGAAGCTGTTACTGAGACAGATGGTGTGTGATCTGATGCTCCGGTAATGTTTTTTAGATGGAAGGAGCAAGAAGAGAGCATGAGTGGAGCAGCAGGTGTCCTTAAAGGGAAAGTTCACCTCAAAATCAAAAATAAATATTTTTCCTCTTACCTACAGAGCTATTTTTGGGGTGACCTGTCTCTTTAATGATGCTTTGGGCTGTCCCTTTTGCAGCAAATGTTGCTAAGTTTTGGTCATTCTGTGCCAATTAGTTTTTTCCTGCTACCACGTATTTGTGCTGCAGATCAGAATAACCTAGACATCTATAAATGCTCAGCCAAAATTAGCCCCGATTTAACTTCAACATCTAGACATCTTTTGACCTGCAAATCACCAGATCAATACTTACTGGGTTTCTTCGATCGAGGCACTGGCCTCAGAAACAGTTGGTCCCCGGGCGCTGCGCTGTGGCTGCTCACTGCTCTGAAATCATTAGCACGGGTCAAATACAGAGAATTAATTTCCCCACTGAGATTAATTAAACATATTTCCACAATGCTTTGTTCATTCTCAAGATTCAGCACTTATACACTCAGATGACATTATAATCAAACTTTGGTGAACGCCTTCCACATTGCTAACACTGCTCTAGTAAATCATAGCATTAATTTCCTGAGTCTGTCCTTTGCTGTCTGCTCTTAGTCCAGAACCCCACAGGAGTCTTAACCAAAACCATAGAGGTGTGTTTACACAAGGAGGGAAACAGCTTCGGGTTCGTCATGAGAGGTAGGTGGACCGGATGTTTTTGTGCTAATCCATCAGTAAAAATAATAAGCTGTTTGCACTGATTTATGTTGTGTGTTTTGTTTGTTTTTAGGAGGCTTCCACGAGGACTGGCGCAGGTCTCGTCCTCTGGTGGTTACATACGTCAGGCCTGGAGGTCCTGCTGACAGGTGAGGACGTGGCTAGATGAGTTAGTGTTTGTGTGTATACATGTGGAGCTATATACGAGTCTCGATCATGCATGAATGAGCCTATTCAAATGATTGTATGTGTGCGTGCATGCATGTTTCTATATGTTTATATTTAGATGTATGGACTAATGGAAGTGTTTTACTAAAACAGCAATGAAACTATTTATGCGCAGCCATATGGGATTAGATGATTGAGAATTGTGCTTTAGATCCACAACATCTCTATGCACATTATGTCTTTACGCTCAGGCCGGCGCTTGAATTGTGGCTGTGACACATATAAAACATCTTCAAAACAGAAAGGGCAGCGCTCATCCTGAGGCTAATGCAACATTTTACTTTTCCCTACGAAAACCAAGTGCACCAGAACACTGGAGCAAACATAATTCACCATCAAAGACTTTACAGCAGCTTATCTCTTTTATCCTTCATCTCACCTGGGAGGGAACACTCATGTGGAACTGTTTAATGATTTACTGTGACTGGTGCTTAAACGCTTGTATGAGCATCTCGAGCCGGTCGCCCGTGTTTTATTATTTTGCCTCCTTTCTCCTCCCGCGTTTCTCCAGAGAGGGCACTTTGAAGGCCGGAGACCGAGTATTGAGCGTCGACGGGATGCCTTTAAACAGAGAGAAGCACGCCGACGCTTTGACCATGCTGATGCAGAGCGGCCAGGAAGCTCTGTTCCTGATTGAGTATGACGTCTCTGTCATGGGTGAGCACACACACACAGGGAATATGTGGAGGCATGGTAGGGCAGCGTTGCTCTGAGGGTAAATAATGTGGCCGTTCGGCAGCGTGGATGTGAGTGAGTGTCGGTGCTGGAGACGCCACCAGGGGAGTCACACTGGCCCAAGAGCACACATTGAACAGGGAAAGGGTAGATGGGTAATAGTCAGTGTTTTATTATAGTGTGTGGATCTCTCTTCACTCCTGAATCATGGCAGGTTCAATCTTAATCTATTTAAAAAATGAATATTACTCATCTGTATCAGAGGAGCTTTTACTGCAGGTGAATTATTGATGAAATATAACACAGTGAATGGTACAAATGGTGTTGTGAAAAGGAATAAACACAGATCAGTCTGACTGTAAGTGTACAGAGCAAATCAAATCTTTTTTATGTAAAAAAAAAATATATATATCCCCACCATTGGGTCAAAGAGTAGTAAAATATGCCACTGAAGACAGGAATTCACTACAGATTATAACCCCCGTTTGGTCATGGTGACTAATTCTCTCACAAGATCACAAACTGCTCTGTGCAAAATAGGGCAGGTCACCAAGGACATTTGACACACATTATCTCTCTGTATGTGGGAGTTTAGGATCCAAACCTCCTGCCTCCAGACTAAACCAGTCAGAGGGTTCACAAATTATAAGGAACATTTTAGAAAATGGGAGAAATTAAAACACGATTTCAGAGCGCAAACTACACCACGGCCTTCGAGGTAGCTCACTTTATTTTCAGAAACATTCATAGCTGAGAGCATGTTGGCCTGCCTGCTCTCTGTCAACACATCTGATCTCTAATACTCAGTTAATGACCACATCAAACCTCCACACGGGCATATAGCGTGCATGCCGGTATCTTTATTAAAGTGAATTAGTGATGAATCACTCTCATGCATGAAGCATACATCAATAATAGCCTGATTTCACATATGACCCATGATAATGAGGATACAGAGGAATAAAGATGCACAGCAAAAGTAGCATGTTCTTAGTATGTTAGAGACCCTCCAAAATTTTACAAATCATGTCTTCAGGTGGCGGCAAGGTGGGGCAGTCAGGACTGTCGCTTCACAGCAGGAGGGCTCTGGGTTTGAACCTGCCGGCTTCTATGTGGAGTTTGCATGCAAGTGCATCATACTGGAGGTTTAAGTGGGACTGATTACAAAGGGCCCCATTGGGAGGGGAGTCCTTGAAAAGCCTGGAATGAATAGTTTGGTTTAATCTGCAAATTTTGTACTTATTATAGTGCCTTAACTGAGTGAAAATTGGCTGTATAAAGTGGTTAAAAGACTAAACTTTGTATGAAAATTATGGAAGCTCTCTGAGGCTCCTCTCACCTCTCAAAGACGCAGAATGGTTTAGTCCACCTCTGCACCAGGATTCATCTGTAAACTCAGCCAGAGCAGAGTGAGTGACTCCTTATGCTGCTGGAGCACTAACGTACACTGTTTTGTCTTTCTCTGGGAAAGGGAAATCCGAATTCCCAAAAAAGAGAAGATTGAAAGAAAGAAAGGAAAACTGACCTTCAAAAAAAATTCAAAAGGTGAATATGAGAGACAGATCAAGAGAGGATGGGCGGGAGGGGCCCACAGAGAACACATATTCATTGGGTCCAAACTTTGGTGCTACACCCCAGTGTCAGCATGTTTTTTCTCCGGGTGCTCTAGCTTCCTCCTAAAGTCAAAAGACATGCAAGTTAGGTTAGTCGTTGACTCCAAATTGCCCGTATGTGAGTTTGAATGGTTGTCTGTCTCTATGTGTCAGACCTGTGATAGTCTGGTGACCTGTCCAGGGTATACTCTGCTTCTCTTCCAATGTCAGCTGTGACCCTGGACCCTGAATAGGATAAGCAGTTACAGATAAAGAATGGATGTTTTCATGGGCGCTCATGTCTTATTAAGAGGAGCCAAGCCCCCCCTAGCTCACCTGTAGTTCGCACCCTGCATTCATTCTTCAGTTTAAGTCAGTTAAAGTTTTTCTCCATTGCTGTGAACACTGTTACTGCTCCTAAAATATTCACTGAAATCATTTTAGAAAATTGTACCTGTTAATGTATTATTATGTACTGCATTTTAACTAGACGATGTGCTTGCTCATTTGTGGTGTGTGACAGTTGTATTTGTCTGTTTGTGTTTATTGTTGCAACAATGTTTATGCTGCTGTGTTGGCCAGGAACCTCTTTTAATCTCATTGAGACTTTTATCTGGTTAAATAAAGTACAAGCTTTATTTCTCCCGCTAAAGACCTTCCCTGCTGCACTCAAAATGGTATGTCCGTTTGTCATTACGTCAGAACAATTAAATGTTTAAGGAGCTGTGCCAAAGGGCAATAAGTTGTATTTCTTTTTGTCATTTCTCATTGAGATTTGCCTACAATAACCCAGTATCCTCTACAGCCAACTGAATAAACTCATGTTATACAAACACCAGTTACACCAGTGTAGTGTTCACAGCTTTGCACCCCTCTGGTGTTCCCCCACTCACAGTGAAGATCATTTTTGTAAAAAATAATATTAAACAGAAATGATTAAAATAAAAACACAGTATAAGCAAATGTCCCAGTAGAATAAAAATCCTATGAATTAGGGACCATTTAGAGAAAACATGTTTTCTCTTTTACTGTTAAATGTTATTTCTGGCATGTTGCAGCCCTCCCCAACATGTCTCTGCTGTGATGTCCTCAAAGGCAGCATGTCGTCTCTCTGCTCCTCTGTGTCCACCTCCTCCTCTGACAACACTTCCAGTATATTTTACATCCCATTGTCCCTCTCTGATGTTTATCAAGACCATATTCAGTAACTGTGATACCTACATGAAAAACATTTTGTCCACCTGTGGTGTAAGTGAACTAAATCCAAACCTGTTATCAGTTTTTGTGGCGTTATGAAAAGATTAATGCCAAATTAATTGGAAAATGTGCAGTATTTTGCGTGTGAGAATTTATACAGTGAACAGAGTAATACAAACTATTTGAAAAACAGTGTAATCCACTTTGGTCTTCAAGGCAAAGTCACTGCATCAGCAGGTCAGGAAATCCGTGTAATGTAAATCTGATGACAGTGTGCTCATATTTTGGGGGGTCTGTTCATCATCGGTTAAGACTGTAAAAGAGACACATATTAACATGTTGTGTTTGTGGCTGTAGCTGCATCCAGTAATCTTACAGGCCTCTCTCATATCTGTGTGTATGATCTGTTTCAGAGGCAGTGCAGCAAGCCTCGGGCCCTCTGCTGGTGGAGATAGTGAAAGGTCCCTCCACCAGCCTCGGGATCAGCCTCACCACAACAATATACAGGAGCAAACAAGTTATTATTATTGACAAGATAAAGCCAGCCAGCGTGGTGGAAAGGTGGGACTTACATCTTGCAGTATACTGCTTTACACACAATTTGTTGTAAAACGAAAGGTTTCCTGACACAGTTGTTCTCACTGTCTCAGGTGTGGAGCGCTGCACGCAGGTGACATCCTTCTGTCTATAGACGGGACCAGCGCAGAGCACTGCTCTCTGATGGAGGCCACGCAGCTACTTGCCAGCACTTCTGATGTTGTTAAACTGGAGATTCTCCCGGCCAGTCAGAGCAGACTCCCCGTCAGGCCGCAAGATGCAGGTATGTCCAGGAAGTGACACAGAAAACACAGCAAATCTGTTGCAACAGAAAAAGGCATCCGATAGATATGACAATCAGCAGTGAAAGAGGGAGTGATACGTGTGATTCTTTTGAATTTATAAATATATTGTTTAGCCTGTCAAATGTCTGAAATGGTGGAAAATGCCCAATACAAGTCTCCAGAGCCCACAAACAAATGTACAAGGCAATGCAAAATATTCACTGAGGACAACGCTGACTAATGGACTAATCATTTCAGCACCACACCATTTAAATATTTTGTGTACATTGTGGAGAATATACAGGCTGGAGTCACCATACGTATTGTGACTTCTCTCGACTCCACCTACAGCTGTAAAGAGCCTGGCTGCCTCTCAGCTGCCTTCTCCCATGCACTGTGAATCAGCGTGTGTGTGTGTGTGTGTGTGTGTACGCTGCCAGCCACAACCCCTCTGCCTTTAGGCACACACTCTTATGCATACCGACAAGCCACTCTCTCTCTCTCTCTCTCACACACACACACATACTCACAAACACTGTAAACACTTTCTCTGTCAGAGATCATGTTCGTGCCATGTTCTGCAGACTTATTTCTGGGTCAGCAGCTGCAGGGACTCCTTAACATGTGAGCATGGAAAGAATCATACAGCATGACAAAGGAAATAAGATGTAGTTTAGTCTTCTCTGCGGGTCACTGGGTGCTTTCTTCTACAGTTTCTTCTTTTTCCCCTGATCCAGTCTTCACTTTTATTTACCAAACTTCTATCTGACTTTTATCCTTGTGTACTTATTTTGTTTTGATCAGTGTCTTATATTTACACAGGCTTAAAGAGACAGTCCACCCCAAAATCAAAATGCATATTTTTCCTCTTAACTGTAGTGCTGTTAACCAGTCTAGATTGTTTTGGTGTGAGTTGCTGTGTGTCAGAGATATCGGCCGCAGAGATGTCTGCCTTCCTTTGAATATAATAGAACTAGATGGCACTCAGCTTGTGGTGCTCATACCTCAAAATAGTGCATTTGAAAAATTCAACAGCAATGTCTCTTTACTGAAATCAAGATCTGGTTACTCTGATAATTCATGGATCTTGTTGTGAGCAGTTTCATTGAAGAACTAATGTTTTCAAATATGTTGACTTATCAATACATGTCAGTTCTATTTTAAATGGTTTCAATACTCATTTTTGTTGGTATCAATTCTATCAATAGTAGTTTCTCGCTCTCTCTTCTCCCTAACAGTGGGTTGACACACACACCGCTGCAGTTCCCCCATAGCCCCACCTCCTCTCTCGCACTCAAAGTGCTTTTTTTCCTCGTCATTCATCTCATTCACTTTGGTTGCATATAGGATTTTGCGGCACAGTTTTGTTTTGCTTTTTTCTAGCACTTATTGTCTTTTGAATGTGTGCACTACCACAAGACGAATATCGTTTTCAATAATGTAAAAACGTTTTAATTATTGTTACTGTTTACCAGTAGTGAGTACAGTCCTAACCAGTAAAGGAAAGGTTATTGTTGTCATGTTTCATTTATCATTAAATATAAATCTTAGATTGTGTGCTTTAATGTCAAACGTATGGTGTTGAGAATGGTATTGAATGTTGATATTTTTCAAGATATTGTATTGAAGTTAGATTCCAGTATTGTGACAACACTAGAAGGAACTATTTTCTGTCTACTGACCTGCACCAAGTGTATCTCTTGGCAGAAGGAAGCATGCATCTACTCATGGATGAGAGGCTTGTGCTCGTGAGATGTAACATTAGCTAGCTCAGTAGTGCTAGGTGAGCTAGCAGTAGACGCATGCTTACTTCTGCACGGTTATACGGTTGGTGGTTGTAGTTTGGTAGAAAGAAAATAGTTCCTACATGAAACTGCTCACAACAAGGTCTGTGGATTATCTTGAGTAACCGGGTCATGATTTCTGGAAAGAGACATTGCTGTAGAGTCTTTCAAATATATTATTTGGTGCACTGAGGACAATGTAGACTGAGAATAAATAGCACTACAGGTAAGAGAAAAAATGTCTGTTTTTGATTTTTGGGGTGAACTCTCCCTTTAAATCCTCTGATGAGCGCTTACAAATGAATACTTGAACTTCATGGCTCCTGCTGACCACTGAACAGTCTCAATACAACATGCAGCACAGTCATCACTTCTCTATCAAATGACAGGCATGTATCTTCTGAAATTTCAATTCAATAATGATTCACTTCCTGAATAAGGCATCATGGCGTGATGATAAAACGATATTTTCACAGCTTCTTTCCCCCCAGGATAAGCCATGATTATAAGATGCAATTTGTCTAATCTCCTCTGGGGATTTAATAAGACTGATATGGCCACTGAGAGATTAGAAGTTAATGTTTCTTTCCAGCGGCGTTGATCGAAAACACCATTTCTTGGAGAGCTTCCCCTAGGTGAGCTTAACATAAGCCGTCAGAGCTGAAGCTTCACAGGTTTGATTGAGTCCGATAGACACTGGTTCTCCGGAAAGGGCTGGGGGTTCTCCCGCTTGTATTCTGATTACATATGAGTTGGATTTAACCAGGTTCCCTGAACATGGCAAACGTCCCAGGCTCTACTGCAGTCATCCATGTTTCCAGCAAATCCTCCATCCGTGTGAGCAAGTTGTTAGAGATTAGACCCCTGCAAATGAAGCAGCGCGGATTACTGTCACATGTAACGCTCTGTGACAATTTTAGCTGCATGAATATGTAAAGGACAGTTAATTATTGAGGTGTGTGTCATACAGGAGGTCAGTTGTTTCCCTTTGAATGCTTCACAGATACGCTTTGACTGAATGTACTGTTTATACAGGCTTAAAGTGCCTTTCAGAATTAACAACGATCCGTGCTCTCTTTTTCATTCAAAGTGGGGAAGTCAACAGAATTGCTAAATAAAAACCACATGAATACAAATCACACAGGATTAAATTGAACATGTTAAGATCAAGCTGTCTGCCAATGAGGTGCAGACTCCCTGCATCATCAGCAATCAAGCTTTCAGCTGGGCCCAATCAAGTTCAAGCCACATGTCTGCTAACAGCCAGTATCACAACATCACCATGCCCAGCGGTCAACTGACTCAGAGTCTTTCTGCACCGCGTTCTTTTGAAAATGAAATTATAAAAATGATCTCCAGTTTGCACTTAGCGTTTTGGAACCTTGCTAGTAAAAGTAAGATTTTTTTTTTTTTAGCCCATTCAGCCAGTTCAGCTCTGTGTGTCTAACTGATTCTCAGATGCTCATCAAAATACATTAAACCACAGGGTTTAATCTAGTGTACCATGACGAAAACATCAAATATCAATTACCCTGCTCTGAATTATTACCTCCAGGCACTGCGTCGCGTGGTGCAAATTTAGACATGGGAATGAAAGCATGATTTCATGGGTAAAATTTAGAAACGTGCACAACAGAGGAGTGGATCTGGTTTACTTAATGGATCTGTTTGCCTCCATGTTGCTGCAGTAAAAGTGCAGAAGAGCAACCATCATCACTGGGACCAAAGCAGCAACTACTGCCATCCCCCACATGCCAGCCACAGCAAGACATGGAGCAGCCCAAGCCACCCACACAACCAGCAGGACCACTGCAAATGTAAGTTATCACTTGTGACAGCACTGCTGCTGGCAAGACACCATAGCAGGAGCCTTTTCTTCACCGCGTTTGTTAAATCTTTTCCAAGAGGTTTACTCCAACACTGTTACCACAGTTCTTTCTTTTGTTGCATGTTCACATGAGCGTGTGCTGCTGCTGCTGTGGACGTGAATGAAATATGGTTTTAATCCGACTGTACCAGCCCTTTGATACGTTTAGTGCTATGTCTCCTTTCAGCTCTGGTGAGTGGTGGCTTCTCCCCTTCCTCCACAGCCACCTCAGGCTTCAGCAGCCAGGGGAGCAACACGCTGCCCTGCCCCATCCCTTCGATCGCACCCACCAGCCCCCGCAGCTCCACGGGCAAGAGGAGGAACAGGAAGAAGGACCACAAAAGCTCATGTATGACCAACTGTCTACTCTTTCCTTTTCTTTAAACCACATTAAAGGGTCAGTTCAACTAAATTAAACACATTGTTTTACCCACAGCATTTTTTTCAATGAGGGTCGGCTAAATATCAGAACCACCTCTCTGTATTTTCTGCAGGACTGTAGTGTCAGGCTTTTAGCTCGATGCACCTAATAATAAACTGGCAAATGGGTGTATGTTGATAAGATTTTTGTCTCCAGCTTAATACAGTGGAGGTGAAAGGGATTGTTTGTGATGTTCACAGAATTGAACATGTCTCTGCAGACATCTCCGCCATCCAAACACCTTTTTATTACTTTTTGGCAGTTTGATATGAGGGGTTTGTTTGCAAAAGCAGATATCTACGTTTTCATTTATCACTGCAGGGAATATCATTCAAACTTGGGTTGGTTTACTCATTTTAGGAATGGCCTTTATTTGATTTTGCAAACATACAGACTTGTGGGTGTATATATCTAATATCTATATATATGGACAGAAGTGACCATTCCCGTCAGGATAGAAATGTTTCATCATAGCATAAAGGCGATCAGTCAGAACAACTTTGTATTGATTTGCAGCGAACCTTCCCTTTAAGGCAGGGGTCTGCAGCCTTTACTGTCAAACGAGCTAATTTTGGCCAAAAGAAGAAGAAAAAGAAAATGCCTGGAGCCCCCAAAAACATATATGAGCCTCATAATGAAGGTAACACAGCCTATTAAATCTAAATTAGCCAACAGGTCTAAATGAGCATTCACTAATATGTTGAAGTGGACTTTTTTATGATTATTTGGTTCTTTTATTTTGCAATTTTGGTTGTGAAAGCAGATTAACCTCTCTACCCACTATTGAATTCTCAATTCTTTTAACCTTTTTTGGATTTAGAATTCATAACTAGGGAGACTCAAGAACAACCATTGGTATTGAGGTTTGGCAAAATATAGAGGAAAAGGCACCAGGTCATCGACTGACGAAGCACATTTTAGTTGTTGAAATGTTAAAATGTTTTTTATTCCGTGTATAGGCTACACACCTTTACAGTTGGAGAATTTAAGAAACCCTTTCGGCCTACAACAATGATGAATAAAAAGTAATACCTCCCATATAATTTCAAAGGTAGCCATAAAGAGCCACATATGGCTCCAGAGCTATGCCAGCAAAATGCCCCCTACAGCATAACAGAGCTGCAATAAATGTAGTGATTGTTAAATGAAGATAATCCACAGACTTCACCATCCCTGTCTTCACTGTCTGCAGTTTTTATAGAGAATATTTGTTCAGTACAAAGAAGTTTCTTTAAAAAATAACAATCATAACCACTCAACTCTAAATAACCTGCAAAACGAATCACATTCACGTCACATTAGACCTTTAAATCGGCACAGTTTGATGCTAAACTTCCAGTTTCTTTTACCAATAACCGGTGACTTCCTCTTTTCTTATTGAACTGTAGCTCAGAAGGATCTTTGTGTCTTAATGTCAGTCTGGTTGAACCATTGTAAAGCTTTGTTCATGTACAAAACAATCCCTTCATACAAAGTAACATTATTGGTACAAAGGACTTTCTACAACATGAAAGACCATTCAGAAGTATAGAGAAGCGCTCCCATACATCTGACTGCACCCAGTCAAGCTTTTGTAGCAGGCAGTTCCAAACTTTTGAATGGCAGTGTATGTTTGTTTTTTTGTGGTTGAGTTGTTGTTTTTTTTAGGTGAACTGAACCTTTAAACATGTTTCGCAGCTTTGTTAAAACACCTTTAGCTCCTGTTTCACCCTCTCAGTGTGTGAACAGACTTGACTGATCACTGACGTAAACATGACTGACGTAATCTCTGACTCATTGCCTTTCCATCCCCATGTCATCTCTGTGGGTGCACGTCTCTTCCCTTTATCCTTCTCCATTTTTTTGTCTCCCACAATCCCTCTCTTGCTCCATTCATCTGCCACTTCTCCACTAATATCTCTCTCTGATGTGTCCCCTCCCTCCCCCCGTCCCTCAGTATCTCTGGCGTCCAGCTCTGTTGGCCCAGGGGGGCAGGTTTTTCATGTGGAAACAAGCGAGGTCGTCCTGAGGGGGGATCCGCTCACAGGTTTTGGGATCCAGCTGCAGGGGGGTGTCTTTGCCACAGAAACCCTGTCCGCTCCCCCAGTCATCCGCTTTATTGAGCCCGACAGCCCAGCTGAGAGGTAACACACTGAGACACCTAACGAGTAAACAAGCATCATATAGGGGGTCACCTTGAAGCAGACGGCCGCAGTGCTAATCATTCAGCCACATGTGAAAAAAGGATAATTTTAGCCTCATGTCTCAATGAGTATTTCAGCTGAAGGCAGGCGCATTAGAGCTGCGTTTGTCTCACACTGTGGTTCCCAAATATGAGGTCAGGACCTACAGAGAGCCATAAGATAATTAAAGGGACAGTTCACCCCAAAATAAAAAATACATATTTTTCCTCTTACCTGTGCCTATTCATCAGTCTAGATTTTTTGGTGTGAGTTGTTGAGTGTTGGAGATAACGGCCGTAGAGATGTCTGCCTTCTCTCCAGTATAATGGAACTAGACGGCACTCGACTTGTGGTGCTTAAAGTGCTAAAAAATATACTTGAAAAAATGTCTCTTTCCAGAAATCATGACCCGGTTACTCAAGATAATCCACAGACCTTGTTGTGAGCAGCTTCATGTAGGAACTATTTTTCTTTCTACCAAACTACACCCGCGTATCACTGTATCACTGCACAGTAGGAAGTGTGCACCTACTACTAGCTAGCACCACTAATGTTAGAGCTCAGCAGAGGAGAAGCCATTAATGTTTACATCTTGTGCTGTCACAAGAACGAGCCTCTCATCCATGAGTGGAGTTGCAGGAAAAACGTCATCCTGTAGAGCATACATCCTATTTTGCATCTAAATGAGGCTCAGAAGTCAAAATATTCAAATAAAGCATGAAGAAAAACAGTCTGTGGTTGAACTGGTCACAACTGGTAAACGTAAGTAGGCTATATAACTTATAACAGTGTGTCTTAAGTAGATATTGCTTTGTTTTAAGGAGACGGGAATTGATAAGATTTTATTGACATCAAAGCCCTTATTGATTCTGCTCATCAGTTTAATTCTTTATTGATTCCCATATTGATTCCTTAGGTATGACTACACCCTGTGCAGAATGAATAGTGTTAATTGCGGCACCTAATTTACTTTTAAATTTAGTGATTTCTTCTCACCTATAGGCACTGTCCGTCTCTACATTATCACTTAGTTTTTATATGTTCATGACAATTTATATACGTTTTGTCATAATTCTCATTTTACAAAAGCTACTTTTAATTTTAGATTAAGTCTTGTTTGGGTGATGAAAAGCAGGTTATCAACGAATGTTTTTTATTTTCGCTGACAAAAATTGAGCATAGTGTTAGTTCAGACAGGACACGATGTTAAGCTCAGCTCACATCCCAGCTACATCAGCTGATGTCAAACAGCCCATTCAACTGATGGAGCAGCTGATTGATGGAAGTTGATAGATCACATGATTCCTTTCTATGCAACCAAATCTCATTCAAGGCCCTATTTAAACTGCTCTGGCCTTCCTACTGTTGCTGCTTCCTCTGCAAGCTGCTTTGCAACCCACCTTTGCTGCTTCCTCTGCAAGCTGCTTTGCAACCCACCTCCACCCCAGCTCCTCCTTTTTTATGTTGTGTCTGACTTATCAGTGTCATTTCTGTTTGTCATTGATGCTGCTCTGTTCTGTTCCCAGGGGATCTTTGCTGCTGCTCTCCCCGCCTTAGGCTTTCCATGTAGGTGCATGGAAATGTGGAGAGGTGTGCTTTGGGGTTTTTGGGGCTTTCTGCTGCGTGGGAACTGCCCATTGGTCCAACAGCCCATTGTTCCGACATCCCATTGTTCCGACCATATTAAACCCATTGTTCCGAAGTCCCGTTGTTCCGACATCATCATGATGCCCTGTGGTTAAGGTCTGGTTAGGTTTAGGCACAAAAACCACTTGGTTAGGGTCAGGAAAAGATCATGGTGTGGGTTAAAATGAAAAAGAAAGTGACAAACACATAAGCCGTGAGCCTGCTTCACCTCAAGCCCCCATCAAGCCTTTCCCAGCTGACCGGGAGCCGTTCAGCACTGCGGACCGTCGGACTAATGCGATGTCGGACCAATGGGCTGTCGGACCAATGACATGGACCCTTCTGCGTAGGCCTAGGAAAGGTAGAGGCCCCAGAACAGAGCCATACCGCCAAATATAACACTGCAAATGGAAATAAAAGTTGTCTTTGACTAAAGTGTTCCTCGCTGAATTAACACTGTGCAGCAAGCATGAAAGGGGGAGCTGATGGGCGAGTCAAGCTAGCTGTAGCAACAGTCTGTCACCATTCGCTGGGGGTTCCACCATTACTCAAAATGATCATTTAGCAGACATTACAAGCTGCACTGTTGTTATCCCTCTTTATGAAATGAAGCCACGCATTGGACCGTTTCTTTATCTCCGCCATGACTCCTTCTTGTCAGAAGTTTCCAGCAGCGTAAATGAATGAGTCTGACGTCATAGTTATGCAATATGAAAATGTCTGAAAAACATGCCAGCATCAAGAAAGAAATTTATAAGCTCAGAGGCGATGGATTGGACAATTTGGAACCAGTTTTTAACTGGAAAGTTCTCAGTTCCTGTCACGAGACGAGCCCAAATCGTAAGTGCTCGACAACACTTGGCATGACAGTTTATTTCTTTAGTGAGGGAGGTCACTGCCCAAAATGTAATGAGGTCAACAGATGTTCTCAGTTATTTATAACAACAGTTACTTTAAGTCTGACGATCTTCATGGAACGGTCGTCTCCAGAAGTTAATTTATCACACATTAGACATGAGGCATTGATCCAGCCAGTGTTTTTTAATGGTGAAAAAACCTCCCTACTGGTATGAAGTACTGAATTGATCAGCACTGCATGTTGCAGTGTCATTAACACACAGCTCTGATCAGGCCAGTGTGTTGTATCTGTCCTTGTCTTGCAAGATTAATGATGGTGTCTGTGCAGGGCCGTGTCCCCTGGCTCTTGTAACACGATTAGTCCAGCAGCAGTTGGACAGGAGTGACTCAAGTACAGCATCCGACTGTGATGTTGGTGTCTCAGCCTCCACACAAGGTTAATGAGCAGCGGTGGTTAGTGAATTAATATCAGTTGACAGTGCTTCGGTGTTTGCCCTTGCAATTAGGGGTCTGATTAAATGTGTGATATGTGGGATTTTTTTTTTTTTTTTTAATCCGTACGAGCACTCGCTTTGCTGAGGTGATTTTCCAAGTTCGAGTAAGGTCAGTGCTCAGTGTGTTTACGTAAAGTCCAGAGGCCATATCATTTTATAGATGGCATTTTAAACGTTCAGCCTATGTGACATGTGGTGTCACATCGGCTCAGTGTGTCACTCATCAGACCCTTTTCACTGAAAGCAGAAATCACAAGCCTTGCTGATACTAGTGTGGGCATGTCGAAGCCATTAGTAGATCAATCGATTAGTTTATCAACAGACATTTGTATAATTTAAGTATTTTTTGAAGCAAAAAATGACAAACATTTGCTGCATCCAGCCTCAAAGGAATACTTCACCCCCCAAAATGATCATTTGTGTATCATTTTTTTCCACCCCATGTTACACTGAGTTAATGAAGGCAATGTTGTTTCTCTCACGTCTCCTCAGTGAATGAAGAATACAAAAAATCTTGATGAATTGAAGTCATAGCGGTCTGCGTTTAACAACAGCAAAACTCTATCAAAACATCTGTTTACAGACTCTCACACAGCTCACACAGTATAATCCAACTTCCATTTTTCCAGTTGTTTGCTCAGCACTGATACACAAGTGATCATTTCAGGGGTGAAGTATTCCTTTATTTGTGAGAAATTGATATGTATTTGGTTTTATATCATTTCTAATTCAATAGCTTTGCGTTTATAACTGTTGGTTGGACTAAACAATGAAGCTGGGGAAGACTTGTTTCTGCAAAAAAAAAAAAAGAAGTAATTATTTTATATACCAGTATGTAGTTTGTTCTCAGGTCTCTTGTCAAAAAGATATTTATCCTAGTGACACCCTCTGAATGAATAATTAACCTAAAGACGTTACCTTGGGCTCTGGGAAACTGTGATGGTAATTTTTCACTTCAATACTTTGAATAATTGTTAGTTGAAGCCCAATTTTAATTATTAACAAGTTGTTGTTTTTTACATTATTTTGTAATGTTTACACACAATTACATTTTTATTTTCATATTATTTTATTTTATTTTATTTTATCTTATTTTGTTTTACTTCATTTCATTTCATACAAACTGTTGTGGGGGGCAACAGTCTCTCACANAATAATTGTTAGTTGAAGCCCAATTTTAATTATTAACAAGTTTGGTTTTTTTTACATTATTTTGTAATGTTTACACACAATTACATTTTTATATTATTTTATTTTATTTTATTTTATCTTATTTTGTTTTACTTCATTTCATTTCATACAAACTGTTGTGGGGGGCAACAGTCTCTCACATGAGCTTTATTTCCACTCTAAGGCTCTTTGTGTGCGTTTTCTGTGTGGAGGTGTGGGCTGCTGCAGGTCGGAGACAGACTGTTGTCCATTAATGGGATCCCAACTGAAGATGGCACTTTGGAGGAAGCCCATCAGCTGCTCAGAGACTCCGCTCTGGCCAATAAAGTCACAGTGGAGATTGAGTTTGATGTCGCAGGTATCAAATTGTGAAGATAAATTCTTATTGTGTGAAATCTCTCAGCGTATTTGTGTCTTTCCTCTGATATTTATCTTCACTTCAAATCCCAATTTAGAGTCAGTGGTTCCCAGCAGCGGCACCTTCCACGTTAAACTACCAAAGAGGAGAGGAGTGGAGCTGGGCATCACCATCAGTGGTGAGTTTGTTATGAAGGTGACACACAGCAGGGGGCAGTGTTGCTCAATAATACTCAACAGACCCGCAAACTGTAAATCTTCTTTTGAATCAATGTCCTGTGATCCATAAAACTCCACGAGGGCACATACCTCATTACCTCTGAATAATACAGGCCTGTACCAGCATTCATCATTACTCTTTGTGCTCTGGGCAAACACAAACAGGAAGCTGAGTATGATTAGTGCACCAAAAAGAAAAGGGAGTTCAAATGGTTTTATCCTCGTATCAAATGTCCTAGAATAAAAACACACTTTATTTTCTTGTCTTTCACCAGCAAGTAAGAAACCTGGCAAGCCCCTCATCATCTCTGACATCAGAAAAGGAAGCATAGCACACAGGTATGTCCCAACGTCACACAGAAATAATCATATTACTAGGTACATGTTTAGTTTTTTTTGTAAATACAACAACGCTTTTCAGGTCACATTAAGGAGACACTGTTACTCAACACTTAACAGTCAGGGTGAACTAGGTTTTCTAGGCTTATGTGGGATTATTTCATGAGCAAAATAAAATTGTTTTGTGAATCCACTGTGTAATACAAGCCTAATTGGATTGAGCTATCAAAACTGGATCAGTAGGGCAGAGCAGCTACATTTCAGAAGGGCTCAGTGTTGATTAGGTTGAGGGTGAGGTTACGGTGACCCCCGAGGATCCCACTGAGACACTAACGCTAATAGGATTCTCAGTGAGTCAGGAGGAGCAGCTCCCGGGGCCCAGTTGATACTTGTGATCCTCTCGTTTTTGTGTCCGCTAGAACAGGCACTCTGGAGCCAGGAGACCGGCTGCTGGCCATCGACAGTGTGCGTCTGGAGAACTGCACCATGGAGGACGCCATGCACGTCCTGCAGCAGGCTGAGGACATGGTCAAACTCCGCATCCAGAAAGATGAGGACAACATTGGTACATTAGTCCCTTAAAACGTCAAACATACAACCTGTGGAAAGAAACCAAGCACATTTACTCAAGTATTTAAGTACAGTTTTGAGGTACATAAACGAATACTTCTCCCACAAAAGGATCATTTGTATATCAGTAGCCCTTTTTACACAGAGATCGCACTGGAGAGCCACTACAACGTCTCTTCTTCATGCCTCCTTTGCATTTTTACCCAGAACCAAACAACGGCGGCATCATTAGGCTCCAGTGTGTGATTACACATTGCATAGCAGCTTTGCGGAATCAAAAGAGGTGTGACGGGCGTGACATGTAAGACAGCAACGTCAGGCTCTAATGTAAAATATAACGTACACTTCGGCAGCGCTTTCTAAATAACAGCAATGGCATTAACAAGGCAACAACAATAATTTATCGTCCCTGTCAAATGGCAGCTGATCTGGTCCTCTACTTGGATAGTAAGTCTTTGAGTTAGCCGCTAATTGCTAACAGCTCATTTTTAAATCTCCCATAGTGGGTTGCACGTATAACACGTCGTCAAAATGTCACACCTGTTCCGCCCATATCCTGTTTCTACAGACACCATTTCAGCACTGTTACTACCTGCTGTGGTAGATTTAAGGTACGACCAGTATGTCCCCCCCATTCTGTGATCATACCTTATATGCAAAACGGTGGGGCAGCACAACGGCATAATATTCCCACCTTAAACAGGCGGTGTAACAGACACAAGCATTTAGCATTAAGCACTTCTGCTTAATGACTACACGAGCAGAGTCCAAAATGCATGCACTTGCCCAGGTGCTCTTCTCACATGCATACATGTTTTAAATAGTGAGTTTATAGCAAAAATACATGTGTTTTGATCAAATGGTTATTTTGTGGGTGGAGTATTCCTTTAATTTTTTTCCATTTGTTGCAATACTTAATACTTAACTCCACTACATCTCAGAGGCAATATTATACTCTTTACTCCATTACAATTATTTAAAAGTCGTCTTGTCAATATTTTATATAAAAACATATGATAAGCTAATAAAATACACAACAGTATCAAAGATTAAACCAGCAGCTCCTTTTTGAAAAAGAAAAAGAACTCAAATTTGTGTTGCTGAACTTTTTAAACTTGTTTTTCCTCTTTGCAACCCCGTTTATAACCTCACAACCCCTCAGATTTTCCTGGTGACCTTTGATGGTGGTCCACTGGACTAGGGTTGCAAGTAACAATGATTTGCTTTAACCATTTTTTTTTTTCGCACCAATAATCGATTCATTTTTCATAAACATGTTAAGAAAGATGTCTATCATAAATTGCCTATTTTTACCAGGTTTTCCCGTGTTTAAAAAACCCTTGTACATGTACTGATTTTGGTGAAAAGGGGGTGTTAATGTGTACCACATTTTTAAACTTGTCTTTTTTGCAGCTGTAGAGCCTACAAGCAGCAGCCTATGTTGAGTAGTAAAGGCTGAATTTTCAAATAGAACACAGAGAGCTGAAACTGGGTTATAGCTCAATCTAGTTAAAATGATAAAGAGCCATGAACACATTTCCAAAAACAAAAAGTACAGGAAATAACTAGACACTTTTAACATCTGTAAGATGTAGTATAGGTCTCCATGGATAACCTATGTCTATATTTTCCTGAGTCTTATGTGCGGTATCTACGGTTTCCTCCATGTGTTGTAGATGAGTTGGAGATGTCTGGCTCTATAATCTACACAGTTGAGCTGAAGAGATATAACGGACCACTGGGTATCACGATCTCTGGCACAGAGGAGCCCTTTGACCCCATCGTCATTTCTGGCCTCACCAAGAAGGGCCTGGCAGAGAGGTGAGAGAAGAACAGGGGGAGAGGTGAGGAATGAAAGGTCAGGGGTAAAGACAGTTATTTGAGAAGATGGTGATACTAACATTAGGCTAAGGCTGCACAAATCAGTAGTGGTCCCCTTTGGATTTTTTCTGAGTAAACAAGACAGTAAACAATGTCTGTCTCGTCCTTTTCTACAACAAGAAGCCTCTTTGTTTCCGTCCCAGTCGGCGCACTGGCAGCCTGACAGGTTTCCACCGGCCCGCCTGTCGGTACTGTCTGGTATAGTCTGGTATCTCTGTCTCCTCTGCTCTCCTAACCCTGCAGGACCGGGGCCATCCATATAGGGGACCGAGTCCTGGCCATCAACGGGGTCAGTCTGAAGGGAAAGCCACTGAGTGAGGCCATCCACCTCCTGCAGATGGCCGGGGAGTCCGTCACCCTCAAGATCAAAAAACAAGCCGACCGTATGTGTTTTAGTTATTTCCTTTTGATTACTTATAGTGGTTTGCAAAAACTTATTTCACAGAAACAGTTGCAGATTGAGACCAAAACAATTTAAAAATGAAATGGAACAAAAGTATAGGCAAAAGAAGAAAAGCCAAGAAAAATGGAGGAAAATAAATATTGAAATAAATAGAGATGCATTGTGTACAAAACATTCACTTTTTCACATTCCATTTGTTTGTTTGATAGATCTAAAACATGTCCTATGAATCAAAGGTTTCCAGCTTGGTCATTCACTTGTGCAAAGGGCATCCCAGTCAAAGGTCCAGTGTTAGGGGGATGTATATTGGCAGAAATGGAATATAAGTATATTTTCTTTAGTGTATAATCACCTAAAAATAAGAATCATGGTGTTTTCGCTACCTTAAACTGAGTCGTTTATATCCACATAGGGAGCAGGTCCTCGCCTGTGGAGATCACTATATTACACCATCATGTTTTTACAGTTTTTACAGTGGCTCTAAAGCCCCGTCTCCTCCAAACACTTTCGGTATGGTACCTGTGGATCCAACCCTTCAGACATGGTACCGAGACCCCAGCGTTTCCACTGCAATCAATACTCTTTTATGTGGGTGGGGTTGTTGTCACTCACTGCTCCATCCAGCACTTACTGTATTTCCTCCTTTATGTGTGCCTCGTTTATTGTCCACAGAATGAGGCTAAACGCTGACATTTTCAGAACAAAATAAAACAGGCTGCAGTGAGAGTCTCTCTCCATGGGATATTTAAAAATAGCAGGTTTGTCCATTTAGTCCTTCTCAGGCAAGCTCACATGAACAACGCTCTGCAACACTTTTTTTTTCTCAGAGTGAGGATTGGGATATACGCAGTACACACAACCCGGTCAGAATTGATATATAATTCTAAACGCTTGAAGATCCACTCATTACTAAAAGTGTATGTCATATAGAAACTAAAGTAATGGTCAAAGTTGGCAGTGAATTTTAAGGTTGTGCTAATGGATTCACGTCTTCATCTGAGTAACATTACAAGTCAATGTTCCACCTAAAAGTTGCCGGCAGTCAGCCCAGTGAATAAAGTTATTTTTTCTGCTGTTCTGCTGCAAGAGGCAACAAAACATCCTTTCATTTTATAGTTATAGTCTACTAATAAAACTCTCCATGGTATGAACAGTGGTTACATGAGCCTCAAAACCAGCCACAACTCAGCCCTGAGCAGAGTGACCGTCCTCTACCGACCAATCTACATACTGCAGTGTTCACAGCTCCACCTTTTAGTACCAGATCTGTGTGCTAGGTACCCCAACAGAGGGGGGACCAAAAATGGGGATGATACGGAACGGTTCCATTGGTACCATCCACAACTCTTCACAGTGGAAATGGAAAAAAAAGCGCACTGAACTGAATGTCTATTGAATGTTGAAGGAATTCAGTTGGTTGCAGTCCACAAACTTCACTGCTAGAAGCCACTAAATCCCCCTAAATTTTACAAACTGGACCTTTAAGCCAACAGTCAGATATATATTTTCCCTTTGTCGTTCGGCAATTGTTCATCATTCTCTTGATCCTACTGCAAGACAGCGAACTTTATTTACATAACACTTCAAAAAGTTAGAGAGATCCTTATCTCTTTAATGATTTTAAACTTAGAATAATGAACATGGTCACTGCTGGCTGCAGTCGCCTCTATTAACTAACAAACACATGAGTAACTAGAGACCATCTTGGCATCACTCCAGCCACAATACAGGAATCTGCACGTGAAACGAATGCGGAATAATATAGGGAGTGGGGGACAATGGCGCCTTCCCTGCTTCCTATCCCCCTACTTCTCGACCCCCCTGCTCAGACCACACCCACACTCAAACTCAGACTTCATTGTAATCTCAAGTACACAGCCTTGAAGTTTCATTACTGTGTCACGTACGGGTGCTACACTATTGTAGTGTCAACATCAGCCCACAGACAGACAGGCATAGAAACACCTGGCAAAATACTCGGAACGTCTACAGTGGTAGTTCACACTACAATAGGTGTCTCGAGGAGCACATTTTTCTACGATGACACACACAAACACACACAAAAACTCACAAGGTCACAAACAATACCCCGCTGCTGCAGCTTGTGAATATTGCTGCTTTGTTACTGCACTGTGTTACGTAATGTATTCTTAGTCATACCTATTGTGCCTGATTTGATGTTGTTGTCCTGTTATGCGTTGGATGCTGCAATTTGACCCTGTTTTGGCTCAATCTCACTTGTAAAACAGGTTTTAATCTCAATGTGACATCCTGGTTAAATACAGGTTATGCTTTATATGGACGGCGCTTTACAAGAGAAGGAAAAGAGAAAAGGGAAAAAGAGACAGAGAACATAGACATATTAAAAACAGGGAGACATAGTGTACAAACCAGAAAAAATAAAATTGTAAAATGACGAAAATAAGTTAGTTCAACAACTAACAATGTTAGTTTAACAATGATTTGACTCACTGTTCGTTCCCAGAGTCTGATGGCCGGCGGCCTCCTGACAGAGTAGCTGGGTTTTTAAGTGACACAGAGGATGACCTGACAGACTCCCAGAAGACCAGTAAACACTCAGAGGTCTACTCTGCCACTCTGCCCAGTATAGACTCTGCTATGAGCTCCTGGGATAGCTCAGGGTTCGACGCGGGCTACAGTAGCCAAGGTGAGGTCCACTGGATGCTTGTTGTCTATTAATTACCAATTTCCTGTCTTATCTGATAAGTTCAGTTAATTTTCTTGTTTTTTATTTTTTTTTTATTTTTCAGCAACATATCTTCACAAAGCATCCGATATACTGCTCAATCCAAATGAGTGGAGACGCACAAAACACAGGAGCCAGACCAGCTCCAGCTCTGCAGGCCTGGTCCACCACGCAACGTTGTACGACGGGAGATTCACTGAGGATGAGTGGGACAAGATACCAGGGTGAGTGCACAGGCCTGCACTTCCCTTCCTGTTTACATCTTACATCTTGCTTCAGTGTAGCTTTAAGTGTTTATGATTTCTCAGTAAACAGCATATTTAATTTAAATCATGTTCTGTGTACTAACAGTGGTGGGAAGTAACTGAGTGTATTTATTCAAGAACTGGACTTGTGTTGTTTTAGGAAATTTCATGCTGTACGTCTTCTGTGCTAGATTTCAGAGGGACATATTGTAATTTTGCATCACATGTTTTTGACAGATATAGATACTAGTCTCGCTACAGATAAAACACATGATAATCCTATAGGTAATATAACACATATTCAGACACACATTCATTTGTCTGTCAATTACTTACCCCGTGTTACATTGAATTCTTGGAGAAAACTTTTTCTCACATGCCATGAGAAAAATTTTGATGAATGGTGCCGCATTTATTGGCAAAACTCGATCAAAATTTCCATTTATAAACTCTGGTACGACTCATGCAGCAAAATCTGAGCCTCATTCATCCAGTTGTGTGCTAGGTACTTCCCAAACACATTCATTTCCGCTAAAACGTGAACAGTCTCACACATGGATGGGTGCATTTGAATTGACATTCCATTGAAATCTAACCTTGAGCTTTTTCACTGCTGAGGAACATGGGTGGGTGGATGACAGAAGAACTCCTGGTCAATGAACAAGCTTGAAGGCTGGAAGGTATTCCCACTGAATGCACAAGCAGAGTTTAAACAGAGCAGCAAATAAAGTCAAAGCAAAAAGCTGCAGTTTCTCTAATGGCCACTTGAGGCTGGCTCCAAGAGCGCGTCAATCCCCATAGACCCCTCATGTTAAAATGTCCAGCAGAACAGCAGAAATAAACATTTCACAGACCGAATATGCAATCCTATAAAGATGTGTTTTCAGGTGGGATTTGAAAGTGGAGAGGGAGTCAATATTGCGAAAATCGTGGAGGAGAGAGTTCCAGAGGCGGAGGGCAGAATGGCTGAAGGCTCTAGAAGCCACGGTAGTCAAGCGGCAGATGGTGGTGTGTGTTGGAGTGCAGAAGATGGTCTAAGAGTACGGGAGGGTGTGTAGATATGAAAGAGTTCAGACAGGTAAGAAGGGGCTTGATTATGAGGGGTCTTAAAGGTGATAAGCAGAATCTTGAAATTGATGTGACGTTCAGCAGGAAGCCAGTGAAGTTGGAGTGATGTGATCTGTGGAGGGGGTTCTGGTAATGATACGGCTGGCTGAATTCTGGACCAACTGGAGTTTATGAAGACACTTGAGAGGGAGGCCAAAGATAGTAGAGGTGTAAGTGACGGGCGAAGACAATTAATATTTCGTAGCAGCCTGAGTAACATTGTTGATGATGTTGACATTGATATTTTTTTTTATTAATTTAAGAATGTAACAGAACTGCAACAAAATAAGTTTTTTTTTATATCCTATAAAAAATTATACCGGCATTATCGTGAATGAGATGATATGGCTAACCCCTATTGTGCACCTGGGCAAGCATGAACTGTTTAGGAAGTACTGAGCATACCACTGCATAAATGAGACTTGGATTATACTGCAGTTGTGTGACCGCCTGCGTGATGTTTCCATATAGTTTTGCTGTTGTTAAACGCGGCCCCCTGTTCATTCAATTCATCAAGAATTTTCCCCGTTTTTGGATTCTTCATTCACTGTGGAGGCATCCAAGAAAAACAGTTTTCTTTACAAATTCAATGACTTAAATTCAACATATGGTGAGTAATTAATATTCAGATGATCATTTTGGGGGATGAAGTATTCTTTTAAAGATTAAACCAGGGATTTCCAACCTTTTTGGCTTGCGACCTCTGACAAAAAAAAACAGTCATCCTCTTGTCATGTTACAGATGTCTTTAAGTTGTTCGTAAAGAGACTTTTTACCTTTTTAAACTTCTGACATTGCTTCATTTATATAACAGTTTAAGGCCTAAAAATTATTCAATATTCCACAAAACAACAAAGATCAGACGAAATTTAAAAACCGTGGTATTGGTACTTTATTGAAGTAAAGGATCTGAGTTCATTCCACCACTGTGAATATATTAAAGCTTCTGTGATTTTTCTTTTCCCTTCTTTGGGTTCGTTGACAAAGTCAAACTGCACTGTCTGAATTATTTTCTCTTCATTTTGTGTTGTATGCTTTCGTGTTTTGTGCTTCTCCAAAACTGTCCTTTTCTCTTCTTTCTCAGGTATTCTCTCTCTCATCTGCTTTACTAACTGCCCACGAGCTCTTTGGTGTTTCACATAGATGCATCTTTTTCTGTCACCCCTTGTCCACAACAAAAACGTTTCCACAGAAAGCACCTAAAGCGCCCAAGGATACATCAGCCTTATCTGTCTCTTCACACTTCATTTTTTTTCTGAACTTTTGTGTCACATGCTTTCAATTTTCTGCTTTTTTGGGGGGGCGGAGGGGGCGACGTTACTTTTGTAGAAGTGAACTCTTTTAAAGGTTTTATCTAATGTAGTGGACTCCTCAGCGTTCGCCACAAGTGAGAGAATTTACAGTAAAACCCTCAATGTGGTCCTGAGAGGTTTTCAAAGGGATTCCTCCAGCACGCAGCACAAAAACTGCATTTCCCATGCTGCCTTTTGTAAGCGGCACCAACCTCAAGACCTGCAGGGCTGCTCTCATGTTCTGGTTCCTGCGTTGTCATAGATTCGTCAGCCCCCCTCGTTGCCATGGCACCCTGAACCAGGAGGACAGCTTCTGGTCCCAGGCTTTGCAGGACCTTGAGACCTGCGGCCAGTCAGAGATTCTCAGGGAGCTGGAGGTAAGCTGGCCTGTCATCTCCACCCCGCCTTCCTGCTCCTGTTTCCTCTCCTCCATCTGTTTTGTCCTACTCACGTATTCATAGACCGGTGTCGGCCTAGATGACAATACCAGATGAAGCATTATGATAATCGCCAGAGTGCGTAATCTGTTATTAAATCTGACAAGCAGCGTCGGGCACCTGCTGCCATACTGACCCAGAAAGGCTTTTCTGCAACGCCCTGGCCTCTAATCTGTCTCTGTGAACACCTCATGAGAGATTATGTATTTGGATGTTTTCACTTGTCCAAATGGAAGTCTTTTTTTCTCTTTAACACGTGATGCTTTAATAATCCCTGATTTTGTGCTCTTTCAGGCATCCATGACAGGTAGCGCTCTCAGTCTGTACCTAGAGGAGACAAAGACCAACGACGACTCAATGTTCCAGTCTGAAATTAGTCCCATTAAGAGGGAGGGACTGCACAGCGACTCTAACAACAAGAGCAACCTGAACATGTCGACTGGAGCCAGAGACGTACCGTCACGGGGCAGAGGGGACCCCTCTGATATTTTGTCCCCTACCCCTCTGGCACTGCACAAGGTAGTTCACGTTAGCATAAATTGTTTCAAAGCAAACAACAAAAATTGAAGGGTGCTCTGATCAATCAGCCACTGAATGTTATCAACTCATATTCATTCTAAGTAACCGAATCATTTTTGAAGTAACTTCCAGGTACAAAAACCCCCACATCATGAACACAAAATAAAATGGTACCCCGATAATGCCGCCTAATTGGTCAGTCTTCAGCCACCTAAAAAAGGCCCTCTTAAATAAATCTATATCAGTTAGTTAGTTTGCACTGTATTTAAAATACTTTCACTGTTTTACCTTGCCGTCCTCTACCTGAAGCCGTTCTCTCAATCCCACCAGACTCCATTGACAAGAACAGTAATTTTACCTAGCAGAACATGAAAGTTGCTGGTCTACTGCTGCCTTGATCACTTAGTGGTGAGGTGGGCACCATGTACCATTGACATACCGTAAAACTTCATGTAATAGCCCAGGCTATTATTTGCTTAAATCACTGAAATAAACGGGCCTATATTTGGGACAGACTAAAGGAATATGAATAATTTACAGGGTAATCTAGGAATGGACACATAATTTGATTTAGCCAACAACCTGGTTTTATACATCCAAAGAACTTCTATTACATAAAATGAAATGCTTGGCGACAAGATCAGGCGTCCAATTGAGACAGGCATTTATTTGTCCAAATGTGAAGCCACACCAGGCTAGTAAAAGGGACTGGGTGTCTAACTGAAGTGCTACGGTATGACTTGGTACACACAGGTGGGGTGTCATGAAAGCAGCCGAACAACATGTGGCAAAAACTATATACATTTGTTCTGTCATATCTGACATGATGGGACCAAAAAAGCTTCTTCTCTAACATCAGTATTGATCATCAGATTGATCCTACCCAGGATCCATCTAGTAGGTGTGGATGTGGCTCAAGGAGGTAGAGCAGGTCGTCCACTTGAGAAAGGTGCTTAGAAAGGTGCTGTACAAGTTGATTTACAATCTAGCAGTGAGGATTTCACATTGCAACCAGCTGAAACTTCTCAGAGTTAGAATTCCATCAGTGTTCAGGTTTTTACAGGGAGCCAGTTTATCCACAGAGGTCTCTTCCTCTCCAAAACAAATGAACCTATTGATTTAAAGGCGCTGTATGTAAGAATGTGGCCAAAACGGTTACTGCACTCAAATTCTAAATACTGCCGCGAGTCGTGTCCGCCCCCCCTCCCCTACAGATTCGAGGTTGCTGGACAGCGGCACGCTGGAGACTGATTTGGTTGCCCACGGGCGGCTGCCGTGGCAGGGCCGCGTCGCCGCGTCCTTGATCTTTGGTTTTCCAGCAGACCGTT
>NC_065521.1:30837915-30842044 GCF_006386435.1 Epinephelus moara
ATCAGTATGTTATATGAACATTATTCCTTAGTCTCTGTGACATATTAGGAGGATTTTACGACTATTTGCTTTAGATTTCTTACATATAGCTCCTTTAAACAATTAAACACTGAATAAAGCAGCTTCACGTTAAAAAAAAAAAAGTCAGTGTTTTTCCAAGGCTGCTCGTTGTGGTGGGGCTGCTAACTATGATGCGGAAACACAAATGGCCCTATCTAGAGCGTAACAAAAACACATGTATACAATTTAGCCCATTTTCCCTCCCTTTTACCTGATAACAATATGACTTTATGTTGTAATGTAAAGAAAGATGCTCAGTAAATAAAAAGATACTGACCTTTTAAGTGCAAAGTTAATCCTTTATTATTTACTTCATCCCTTGCACAAGTACCTCATTATGTACTGTTTAATTCTACTGTGAAGCTTTACTGAAACATTGAGGTGAAAATGTGATAACTGAGTGATCAGTCAGCAGCACTCACAGCTTGATGATCACGGTATAAACAACAGTGTCCTGAGGGAATCTGCCCATTAAGAAGTTTATACCTGCGTGCCTCTGTCACTTGACTCGCTGTGCCTGTTGGTACAGTGTAACTGGACCCAGTGGATACCTGGCCAGTCAGGGCATGCAGTGTGTATGACAAAAACACACAACACTCATTATACAGCATTACCTTAGCAGCTGCACACGCTGTGACCCAGTCTGTGCCCATGTGCTCCTTGAGACGCCGTGTTTGGTGTCAGCCGCGCATCTCGCTGTGCGTCGTTGGACTGACAGGGCTGAAACTGGGGCAGTAACAACAGAGTGCATTACAGTCCTGCAGTGTGGAAATTTAAAGTGTTTTGGGTTGACACATCTTGCGTGATATCATGGAAAGACATCCGAAGTCCCGCCTTTAAAGCCGTTTGTCATTAAACCCGTTGACCTTGTTGTAATTTGGCTCTAAATCCAAAGAGAAACAAACGACATGTGCCTGTGGAAACGTCAACTGTTTAGTGTATACAGAGCGGGGACAGTGGACGCAATATGAGAGACAAAACAAGACATCTGTATAGTGCTGTGACTATAACTGTGCAACAATTTGTATTTTGCAAGATGGTATAAAATACCTGGCGTCTTATATTTTATACATTATCAAAGTTATGTTATGTCCATCCTGTTTTTTCATCTGGCCACTGGATTAAAGAAACCGTTTGACATTTTGGGGAATGTTTATTTACTTTCTTGGATGTGAAGATTAATACTGCTCTAATATCAGTGTGTTCAATATGAAACTGCGACAAGCAGCTGGTTAGCTTAGCTTAGCATCCACTCCAGAAAGCCTGGCTAGCTGTTTCTACCTATTTCCAGTGTTAATGCTAAGCTAAGCTAACTGTCTCCTGGCTCCAACTTCGTAATGAATAGACAGATATGAGAATGGTGCCCATCTTCTCATTAAATTTCATTTTAAATGCCTGAATTCACAATGTACTCATCTGTGAAAGTAGTTTAAAAATGTCCTCTGAGGCTGTCAAGGGAGCTTTTTTCATTCTGACTAAATAACGTTTTCTCCACTTGGTCCTGGAGACTTAAAATTTTTAACATAAAGCTTGTTTAGAAACTGGTGATGTGCAGTTTAAAAGCTGCAGGCATTGAGGAGGCAGCACCCAGCAGAATATCTCACCCTCGGCTATACTGCAAGCACTTTATGGAAGTGTAATACTAAATTGCTGGAGTGTATTTTTACATAGTGTAAAAGCTTGTGCGTGTTTATGAATGTGTGCTGTGTGTGACTTTAAACTCCACTGTGTTTGCAGGTGTCTATGAGGAAAGACCTCGAGAGCCGTGACTTTGGTTTCAGTGTATCCGACGGGCTCCTGGAGAAAGGGGTGTATGTCAACATGATCCGCCCCGATGGCCCCGCTGACCGGGCAGGGTTAAAACCTTTCGACCGCATTCTTCAGGTACTGCTTTAAAGAAATAAGACATTTTGGTAAAATTGTTTGCTTCCTGCCAAAGTAAAATGAGTAGATTAATACCACTCTCATGTCTTTACGCCAAGTATGACGCTATAGCCTGCAGCTGTTTAGCTTAGCATTAAGACTAGAAACAAGGGGAAACGGTCTTTATGCTGGGCTAAGCTAACTATCGTTTAACTTTACTGGAACATACATGTATTCACTTTCTTGTAGAGAGTTAGATGAGAATATTGATACCACTGTCTATTAAATATGAAGCTATATCCAGGTGAAGGTCAGCTTATCTTAGCATAACAACTGGCAACAGCTAACACAAGGGGAAACCAATGTGGTTATGTGAGATTGCCAGGCAACCACCAATGACTCCAGAAAATCAAGATGCCCTGCACATAAACATCCTGTAAACCACAACTTAACCGGAAAGGTTTTGTATACGACATTCAGAGCATTAATGTAGCAGCAAACGATTTGGTATGTAAAGATACGGCTGAGTAATGGAGCCCTGAGCAGAGAATGAGGTCACACTCCGTCTGTGTGTGTTGTAATCTGATTGTGTTTGTTGTTGTAGACGGTTTGGCTGCACGTTCATATCAGGCCACATTTCCATAGTGGCCAAACTCCTGAGTACATCATGTGATGACATTAGGCCCAAAAAGACTTTCTCCCATTAGACTTAAATAGGGAAAAGATGTCTGTAAATCAGTGGATACATTTTTTTAATGTCTCAATCCCCATGAAATGACTCATTTTACTATCAGGATTCTTGCTTCCACTGCTATATCCAGGTCTTTTAATATATCCATGGTTGATGTAGTGCATGTGAGTATTTGTGTGTATCCCACGGGCTGGTTAATCACCGTCACTCTGCACTGCGCTCATACGACGGTTACCGCTCACCCTCTATCTCTTGCCCACATGTAAACCATTAGCTCTGTCAGCAGTGTTGCCGTTGTTAGTGCTGTTTATGGAGTTAGCACTGTTAGCTGCTAGCTGCCTGCTCAGCCACCTCCATGTTGAGAGCCGTGTGTAGGCAATCCCAGCTCAGACTCTAAATCATAGATATGCTCTGAATTATGTTAACAGCTACTTTAAGAGGTCCTAGTAAGAGGTTTTATTGATTTTTTTCTTTTAAATGTTTTTTTTTTAACGTAGCACAAAGCAAAGCTGTCCATTTCCACTGTTTTCAGTCTTCATACTATGCTAAGCTTTTGCTGGCTGTAGCTTCATATTCAACAGAGACATGAGAGTGGTATCAATCTTCTCATCTTTCCATAACTATACCATCCCTTATCTCAGACTTTCAAATTCAGCGTCTGTGTACACATTACAAATGTGAGGTTGTTGTTTTTTGCTGTTTTCATTCTTGATTAGGAAATAATCACTTAAAAATCGTTTTTTCACTTGTCGTTTTTATATGTCAGGTGTTTTTTTAATGTTGTTTCTCTGGTTGTCTCATCTGTTGTATGGCTCTTTGTCCTCACTGTGTGGGACAGCTGTAAAACTGTTTCTAAACTAAATTAGGCTAACAGCTGGTGATCATTACTCTGTGTTTCCTGCTAAAAGCTAAAATTAAAAGACTAAATAAATAAAAGAATAGGCAAAAATCCCAAATTGACAAACTATGCCTTGTCAAAGAGATGTGAATGTAACAGCATGAATGAATGAATGAATGAATGAATGAATGGTTTCTTTGATTCTAAACTTCCAGGTGAACCGTGTCAGGACCAGGGATTTGGACTGTTGTCTAACTGTGCCCCTAATTATAGAGGCAGGAGACAGCCTGGACTTGGTCATTAGCAGGAATCCACTGGCAGCCGCAGACACCGGGCTGCCCGACGACTGTGACGACCCCTCAAACTCACTGTTCTGCTTTCCCGAGCACAGGACCAACAGCATCGCCCTGTGACCACAAAGACAGACGCTGGTTTTTTAAAACAGTGGGACCACACAAACATACACACACACAATGTCGCACACGTTTTTTCACGTGGTACTTCTCAGACAGACCTTCACACTCAAATCTCTCTCTCACTGCCTGAAAGCATCACTCACTCACAAAGTTAGAAACGCATGTGTTCATTGCTGACGGTTTTAGTCACAGCGTTCACATGATGCAGTTTTCAGAGGAGGCTCTGGCTTCAGGGCGGCCGCGCCCCCGCCCACCCCCCGC
>NC_065521.1:30842087-30942543 GCF_006386435.1 Epinephelus moara
CCCTGCCTTCGGGCGCCCCCCCCCCCCCCCCCCCCCCCCCCCACCACCACCACACACACACACCACCACCCACCCCTTTCCTCTCCAGAGGCAAAGCCACATGCAGGGTTATATAACAGGGGGAGTCATAGCTTCTGATGGAGCCAGGATGTCAACACACACGCCTCAGCTCTGGACAGGGTCAAATGCTGCAAACACACGCACACATGCACTGCATAAATCCACTATCTTTGCTTTAATGAGCTTCACGTTTCCATTCAAAGAACATTTTACGCAATCTTTCTTTTTGTTGCACACAAAAGATACACAGTTCTTTTACATAAAACACATTGACATGCGGGATGTTAGTGGACTCAAGGTCCAAGGCACATTGTGCTTATTGAGTTATTTTAGCCACGACTTGGCTCACTGCCCTCGTTTCCAGTCTCTCCTCCACACTGCCCGCCCTAGAGAAGGGACAGTGCCTCCAAATAGACCAAATGCTCTTTCCAAGTATCATTAGCTGCATTTTAAAGCCCCTTACATCTAAATACCAGGAATGCTTGTGAAGACACTCTACCCTTTCTGTTTTAAAGTGGGCGTCCTGTGATGGATAAAATAGTTTCTGAATAGTTCCAGAGAGTGTTCAGAGATATAACGTTTTTTTGTTTTTTTTTTGTTCCCGACTTGATGAGTCAGCCACACATGTACAAAGATATTTTCTGTTCCACATTCTGCACACCTTTCTTTCTAACACTGCATTTGCACGTAATGCACGTTTTATGAGTTATCGGTTCAGATTTCCCCCATCACTTGTTTCACTAAATCAGCGTGTCTCTCTGTGGCATTGCACCAGAATGACTTGTGGGTTGGTTTGTGGTCCGTCACTGATGCTTCCTCAAGTGAATCACATCTTTTCCCCAAACAGGAGGATGAAATGCCTTTCAATTTTCAGTGATGAATGATTTTTTTGTCTTCACTCCATGTCTGACTGGACTGATGTTCCTCTCTGCAGTAGCTGTTTATCCTGCCGATATCTAATAAGCATGTTAAGCATGCATAGGGTTTGTCCTCAGAAAGTAGCTCTTCCTTATAATAACACAGAACTGGAGTGACGTCTGTTCGCTCCGACAGGATCTTTGTGAGTGCCCCCTTTTTTTATCATGACTTGTTTTTATAAAGCTTTTATGTGACAGATCAGACCTGCTGATCCAGCTGCCTCTCTGAAAATAAGAAACATGTTTTGTTTCATGTGTCGGCTGATGTGAAGATGTTGTGAGATAGCTACGCTGTCCCGTTTAGAGCAGACTGATTGATCCTTGGGGCGGTAACTTTTTCATTCTGATTTCAGACACACGTCTTATATTAAATGTCATGTTATATACAGAGGCCTATTTTTAAGGTTTTATATTAATTTATTGTATCTTTATTTTGGTGTATAATGTATCATGGTATGCAGTGCTTTATTTTTATTTACAGTACATGCACATACAGTATAGTGTCTTCATGTGAGTTGTGATACTGAATGTGGCTGCACATTGTTTGGTTTATTTCTCCTCCCTGAGTACGTCGGGAATCGTCTCAAAGGAACTTGAAAGATTTATTGGATATGATTTTATTTTTGTTATTTAATTTATTATAAACTAAGAAATGTATTTCTTTTTATGAGAATAAAGTTCATGAATCCATAGTTGACATGGCTCGGGTTTCTCAACAGTGTGTTGTTTAATTTGGCTCTCCCCAACTAGATTACACACACTGACCCAATGTGTGTCAACACTTAGGTGTAATGCAGTGTGTAAGTAGTGTGTCGGTCCACCACTTTGATCCCGATGTCTCAACCAGCCTACTGGATGGATTGCCGTGAAACTTTTCAGAGAGTCCAACTTTTCATTTGTCAGCCTATCAGAACAACATTTTGGTTTATGACCACATAACCTGCAAAAATAACGACATACCATCAGCCTCAGCTCTTTCTGTTCAGTGCTAATTAGCCAGTGTTAGCATGCTAACAGGCTAAACTACATTGGTGAACATGGTCATCATTATACCTGCTTGTTATTGTAATAAGGCTAGCATGCTACCATTAGCATTTGCCTATTTGTGCTGCCCTGAAAATATAATTAATTTAGATTATCTAGTATATAGTCCTATGACTTTATGTAGTTCATATCTACATATAGTACCAGTAGTATTGTAGTTTTAATAGCTTGCTGGCATTATTAGCTAGCTAGTGAGCAAGCAACCATTAGCATTGCTAGCTATCTAGAATTAGCCAACATTTTTAGTTAGCTTGCAGGAGGAGGACATCCTGAAATATTTAATCAGTTAGCCTGATGGAAAGGCTACAAGACTTCTAATAAACCATTAATGAGTCAAGGTTGGAATTTTAGTTTGTTTAATTTAGTTAGATAGCTCATTTTGTAGCTTGGGGGCATTTTTCCCTAGGCAGTAGTGGGGCATGCTCATTTTTGTGCTGTAACAACAAAATTGGCTACTCTACCAGTTCATTTCTCCCAACTGTGTTTAGGTTTGTGCATCATTATCCTGCATATCCTAAAATCATATCTAAATGTTTTTTGTTTTTTTTTAAATTATACAGTAAATTGACTTTGTTCGTAAGAGGGGCATCTTACCCATCTTACCCCTTTGCTAACAATAACATGCTGCTAACAATAACATGCTACTAACATGCCTGTGTGGCCAGAGCTGTTAGTATACAAAGAAAAACATACTTTAATCATTACTTTATGTATATACAGAAATTGATATATTCCGGTTACTATATCTGAAAGACCTGCTTAGAGTCAGACCAATGAATGGGCCCAAAGTCTTAATATCCGCCTTTAGGGATTGTTATGCAGAACATCTGCAAGGACTCAGTGAAATTAAAGGCTCTTTAAAGGACTTTCGATCCTTTTGTGTCTGCAATACTAGTAGACATTAATTCAGGGAATTAATACACACAATGTGTAACTTTAAAATAGTGTCTTTCGTTGTATTTCACTGCACTATTCATGTGTTTGAATCCAAAATCATTCAAAGAGAAGAAGAAATTTGGCATGTTACTCGTTCTGTGAAAGCATGATTACTTGTTTCACCAGATTTAATTTGAAAATCTGAATTTATTCATGTTAAAACATGAGCTTCAGACACTGGGCTACATTTGGTTCATCTACATGTCAAGTATATATCACTTGACTCCCAGGTAACACGATTTCACAAAGTGCTGTCCCTTTCCACGAAGTATTTGGAGCCCTGCTTCCTCCTGCATTCAGGCGCTCATGTTGATTATCCAGGTGACATGAATTAAGAATCTTTGGGGGTTCAGTGGCTCAGGGGCTCAAGTCGGACAGTAAGAAACCAGAGACATGCCCAAATAAGCCCGTGCCATCCATGTGGGTGAGATGTCAATGCAGTTCCCAGCTGCTGGGGGGCGTTAGATTGATGGTGGGACGGACACCCTGAAAAATTTAGGCCAAGTGTCAATGAACCGTCACAGGGAGTGGTGAGAGGTGGGTGTCGGGGTGCCATCGGTGCTATCTGCTCAAAGGAGGACACTTAAAAATAAATATAGAGGACTATTTGGGGTTGGAATCAAAATGCATTGTGATTTGTATAAGTAGCACTTACTCATAATAGACAGAATGCTGAAGATGCACATGATTGTTGCTTAGCAGTGTTTGATAAGCAGATAAAAACATGTGCAATAGCCATCTGTAAACCAGTGACGGAAGGCTGTGAAGACGCATACTGAGTACTTGTAGTTAAGTCATCTTGAAAGTTAAGAACGGCAATGATATCCAGCTTAGCGTCATTCCTGCAGGGCCTGTACGTCTATGAAGACAGATAAGATGATATTGTGTTGAAATGCAGTCTCTAAATCATCCATGCAATGCTTCGAGCAAGCAACTCTTCCAATCTGCAGCCATGATTTTAAAGTGACAATAAAACATATAACAGCTTACACTGCAATTTTGTTTTATGGATCAGGTACTTATACATCCCTTATTACATAAAAGTTATAGGACGCTGTGCAAAATGTAAATAAAAACAGATTGCACTGATTTGCAAATCCTTTTAGACCCATATTCAATTGAATACGGTACAAAGACAAGATATTTAATCTCCGAACTGATAAACTTTATTGTTTTTTGTAAATATACACACATCCTAATTTTGATGCCTGCAGCACTTAAAAAAGTTGTGACAGGAGCATATTTACCACTGAGTTACATCACGTTTTCTTTTAACAACACTGAGTAGGAGTTTGGGACCTGAGGACACTAATTCTTTCCCATTCATGCTTGATATACAACTTCAGTTGCTCAACAGTCTGGGGTCTCCATTGTTTTATTTTGTGCTTCATAACGCCTATCTCAGCCTTAGAGATAGGGTAAGGAACCTGGACATCTGGAGGTGCTGCTCCTTCATGTTGAAAGGGGTCAGTTGAGGTGCATCGGGTGTCTGATCCGGATGCCTCCTGAGCGCCTCCAGATAGAGATGTTCCAGGCACGTCTCACTGGTAGGAGGCCCCGGGGCAGACCCAGAACATGCTGTAGGGATTACATATCTTTTCTGGCCTGGAAACACCTTGGGGTCCCCCAGGAGGAGCTGGAACTTGTTGCTGGGGAGATGGATGTCTGGGTGCTTTGCTCAGCCTGCTGCCCCCATGACCCAGCTTCGGTTAAGCAGCTGAAAATGGATGGATGGATAATGTGCCACACATTTTCAATGGGAGACAGGACTGCAGGCAGGCCAGTCCAGTACCTGCACTCTTTTATCACAAAGCCACACTGTTGTAACACATGCAGAATGTGTCTTGGCATTGTCTTGCTGGAATAAGCAGGGACGTCCCTGAAAAAGACGTCTGGATGGCAGCATGTGTCGCTCCAAAAACTGTAAATTCCTTTCAACATTCATGGCGCCTTCTCAGGTGTGAGGTTACCCATGGAGCCATGGGCACTAACACTCCCTCATACCATCACAGATACTGGCTTTTCAACTTTGAGCTGGTAACAATCTAAATGGCCCTTTGACTCTTTAGCCCGGAGGACACGATGTCCAAAAGCAATTTGAAATGTGGACTCTCAGGTGATCTCAGGCCAAGAGAAGTCAACAGCATTTCTGGATGTTGTTGATATATGGCTCTCACTTTGCATGGTAGAGTCTTAACTTACGTTGTTGATGCAGTGACGAACTATGTTAAATGTCAGTGGTTTTCCAAAGTGTCCCTGAGTCCATGTTTTGATGCTCTGTTTCTTTGTGCTCATCCATTCCCACTTCTCTCCCTCCCACTCCCACTGCTTCTTCTAATCAGCTGACTATGGGTGTTCACTCTTCTAGTTATCCAATCAAACTTTGCCACAATCTCTATCAGCCAATCAGGATGCTACTGCAAAATTTTAAATCTGCTCTCTTCTGCTGCCGTCAGCTGTCATTTTAGGCAGAACTGCCTCCTCCACCTCGTTCACCTCCAGCCATCGTATCCAGAGTCCAGGACGAGCTCAACAAAGGCTCATTCCTCTACTCATCGAATCATCAGCACTTCTTCATCCTTTCATACAATCATGTTGGTTTTCAATGCAGTGCAGCCTGAGGGGACCTTTTTACTTAAATGCAGAGATTCTCTGAATCTTTTGATATTATGGATCTCTAAATTCTTTGCAACTGTGAATTAAACATTCTTAAAAGTTGGACTATTTGCCCTCACAGTTTTTCACTAAATGGTGAACCTCACACCATCGTTACTTGTGAACAATTGAGCCTTTCGAGGATTTCCCTTTCATACCCAATTATGATACTTCGTGTGTTACCAATGAACCTGTTTACCTGTGGAATGCTCCAGGTCTTTAAGTATTCTACAACTTTCTCAGTGTTTTGTTGACCCTGTCCCAACTTTTTTAGAATGTGTTGCAGGCATCAAATTCAGAATGAGTGTACATGTACAAAAACAATAAAAATTATTAGTTTGAACATTAAATATCTTGTCTTTGATGATACTCAGTGTACTGTTATGGTAATATATGTTTGCCCATTGGTGACTGATGAGGTTAAAAAAGATTTGCAAATCATTGCATTCTGTTTTTATACACATTTTACAGCGTCCCAACTTTTTTCGGAATAGGGTTGTAAAATACTAAATGGTTCCTTTTGGTACTAAAATGTAGGTTCAGTGGATGAATACCAGACTCAAAGGAACAAAGGGAGTAACTGAGCATTTTAGAAGAGACCAGAATACTAAGTATCTCTGTAAAAACTGAATATAGAAGGGATAATTATGGTATATCATATTACGTAATTACACAATGCTATCAACACTGCAGGGGTACAGTAAGGTAACAGAGGGTGTGGGCGGCATGAACAAAGGTGAGCCCTCATTAGTTTTACGCCCCTTTGACAATTCTACATCACTTGCGTCTAGTGTGGTTCCTTTTCAATGTGTCCTCAGTACATTAAATAACTCTGCAAACACAACATCTTTCAGCCTTAGAAGTCTTTATCTCGACAGCTTTACATACGTGACATTACAGGTTAACACCTACATCGTCAACATATGGCTTCACCTTTACTGGAGGCAACTGGAAAAAATCAGCTATAAAACCTGCTGTGTTTGGCACACAAACTATTAATCCTTTCTCCACACAAAGGTGTGTAAGGTATTGTCATGACCTTGCCCATTCTAATTGTATTATCAATAGCTGAAGCGCGTAAATTGTGTACAGCAATGCCAGTGAGAGTCATTAACAGAGTGTAAATAACTTTGTTACCTCATACTGTAGCGCCCTGATTAAATGGCTCTTTTCTGTCCCTGAATGACTTGTTATAAAAACATGAAACGGGTCTGGATTTTTACCACACATCCTTTCTAAGCACCATTGTCTTATTTGATTTTATTAAACTCTGGTGATCTCAGAGTTATCACCAAATAAATGGGCATCCCCAGATTAGGTAGAAATGACACCTTAAATGTTTTCTATACCGTTTGGTTCCAAAATTACATATGTTTGAATATTAGACCCAGTGGACTGGCGGCCATCGTGGATTTGGCACCTCTCAAGGCTACATAGTTAGTCTGGACAGGACTTGAGCCGGTGACCCTCTGGTTCTCAACCCAAGTCCCTATGGACTGAGCTACAACTGCCCTTTTGTCTACTGCAGTCTAAAGTTTCCTGCCATCTCTTCAATGTGTCGTTCAGCACTGGGCTGACATGGAATCATCTTCAATTCTTGATTTAATTGTCTCTTTGTTTGGTAAACCATCACACAAAACCTCTGAGCTACAGAGGAAATTAATATGATACAATATGTTTGCCGTGAGTTTATGACTTTCCACATTTTGCTTCAATAGCATGGTTTTTAGCAGTGGCAAAGACTTTGAGAGTGTGTGCTTGCTTCTCACATCTTGGACACAACACATCTGATGGGTCGTCCTTTACGTTTTCCTGTATATGGACACAAAATGGCTTCCTCCTTACATAAAACCCCATTCTTCTGTCCACAAGGGCTGGGATACCTGAGCCATGAGCTAGCCGGCCTGCTATCGTCTACCAAGCCCATTTTGGCAAGTTGGGCATTTTAACATGGGGGTCTATGGGGATTTTCTCAGTTTTGGAACCAGCCTCAAGTGGCCATTTGATGAACTGCAGTTTTTAAATCTGCATTGGCTTCATTTTTTAGCCTTGGAAGTTTCCACTTGTTTATCCACTCTAATAAACTGACCCTACAGAGAAATTAAAACGTTTTTCTTTATATTTTGCTTGATGTATTCTGTTTGTTATTGTGTTGAGCTGCTATCACTTACAAAAACAAACACTGCTAGAGGACAAAGACTGACTGTGCACTTTTGCCCTGAAGAATTACATCTCACTGTGGCGCTCTTGTTGAATATACTGGACCAGTTCCAAATATTGTCATTCCCATTGGACACAAAAACATGGGAAAAAGGGTCCAGGTTGAAAAATACCTATGTTTCCTCAAGAGGTTAAACTGTAGCCTGTTGCATAAGAGATTTAGCAACCAACTTATGTTGTTTGGATTCACTACTATAATGTTGGTGCTTCCTCTTAGTTGCCCAATTGTTACTCCCTTGTTCCACATCGTCTTGTTTTCTTCCACTGTACCTACAGTTTAGCACCAGTAGTAACTGGTGAGTAATTTATTTATTGATTCAAACAACAAAATTAACAAAATTACACTGTAAATCCTGCTACTTAATTATTTCAGCCTCAAATTTAAACACTCAACACATATTAATGGTGATAAATGCTCATTTGATGAGGTATAAATGCTTCAGAGACATTTATGTTTAAAGAATAAAAGAGTCATTCAGACACAAAATCCAAAGAAAAAGATGTTTATTTGTAATCTATATAGAAATGATGCAATGTGCATCTCAAAGGGGACAACTGTGAGACAAAAATACTTTGGTACAATTGAATCTCCGAGATTTTTTACGGACAAAGCAGCACGGTACTGTGGTGGCTCCTGCACATGCTTCAGATTTTGTATCTAACTGTGCAGGTTGTGACATCATTCTAAATTTGACGGAGCATTTCGAGCGAGCAGAGGATGACATTCCTTCAATGAGGACTGCACACTGAAAAATGTGATCCTGGCTTGCTGTGTAATTGATATTAGCAAACAAATTGCTGAGTTTTCAGTAAAATGAATTAATAAGTGATGGTGTTCATATGATGTACAGTATAAAATTGTTACAAAAAGGCATATGTGATTTACAAACAATTCAAATCCTACAATACAAATGCCTAAACCGAACATTAGAAACTAGAATCCAGTGGTAGTTCTGCAGAGCGCCTCTGCTACTGTAATGAGCACAATGGAGAGAGCTGTCAGGATGTTTAGAAAAAAAGTAATGCTTTTACTTTTTAAGTGATGTTCTCACAGATCATACTAAGAATATTTGATGTCAGATTTCTACTCTATCTTGTCATTGTCTTAGCAAGGAGACAACTAGATACTGTATATCAAAGTTTACAATATCAAAAAGTTAGAAGCTAAAAATATTCCTCCTGAAATGTGTTGCGAATGTAACTCCAAATACACTGCAACAATAAAAACAAGTACTAGAATAAAGGTGAAACGACGTATAAAGTGCAAAGAGAGGTTTCAATAAATGCACTGGGACTGACTATAGTAGTCACACAGGCTGTGTACAAATACTCTAAAAATGCCACTTCCCTTTTCTCCTTACTTCCTCTTCCTTAGCTGTTTTTGTTATATGTTTCTGTTTTTGAGGATCAACCTTCTTATGAATGCATTTCTCACAGTATTTGGCCAAGGCCTTGTTCAACTTGTAACTTAAAGGATGCAAACCAAAATTAAGTCCATACACTGCATATTGCCACTTAACATGTTATGGATTTGTACTCTGAGAGACGTGGGTGGCTCACTTCCGCTGCTAGCGGAGGTACATTCATTTTCACTGCAGGGACGAACAACAACAACAAGATAAGAAGTTAGCTTGGGCAATCACGTGAGGGTGTTTAGATGTTTTCTACCTTTTACACGGTTAATCACTCGTTTAGTTTACTAAATTTATGTGAAATGAGAATTTTATCTTTTCCTCTATTACACAAAAAAAAAGCAAATTCCTCATCTCGTCTCCGGAATCAACAGAAAGGTAGTAAACATTGAACATTTTCTATTTCAAAATACTGCCTAAACTGAGATCAGTGCCAACTACAGCAACAACAATTGTAACATCAACAATATCGATATAGTAAAAAATAAAAAAAAATTACAAGAGAAAAAAATTACAACAATAATATATAACTCTCTTCATAGAAATCAAACCACCTCTAATGTGAATATACTGGACGATGTAAACCTACCATTATCAAAGTTAGCAAATATGATAATAACACAGAAAGCACATCAATCTTATTCCTCTCACAGAGAGCGCTCACATCATTGTTTCTACAATGGTGTGGGTGGGCTTGATCAAGCCATTGTTCCCGTTTGGGTCCAGGGGCTGTGTCAGCTCGCTGCCCTTCAAGTTGTATTCTTTCGGGCGAGAGCTCACGCCTGACTTCGCCGGGGCTGCCACTGCTTTGATCCTCTGAGGGAGGAGATGAGAGATTAGACTAATGACCATCACAAACCGGCGCAGTTTAAGGCTCAACGTGACAGCTATCAAATTTAAAATGGCAAACATCGTAATTCAACTAGTATCACATCTGTATTTGTGCATGTAGTAAAATTCAAGCCATAGTCATTTAAAATTGAGTGACATTTTTGGGAATACACTTATTCGCTTTCTTGCTACGAGTTACGTAAATCAAGGGTTATGATTACCCCTAGGGGTACTTTGGAGTACTGCAGGGGGTACTTGAGATTATTTTCAAACTTTGATTTAAAACATATAAGGCATGCATTATTCTTAAAATAAATACTTAATAATAAGTTCACTAAAAATGTAAATGTAAGTTTGATAAACCACACTTTAAATTCAATATTTGTATTTTCTCCCCATTAGAATTTATAGCCAACAGGGTTGAATAGCTAACACTACTGCTAATCTGTTAGCATGGTAAAAATGGTACAATAGACACATTTAAGTGGGAATTAATGATTAAAAATATTTATCTAAAAATTACAAAGGAATTCTTAATCATTTAATGTTTCTCAAGACACTGTATGGTAACTTATGTTAGCTAACATTAATGTTGGCACTAATGTTTGCTAACAATAATGTGACCACTAATGTTAGCTAACACTGGTGTTAGCAATAATGTTAGCTAACATTAATGTGAGGACTAATGTTGGCTAATATTAATGTTAGCACTAATGTTAGCCAACACTGATGTTAGCACCAATGTTAGCTAACATTAATGTGAGCATTAATGTTGGCTAACATTAATGTGAGCACTACTCTTAGCTACCATTAATGTTAGCGCTAATGTTAGCTAACATTAGCTGACTAACAATTGTGTGTCTGACAAAGGACTAACTTAGCTAGCTAGCTTAAGTTTGTTTCTCTCATGATCATACTGTATGCATATTACTTCATTATTAAAATCAGTACTTAAATTAAGCTTAAACATTAAAGATGAACAGCAGGTTTATTAGTGAGTTTTTCAAAAACAGTTGTACTATGTGCTTTTTCACAGTTTACCTTCATGTACAATTATGGACAAGCTAGCAATGCTACTGAAAACTAGCCAGCTGACGCCTTTAGCTGTCTAACACACTTTGATTTTGTATTAATTAAAATAACAGGATATTGCATGTCAATAAGTGAGCTTTAGAGGTTATGGTAGGTGGATTTTATTAAATTTGGACAAAGCTAGGCTAGCTGTTTCCCCCTGTTTCCTGTCTTTATGCTAAGCTAACCATCTCCTTCCTCAAGATTCATATTTAGGATACTGGTATACTCTCAGCAAGAAATCAAATAAGCATATTTACTACATGAAAAGCACTAAAGGGTCGAGTCAGCTCACCTCGATCAGGGGTCCCTCAGACTGTAAGATCTTGATGACCATCACCATGGGGATGCAGATCATGGAGGACAGGGCCAAACACCAGCCCAGACCGATGGCCCAGTCAGGGTACTCATACACCTTGTTATAGGTCAAGGGCTTGTACTTCACCAGGGAGAAAACAAAGCAGCCCTGGGAAATGGACACATGCTTCTTTTAGTACAAGTTGAGCACCTCTCTGTGACCTTGAAAGATCAACATTTGTCACATGTCGTTAACAGTATGTCGTCCAGCACAATAAAGTGGTGTGCCAAAAGCTGCCACACATATCTCACCATGCAGAGGACAGGAGTGATTATGGTCCAGCTCCATTTCATCCATGGGTTTGGTCTGTAGCCAATCATATCCTCAACGCCATCGTAGAAATTATCAACGCCTATCCAACACAAAGCAAATAAAGAATACTATGAATGTTGACACATAGATTGATAGATAGATAGACAGATATAGATATAGATATACATGTTTCACCAATTTAAAGATACCATCAGTCTGTACTGTCACATGTTACTGTTCATTACCGCAGAATGACCTTCATATCTGCCTTCAAAATTAAGCACATTTATGGCCCCTTATCTCTGTTGTGTGCCCTAAACTGCAGACTTCCACTGGGCCATGTACCTTATTCTGTTTATGGTATAAACAGTCTCGGCTTTGTCAGTTAGAACTGGCTCACTGTGTCATCATTTATTCCTCAGAGTTTATTGTGGTGAACAACATGTTTTATTGCATTGTTAAGTGGTGTGTGTGCCTGTTTTTATGTTCCTTTGTGCATGTTAAAAATGTTCTTTTCTGTGTTTCGTTCCTTTATAACATCTGGCAAGAGACTACAGATGGACCCAAAGCACCACAGCCAGTAAGGTCCTTTGTGGGGCTGCTACAATAGCGGCTATTGTATCAATGTTAAAAAAAAACATGTACAACTTGCATTTGTCTAGGGGCAATGAGCACTACAACAAAAGAGTGATGTTCCCTTCTCATATTGTTTGTTTAAATCATTTCAATAGTGCTGAGGACGTAAAACTCTTCGGTATTTCACAAGAAACAAGCAAATATATTTGAGAAAATACTGGAACTAAGAGTATAACTAATAGTTGCTGATAGAAAGTATATTTTCTCGTCATTAAAAAAGATTTTATATTTATATTAAGGTAATATTTAATGTCTTTTGAAGGAAGAACATGTTAAGTCTAACACAAGAGCATTTCCTGATAAAACTAAAGGGACAAATGACTGACTTTGTTTTGTGTTGAACAATTATAACTGCCTGAATTGGCACATTGAAGGATTGTTCAGATATGGGGGGGTTATTCCAACCATGGTGTCATTGCCTCTGAATGCTGAAGCAGTCATACCGAGATAGGGGGTGAAGACCAGTTTGAAGGGGTATTAAGAGGTAAGACATAGAGCTGCACAATAAAATGATAAAAACATTGTACAAGACTGCGATGTTGCACTCAGGGATTTTTTGAAATAGTTGAAAAACAGTATTAGTAGTAAACTGCACTTTAAAATGTAACTATCACTCTTTTGGTGCATTTTGTGTTCAGTTCACTGTTCAATATGTTCAATAAAATAATGCTGGAAATAATTTATCGCAACATTCAACAATGTTATCACAAATTCTCCTCATATCATGCAGCTCTAGTAGGAAAGAGAGCTGAGATACCGGGGTTACTGAGCCTCTTAACTCCAGTCTTAGGGGACTTATTTGGGGAAACATACTTAGTGTAACAGTCACAAATGTATACATATAGTGGTTTCATGTTTGGTAGATGCATCATTTATAGCAATTAACAGAATCAGATGGCTTCACAGTAACAGTGACACCATTTATTATTAAAAGATGCAGCAATGCTTTCATTCCAATACGATGGGTTTTTTTTCTCATTAGTTTAAATGTTCTTCCTTCATTAATAATTATGGGATGTAATCTGGTGGGAGGCAACCCTAGCGAGCCAATCACGATCTAGCGGGGGACCAAAACCACCATCCTCACCCCCCTCGCCATGCCTCCTACGTGCAGTTAAAGTTATTTACTACTGACGTGGGAAGAACCACAAGGACACCTTTGTATACCACCAAAGAGATCACTTGTGCTTTGTTGGTCTACTCTTCAGGATCATTACGTTGAAAAACGACACACGATACAGAAACACGTTACGACTCTATCGCGAAGAGTCGTTTCCACTTACCATAAACCCAGGCTACAGCAATGCATTCAAAGAATGCAACCCACAAAAGGCACACACCACTGGCTGCATAGTAGTCAAAGAGTTGAAACACATACATGCCACCCTGGAAAGAGAAAAGAAAAGCTGCATTAATTACCTCTCTGATGTGCATGGAACAAAAGAAAGTCACAGAGATAGAAGGGGGTATTAAAGCAGAGAGGGTGAGGGGTGTTGAAAGCAGCGTGCAAGAATGCTGGCACACTACCAACAGAGGCAGAGTTCAACAGGTGCTACGCTGCCATTGAAGCACGGTTAACTGCTAAACGGAAAACGGCATTCCAAATTGTTCCATTCAGACACACAGGATGTGAGTGGTGAACGTGGTAGGACGCCATATTTGGTCGTGACAATGAGGCAGCCGACAGGCAAGTGGAAAGTCTGTGGCGTTATCTCTGCCGTTGATCCGAATACACAGAATCGCTTTTCCTTTTCTAAACAGGATAAGCAGTAGCAGTGAGAGTGCAGGGGCTCCAGTGAAGTGACTGTTGGTGAACTTACTTTCGTTACCATGGCAAGTCCCAGGAGATAGCTCATGAAACACATCACTGCTATAAAGATCTCCCGTCGGTAACCCTTCCTGAGGAGGGACGGATATAGATCCACGATGGAGGTGATCTGTCCTTCCACTTCAACAAACTGTGGGGACAAAAGCAACCATTAAGTTCTCAGAGGAGAGAAAAAGAGTGCTTCTTTCAGTGTGCATGCAGCTCTTGTTTTGCCTTTACAAACCAGTGATTAGAGAATGAGAGCTGTCTTTGTTGGGCAGTAATGAGAATTTAAACAGGGCTGCTCTCTGCAACACTGGTTTGTTGCTACCAAGACACAACAGAAACAAAACAACAGTGAATCACTGTCTCCGACTCCCTGTCCATTTCTCCCTCTTTCTCCCCTGTGTCTCCTCATTGCCTCATAAGCTACATACTGTCATAACAAAATTATGAAATTGTTCCTCTTTACCAAGAACATGCTTCTTTGTTGCATGAAGACCAAACAAAAACCCCTTACATAACAGTGGCATGTATGTGTGAGCGATGTTAACAATATATTGCATTCAGGACTACAAATCTGCATGAAATTTATGGACAAGAAATACACCTACACACGCACACACACACACTGTCATTGGCAACATTTCTTTCATGGAAATAGCCGCATGAGTATTTACATGTGCTCAAATTTAGAGCATCGGCCTGATCTCGCAGTTGGCTGAGACGAGTAGCTGGCTATGTGCAGGACTGAGTTAGCACTGGAGTAGAATTACACTTGGAGGCAGGAAATGCGATATGGCCGGTGAATCCCTCGGGTGCACACTTGTGTTTTGTCTACTTAGATTATCTTGTCTTAATCAAAGCTCTGCCTGCGACCAGAGCTACATGGTTTGCATGCAAACTATTATAATGACTCCTACTAACTAAATGTTTGGTATGTCAACGTCTATCAACTTCTAAAAACTTAATTTGGGGTACTACAGGGCATTAAATGGACTATAATCCTTGCACAGAGCGGTTGAGTGTGATAATATAATGCCTTTGTGGGACCAGGCTGTTTTTCTTGTCTGTCAGTTATCTGATACCTTGGAGACGTTAGATGTGGATCAGAGAGACACTAAATGTGTTTTACACATTGGGGCTGGCAGGAGCCAACTAACCCATGGGATCTGGGAGGTGTCTGTGTGAATTAACGGAAAGTCGCCCACTAACTATTCTGTTCATAGCTTGACGCCAGCTGCAGTTACATGGACTATATTTCTTCAGTCCGACTGAAATAAGTTTAATTCAAGATTCCAACTGAATGTTTACATGGACGCTAGATAAATAAATCTGATAAGATGTGTGTTTACATGCTCCAGAACATTTTAACAGAGTATAACTTTTTGACTTTCGCAAGGTGGTTAAACCCTCTGTGAAGCCTTGTATCTGCCGGAAATATAGCAGAAGAAGGAGTGGGGTTTTTCCCCAACTTTTTTGAGAAAGTTCAATTCATTCAAGTATAAGAGGAGAAGTGGTTCCACGTGTTGATTCAATTTAATAAAACTTAACATAAGTGTAACCCAGGATATTTTCTTAAGCTACAAATTACAGATGTCCCTTAAACACCTCACATGCAGACTATCGGAAGATGCTACAATTTACCAATGTCCCCTAAACATCTTATATGCAGGCTACTTCTACTAGTAACAATAGCTGTTATGTCCAGTGACTCCACAATTTAGCCTGCTAACAACAATGTTTTTATAAGGCTGCTGTTTCAAAATCAAATTATGTATTTATTCATCAGAACTCTCAGATAAAAATGAAGCACTGACACAGTGCTGAATGTTTTTTGAATTTATGAACGATTTTTGGTTCAGCAGAGGAAGTTGTGGCATGTTGTGTGCGGCGCACGCACCGGCAACATCACTTACAGTGCACAGAGAGGCCCAGACACACCAAACCAACATCAAAGAATGAGTGTTGACAGAGGCCAACTGTTGCGTCGCCTAATGTGACCGGTGTCTCAGCCAAAAAGTTGCACTTGATCACACCGCAAAGACTATAGCCAACGCCCAACTAGCATGTACATTCTGCAACTGTGTGGGAGAGAGTAACTTTCCATACCAGCAGTCTGTATTTGTTATTAAAAAAAGGGAAGCTGGAGGATCAACAAGACAGATTTTAAACACTAGTTAGCCAGTTAGCGCATTGACAACAAATATGTACCTTGTGCTAACAAACCATAGTACAAACAATTTGGAGCCGTTTCTGCTAAAGAGCTCAACTGAGCTTGATTTTAGTCGTTTGTTTACTTTCCTGTTAGATTTCTCAACTCATGCACTGAGCTGAACTGCCAATCAGAGTGATTTTAATTTACTGATGGTCTCCGCCATTTCGGCCATTTGCTGCTGAGCAAAGGCCAACAACTTATAAACAAATGTCTGTTCAAATCAGCAGAGGAAGTTGTGTAGAAACAGCTGTTGTGACATGTTGGAGCACACACCTCCAGTGTTACCTATGTTACCGGTTTATCAAAGGTTTACACCTTCCCTCTCAACCGGATTAAAAATTTCTTCCGATCGGGCCAGTCTTTTCCAACTAACGTGGTTACATGAGGCATTTTTATCCTGATTGCACAATTTTTATGATTATTAGTGGAATATTATGGTCCATGTGATTAACCACCTAGTGACTGTAAATAAAATACTGACCTGGCTGTCGAGTCCCAGGAGCAGCAGCATGATAAAGAAGAGAATGGCCCAGAGGGTTGGCAGTGGCATCATGGACACAGCTTTAGGGTAGGCAATGAAGGCCAAGCCAGGACCTGAAGGGAGAACATAGAGGGGGTGGGGAGAAGGGGCGAAGGACAAGATTAATACTGCTATCTGATTTCAGCTTGGACGACATAAGGGAATTGGAAAAATAATGCAAAGACTGAGCTAGAGGGGCTGAGCGGGGTCTGGCAGTGCCAAAATCTACAGGAAATGTGATCTCAAATGTCCAACAGTTTAAAGATGTGGGCTGACGTTAACTGGACTTAGTGTTCTGTGTTCTTTGTTGGTTCTATGTGCTGAGTGGCTATGGGGAAATAAAATTCCCCTTCAGGTGTTTTTCTAATGTCCTCTATGTGTATAATTACATCCAGCTGTACATATTGTGTCTTTTATGCTGTACATATTACATAACTGCCAACTGTTTGTTCTGTACATATCACACCCAGAACATCATACAGCACACGCGATTCATTAGGCTCAGTGCATACTGTACATGTCAGAGCTGGTTGACAGTTGCATTGTTTGGTATGTATCACATATACTCTATAAGCACTATCTGGTAAGATGATAATCTGCATTTCTGGTACTTACTGTGTGCAAAAACAATAAAGTGGAATCTAATCTAATCTAAACAAAGCAGATGAGGATTGTAGCAAAGCCGTAAACCATATCAACAGGATATAATGAGAGCATGAGACACAAAATCAACAATCACATAACCTAGTGCCTCAATTAAACAGCTGAGCAAAAGTCATTTCTATATGAAAATTAGACTTTAATCTATGAATTTGGGTCTGTGTGTTCATTTATAAACAAATATATTCTATGCATGTACACACTAACATGCCATCACAGAAATTACTGCCATTGTTATACACTTACAATTTGATTTCACATAATTATATTCAAGTTGCAGTCTTAAAAGAAAGCAAGAGTTTAATTTGAAACTGGACAGAGCGAGCATGCTGAAAGAAGACGCATCTCCTTCAAAGTCCACATAGAGTATAAAGGAAGGCAGAAACAGAACCGGTGGCGTCCACCTCGGGAGATCCACAGCTCGTTAACAGAACTGGGCTTTCAGTGCAGTGCCGCTGGTCAGAAATATCACCTCAGGGTGCCAGTGCACATACAGTAGAGTACATACAGTACAGTGCCAATCTTCTTAGCAATGTCCCCTGGTCAAAAAGAAGTAAAGCTACTAAATGACATGAGCAGGTTGAATGTGGGACAAGAGGACACCTGGTGCCATTGAACACCTGTAGTAATGATGAAGAGCTCTTTAACACCGCAGTTCGTTATGGAGCTAAAACACACGGCACCAATGCCGTGTGAAGGTGGAACAGATTTCACACTGAAGTAGCAATTCTGTTTCTTTGAGGCTTTTATTCAAGGAGTGTGCAATTGCCGATACCTCTACATTTCAGCATCATCGTTTCGGAGACTTGAATAAAGTACTTGAATTACTTTTTTCTCCTCATTTAAAATTTGGTGTTGCTTCACTCTTTTGATGAGTTTCCAATTGTCTTTTTTTTTTTCTTTGGCAACAGCGCCCACCATCACTGCTGCCATCACCTTGGACCCTCGTACCTGACTCTGCCACATCGGCAATGTCCACCCCTTGTTCTTGTGCCATGAAGCCCAGGACGGAAAATATTGCGAAGCCAGACACAAAACTGGTACCGCTGTTGAGGCCTCCCAGCAGCAAACAGTCCCTATGTCACACATATGTCATGGAGGTTGTTAATGAACACAGGTGGAACCGAAGTTCCCATTTTCTTTTCACGCAACCGTCTCTGACACGAGTTGCTGTCACTACTACAGTCCTACTCCCCCCCGCCCGGCGACAACACAACTCACCTGTAGCAGTTGTATTTGTATTTATTGTAGCTCCCCAGGGACGTCATGGCTCCCAGGCAAATGGCGTAGGAGAAGAAAATCTGTGTTCCTGCATCAATCCACACCTAAAAAGACAGAGGAGGAGCTGATTTTCAGTGTTTTCCAGGATAGATTAGGTCAACCTGTTATGAAATGTGTTTTGTAATTTTTTTTCTTTTCTTTTTATTTTTTTTCTTGTCAGCTGATAAAAAGTACAAATAATTGCTCACAGAGACAACAAAAATTCACAGTATATCTCACACCTCATTGCCCTCCCACTCATTATGGCCCTTCCCCAGGCCCCCAGGAACGCTGCTCAGCCTTGAAGTCAATTTTTCCCAGTGGCCACTCACAGTATTGCAGTGAAAAAAAATCCCCTCATCCCATAAAGCATTTTACCCATAGACCACCATTATAAAAGAGATGTCTGTAAAACTGTTGACAGGACACCTCCAACTGCAAACAAGGTCAGTTATTTTTGATCCATGGAGGGTTTTTTTTTCTTAAAGTTTTCTTGAGCTATAAAAAGCGATTTGAAAAAATAAATAAATAAATAAAAGAAATCCGATACTGAGGTATTATTATAAATGTATGCCCTTCCCCAACTTGTCTCAGCATTTCAGCTAATAATAGTACTGTGCATTTCAGTTAGCTTAGCTACACACACTTAGCTAACGTTAGCTAGTCACTGTGGGTTTCAGTTTAACACACCCCATCTCCGCTAGCATCTCAGCTAACATTAGTTAGCCAGTTGGAGTGGTTGGGCTTAGGCAAGAGGACGAGATTGGTTTGGGTAATACCGCGTTCAGACTACACGTCATTTTTGTCTGTTCTGACAATCACTAAGTCAGATTAGGCGATTTTTATACAGATACAGGAAGTTTACAATTAAAAGGCCCCTATAATCTTGGTTGAGAGAATCCCTTCAAATTCTAAACAGGCTTTTATTGTGAAAAATTTGCAGGAACTTGTTGTGGAGGACTTTTTGACTTGCATAGTTTGCGTGTGGTGCTTCAAATGTAGCTCCTACCATCTGGTGGTGCTTTTTACGTTATTACAATAACATTTCGGCTGGCGCATGAACAGCCACAGTGACTGAAATAATAGTAAAAGTAATAAAAAATAGCAGTAGTGGATAGGAAACAATTCATTGCATTGATTTGGAGTCGAGTTTCTGGCAACCTGATGAATAAAAGTTGAATATTTACTCTACTTTTAGCTCTGTTTTTGGTCTTCACCAACTTCCGAGGGAAATATCTGCCCCTTCAGTAGCTAAATGCTCCACTGGGTTCATCAGCTAGTGGCTAACTGTATATGTCTTTTAACGTGCTGAGCAGGTAATGTACGATCAGTAGATTTTTAGCGATTTTTATCTGGAAATGGACACTGACGAGAGCAGCGATATTGAAGTTGCAGGCACAAAACTAAAAGCTTAAGGATGCTATAGAGGTCAGTAGAGTTGAGTTGAAGTCGAGTCGTAAGTGATCCCTTTTACACATAAGAAGTCATGTGATCCATTGCTAATATAAACATATTGATACCATTAATTAAATAGAGCTACAATACAAAAACAGTCACTACAACCACCACATCAACAAAGCCTCAAAAACAGCAAATTAAATATACACCCAGCCCTCGAGCAGTGGTGTAATGGTGAACTGTCAGTAATAATTTTATCAGAAACCTCATGAACATCGTGGAGTCTGTGAGGCAGAGTTAAATCTTACTTAGTTCAACTCAGCGTTTACACAGGACACATGGGGGCCAGATGATCAAGTTATGTCTGCTTGGTTTTGATGTTAATCCAATCACTCATGAGAAATGACGTAATCGAGTTACATAACAAAAAGGGGGAAAAAATCTTTTCCATATAAAACTACAAAGTAATTTAGATACCAAGATGTAGATGAGGAGATTGATACAGCTTCATTATCTGTATGTTAAATATGAAGCTACAGTCAGCAGCCCGTTAGCTTAGCTTAGCATAATGACTGGAAGCAGGTGGAAACTACTAGCCTTGTTTTGGCCAATGATAAAAAAAATCTGCCTACCAGCGTCTCTGAAACCTAAATTAACAAAGTATATCTTGTTTGTTTAATCTGCACAAAAAACAAAGAATAAAAATGACGTGTTGTGGTTTTATATGGGGTTATTGTCAAACTATTTCTCTGCTGGGTGCAGTCATTATGGCTGTGTCATTAAATCTGGATACCGGACTCCAAGATGGTGCCTATGCAGCCAACTGAATATTTGCAGTAGTGTTTCTCTCACTGACCCCGCCCACGAGTTCTCGTTCGACAGATACACTTCACATTGTGATGTCGTCAGGGACTTTGAAATCAGTTTTCTTGGCTTGGGCGAAGTTTAAAAAATATAAAACCTCCACTGATCAAAAATTCATAATAGACAGAGTTATAGTTGACCTTTTTTGCAGTTCGAAGTTTCCAGTTTTCCAGACGTCTCATTTGTAACGGTTGTCTTTTTTTGCTGCAATACCTCGAGTGGCCACTGGGCAGATTTTTTTAAGCAAGACGGAGCATCAATCACACATGGGAGAAGTTTTCCTTGTAGACTTTCTCCCACAAAGTCCTGTCTGACTAAAGTCTATTAATTTTAACACAAACCACTATGTTTTATCAAACCTTAACCAAGAAAACCCTTTCTGGCAGAAAGCTCTCGAGGAAAACTTCTCCCAAAAACTGCGTGGCATTCCTCAGGGCCTGGCAGTCACTTCCTAAAGTCTGGTTACCTGACAGCCTCACAGTGACAACAAGACATTTTTACACTTCAATTGTAATGTTTAAACAAATGAGACACAATAATGTGATAATTTGTGGGTCATTTTAAAATCCTACCTCTGGGTCTTGTAGGCGGGTCAGGTTGGGGTAAAGGTAGAATTTGATCCCTTCAGATGCCCCAGGCAGGGTCACTCCACGCACAAGCAGCACAATCAGCATCACAAATGGGAAAGTTGCTGTTATGTAGACCACCTAGACAGGACAAAGGAATTGTTAGCCAAGATACTGAGCACGATTATGATTCATCATCCTTGACATACAATGGGACAAACACCACTTCCTTTTTGAAGTTCTCCTTTTTAAGTCGTGTTTTTCCGACTGCAGGACAAAAGAAACATTGTTCTTGTTATCTAGCAATAATTTCCCACTAATTTCCGAGTATTTTTAACAGAGAAAAGGTAAGGTAAGGTCTGGGAACAGTGATGCACAGATGCATACTGGCTTTAGGAGTCATGAAGAGGGTCTTAGATGTGTGCCCAATAGAGCATAAAGCAGTACACTACACTGCATAAAGGCTTCTTACTTTCTGAACTATCTGGTTAAAGATTAAGGGTGATTATTTTAACACACTCTAACCACAGCAAGGAACCTTGTGTTAAATATGGAAATAAACCCACAAATAGGACTTAATAGAGTTAATAATTTTCCTCACAGAGCTCCTCCTGTTGGCTCTGGCCCAGTTTAAGAGAAACAGAGAGAGGGCTAAGCAGCGGCAGTCAACTGTTAACAGCCGACAGTGAGTCTGGCCAACAAGAAAACTTCCAGGACAGTGCAGAGACTTGTGTCTCTAAATCAACCAAATTAACTGCCTTCCAAGCATGTGGCTTTTCTCTGAGCAACAGTGTTTTGTCATTGACTTGTAAAACAGAAAAAGTAAAGGCCAAACAGCATCCAGGCAACACAATAAGTACAGGATGTGTTGACGCCTCTGAACTCACTTTCCCAGTGGACTTGACTCCCTTCCAGATGCAGAAGAAGCAGATAACCCACACAGCCAGAAGACACAGGGCCAGGTCCCACTTCAGAGGCCCTATGTCCTCGATCCCAGTGGAGATGCTCAGGACGTTGCGTCTGCAGAGGAAACAGAGGCACAGGACAGGTTAATGGCAGTTTTGGGGACTTAAAACAGACCCAAAGAAGTCGATTATGTGACAAGGATAATAAACTTGGAGATAAAACAGACACATGACTTGGCCTTTCTGTGCTGCTCTGCTGCTCTGACCTCTCTAGAGTTTGACTATACTAAAATGGTGCAATCGGGTGCAGCTGCAGAGCTCCAGGCTCAGGCCTACATCATCTCCATCACAGGACCCATTGTGGAAAATCACTTATCGGGTGTGTTAAAGTGGAAAATCACGTGTTTTTATCGTGCTTCCTTATTTGTAAGTAATGTTTTACATGCCACTTTATCATGCTGCGAAGTATACTGTATATCACGCTCATTGTTAATAAATACAGCAGCCTACTGAGCATATATATTTAAAGGTCCCATATTACATCTTGTTTTATAAAGCAACTATAGGTGCTATAGCAAAATGCTCAATCCACAAAGAAATGCACACAGTCTATATTCATAAACTGTGCTGTCAGAAGCCCAGTGAAGTTTCATGTCACAACTATATTGTATAAAAGGTAGGAACTGCCACCAAGTGCCATTACAGTCACTCCCCAGCTGCAAAGACTGTGCAGAGATGCCGAGAGCGCAGATGTAGAAGACCCAGAAACACTGACCAATCAGAGCTGACTGGGCTTTGTTCATGTTTAGGCTACGTTTATATTGTTTGTTGTGCTTATTGTTAAAAAATAGGTGTTCTACATGTTTAGATGCCACTGTATATTATATCATATATATTATATACTACTGCTGTTATATACTAACCTCATGAGTTTGCTACTGTTAGCTAACTATGCTAATGTCTTTAGCAATACAACGTTATTTCAGCTAACATTAACATAAGTTTGCTAACAACATTAGCATAGCTAGCTAGCGGTAACAAAAAAGGTTAGTACAAGGTATTTGCTGCCTAATATTACATTCCCTAACTTTATAAGTTACAGTTGAATCAAAATCAAAATATAAGGCTGTACTGTTTACCTTGGTGTTATTCGTGAAGTGCGTGTGGCTTGTTCAGACTAATGACCACATGCTATTGTGAATATCGTCTCTGTTGGGCGTACACAATTTAAGACTCCCTACCCTGTCCAAGCTCAGGACTGGAAAAGGTCTGACAGTGGAGGTGGGCCTGAGCCTGGAGGGCTGCAGCTTTTTGGAAAAGCTTTGAGGCTTTTAACGTTTAAGTGTCTAATGTTGCATAAACACTTCTAGTTTAGAGCCATTCGTTGTAATAAATTGTCACCAAATTTAAACATGTAACAAAGCAAATGGACATGAAACAGACAACTAAAGTCAAACTTAAAGAAGCTGTATTTAATGTGTGAAAGGTGCTGTACAAAGAAAGTTTAGAATAAACTGGTGGAGAACTAAAAGTAAACTGTGCCTTTTGTATGATTTGTGCCTGTTCAAACACATTTACGCAAGCAAGATAAAGAGTCAGTGTTACTTCAGTATATTCACATGCGTGTGTACGTGTGTGTGCATGCTGTTGGTGTATACTCACTCCCAGAACTCAGTGACAGGGGAGGTAAAGTTGGTAATGTTGGCTGCTAGCCACATGGTCTTGTTCTTGCGGACTGTGTCCTCTATGCAATATGCTGTGTTCCAGGGCTGCTTGCATTTCGCCCAGGGGAGCTCTGGCTGAAAGCACTGAAACAGGTAGTAGAGTCCCCAGGCCAAGATCACGATGTAGTAGATGTTCAGCAGAGATACAATCACAATAGAGGCATAGCCAATACCTGGAGAGAGGAAGGAGAGAAGGCAGATGTAAAACTCAAGATATCATCCGAGACATTTATGATTATTAAGCATTTTCTTATGTTTCTGGCCACCTGATGAATTTAAGTCCAATTTTCACCCCCTTTTAGCTCTGTTTTTGGTCTCCACTAACTCCTGAGGTACAAATCTGCCTCTTTCGCTGCTTAATGCTCGACTTTGTTCACCAGCTAGTTTGTCTGTCAGCTGTTCGGTGTTGAGCAGGTTGTTTCCAGTGGGTTTTAAGGGCTTTTCCTGCTGCTTGTTGTAACTGAAAATGACACAGATGTAAAGCTCCTTACAGCTGAGGGGAACCACAGAGTCAGGTGATAATCTCCATGGGTTCATCACTATGAACAACATCTTTCACATACAAATAGTCATGAGATCCATTGTTATAGAGACATTGATTATAGATGCTCTAACAGCCGCTGAAAATCTTGATTTTTGTCTGACCTTCAGTGGTCACGGTTTGCATTTTTCTCTTTCTGTTATGCATGACAATTCAACTTGAACTGCATTGCTCCAGTGATGCAGAAGAACACATCTGACCATAGGTGGGGATTTTGGACAGGGGGATGCAAGTGACACATTCCCCTCAAAATTTAGAACATGTCGCAGAGGACTTTTATTTTGACAAATTTAAATTTATCGACATTTACACCAAACTGGTGTATAAAAATTTCCCAGAATGCAGGAAATTAAATGTTTAATGCTCAAAATTTTCTGGCGGAGGACCCCAAACCCCCCTCTCTTATGTGTTCCCTCCAAATGTTGAAACATCGCATTTGCCCACACACAACCACACCCATCAGAGCTACTGGGTGTGGTCAGAGTTGCAATGCTCAGCCAGAGAGGGCAGCAATAACAGTTTCCTCAATCTATAAATGAAGACTTTATCTGAGCTGGAGATTGCAGCCAACTAAACATAAATATCAACTATCTCTTTATGAACTTAAAGAGCGTAAAACTTCCTGAGCTCACCTCTGCTATCTACTGTTATAATGTCCTTAGTGTTGTAACGCTATTTTTAGATGACTTTGCCTCGAACCTGTACGCAGAAATCCCCGGTACTCTTCCACTGCTCCAGAGTATTTTTAAACCCATCATCTATGCCCCCCCCCCGCCTCGTTCCCACATACCAAATGCACACTGATAGACAAGTCAATGCTGTGACAGGTGTGTATGAATGTGTGTGTGTGTGTGTGTGTGTGTGTGTGCACTCGACCATGTGCTGGCGTGCAGAGAGTAAAGTCATGAATTTCGCCGTGTGATTAAACCACGTGAGGGCAGGGGGGACAATGGGGAGGTTTGTGATTGGCCAGCTTGTGGACTTTCTCTGCTGTGCCAGACGCCACGCCAGATGGACAGACAGCAGCCTCAGCGTTCCTTGAATAGTGGAGACTATAAGCAGCTGCTAGAGATCCGGTGAAGCGCAGCTTCCTCTCTTTTCATGTCATGTCCAGTGTGTTACATGAGTAAGAGCGTCATGGCAGCTGCTGAAGTACCTTTGTGCTTGTGTACAGCTGTCACTCAAAGGTACTGGGACGCATCAAAGAGCAATGACAGGCCCTTGAGTGTCTTAAGCAGTAGCTAATGGTTGATCTCAGGTCAAGAGGCCGGTGAGTGAACCCGACCCTGACAACATCATCACAGACAACATGCAGTATTTATGACAGCCTGTAAGCTATGACAAAACAAGTGGATCAACACTGTCAACAAAAATTATTATGTTTTCATGCAGATCTGCTGCATCAGATTGTACCTATTGCTAGGCAACTTGATGTTTCTTTTGTTGCTGTGTTTCCATGACAACCAAGACCTCAACAATCTGTTAAATCTGCAATCCAAGGAAGTTTTGGAGCGCCTTTAAGCATGTGGTGTTTGTGTTTATGTTCTTGTGTGCAGGTATGTTTACCTGACCCTGGAGTAAATGCATACTACTATCATCCATCCTCCATATATGATGATTCAGTACTCTCAATATTCCTGCTTTACTGGGCTTTGTAATGTCGTTTACGAAACACACAGCAGCCTAATGAAGTAAGACTGGTCCAATTACAATGGGGGGGGGGGCGGGGGTTGGGGAGGGGGGGGGGCTCTGTAGAACATAATGTTGAATAATGAATACTGGACTGAAACAGGNATGAAGTAAGACTGGTCCAATTACAATGGGGGGGGGGGGGGCGGGGGTTGGGGAGGGGGGGGGCTCTGTAGAACATAATGTTGAATAATGAATACTGGACTGAAACAGGAAGAAAATCAGGGCAGAATTCTTGTTTGGACAAATGAGGCTTTTACTCAGCGTTAAATATTAAATGATCTTGTCAGGGATGATTTGTGCTGTGATGTGTGCAGAGCCTCTATTTCTGTGTGTGCGCAATTATCTGCAGTGTTGATGTGCTTGGACTGACCAGTGAAGATGGGGCAGAGCTTGGCCCAGCAGGTGATCCCTCCTTCAGAGGTGTACTGGCCAAGCGCGACCTCCAGGAAGAACACAGGCAGGCCACCCCCGAACAGGAAGATGAAGTAAGGGATGAGAAACGCACCTGGGAACACAGAAGGTGAGACATCTTTTAGCAACAATCACCAGCTACGATTTTGTTAAATAACACTCTGACATCTGTTGTGCATCTTCTGCCTACCTCCACCATTCTTATAACAAAGGTAAGGGAAGCGCCAGACGTTTCCTAATCCGACGAAGCCTCCGGCCACGGACAGGACAAAGTCGAGCTTGCTCGCCCACTTCTCCCGCTGAGGAGCCTTGCCTTCAGCCTCGTCTTCGGGCCGCGTGCCTGGGCTCTTCCCTGGTGAAGGTTTCAGGGTGTCCTTGTGAAAGTCCTTCAAGCATTGGAGCTTCTCTTTTTGTGCCATGCTGTGGTGGATGAAAACAAAACAAAACGTAAAGGACACATAAGATGGAGTGAGACAAAGAGAGACAGAGCTGAGCGGGATAAGACACAGATCGGGAAGAGCATTAGGGAGATAATGCTGTCTCCTGATTCTGTTACAACGTGCTGTGTTACCACTGAGTACATGATATACAGTACTACATTGCTAATCTTGCTAATCTGAGCAACTGACGTATGGAGGTCATTCAGACTGGAGAAGTTAAAGCATTTAACAAAAAGTGTTTCTTTATCTGCATCAATCAATCAATCAACAAAAATTGTGTCGCTAAAAAATCACCCAACGGCAAAACAACCACCTTGGCAACAGCGTGCGCCCATTCACATTCTGATTCGCTGTTCTGTTTCCCAGCTTTGCTCTGAGCCTCCGGGTGTATTTTTCTGCTCAGAGGGGGGCACATTGTCACTGAGGGAAAAGGAAGCGAAATGTTTGGACACGATACACGCCTTCAGGACCTTGCCTGACCCCGTAGGAAAGTTTTCCTCCGAGTTTTCTCTGATGCTACCGTATCAGCAACAAGTCGGCCCAAATCCAAATTTAGACACCAAGATATCCCCCCTGCATTCCCAAAGCCCTGGTCGCTCTCAAGACGATACAACAGCTTAAGTTCACTTGAGTGTTTACACTGTAAACCGCCTTTCCAAGAAAGACAGGATTTGTTATTAGTGACGGAGGTATCCTATTTCCCGGCATGAGCCAAAGAGGAGAAAAGAAACCCTAATAGGACAGGAATAACTGTGTAAGACGTGCCAAGACCGAATGTGATTTAAGCTCCCGGCTGGCTCTACAATAAAGAACAAGAAGAGGCACAATGAGAAGGCTGTTATTAATTGTAAGATATGAGATTAATTGTAATACAAGCGAGAAAGATTTCCTCTTCTTTTAAGAGCAGAACAAAGCAACGGCAGATACTTCCCCTTAACTCTTGCGGGTGAAATAAATTTCGACTGCGGTGTTGGTCGAAGCAAGAACAAGTTGTACAAAGAAGTGTCAAGCTTCCAAATTACTGACCTGACTTTTGTTCTGGTTGGAAGCAAAGTGTTTAACTGTGGCACTTTTTTTTTTTTTTTTTAAAAGGGCAGCACGTTCTCTCTCAGAAATAGAATATTCCCCATAACCTTGCACATTCCTGCCGAGAACTATGCGTCTCTCCACTTAATCGAAGCTCCAACAACTCCTCCATCCCCCCGTGTGCACAGTGTCCCATCATTTTCTAGGATTTCTCTCTTCCTGTTATGCATGACAAGTCAACTTGAACCGCTTTCCATTCTCAGACCTCCTTACATAACTGGATCAGTTCTTGCCCACTCTGTTTCTCATCCTGTTTCTCTCTCCCTGTTTCTCTCTCCCTCTTTATCTCTTTCCCCCCCTTTTTCCTCTCGTCTGCTTAGCATTTGCTTTCACCTGCCTGCATGGTGTTTGGAGGCTGTTCGCCCAACAGATAAGACTTATGACAAACTGTCCTTGGGATTTGAATCAGACACACTTGACAACAAATTCCTTAACTTTTAAAGAAAAATAACACAATATTAAAACTGCTTAAATCTTAAAAAGACAGCAAAAAAAATCTATTTGCATTTCATTCTCTATTTATTTAACCTTTTAACACACAAAGAGAATCCACCAAAGCATTACCCCGTTTTTCATTTGACTAAAGCCCATTCATGCGGAGAAACTTGACTTAACACATGCAAACCCGAAAAAATCAAGTCTCTTTTCCAGCAAAGCAGTTAAGAAAACTTACATTTCCTTCATGGCTGCGACTATGTATAGAGTTCCTCTCTCTCAGCTGTCACCATTCCTCTGTACTGAATGCCTTTATGCCGACACGGGTCACAAGAAGTGGAGCTGACAGGAGGGCCCGCCCCTTGGCTAAAGACAATTAAATCCAAAGTGGAGGATTGGACGCAGCCTCGCCTCGACAGACAACTCAGGTACCAACGTGGGAGACTGTAAATTTCCACTTCCCACTACTCCCTGCCCACAAACATACACATAGCCAAGCAGTGGGGGATGAGTGTGTGTCACATGCACACACACACACACACACACACACACACACACACACACACACACACACACACACACACACACACACATCTTATTCATGTTGGGGACACAGAGGCTGGTCCAACACTGGGGGTTGGCCTTGAATTATGATCTTGTACAAATGGATGAACTAAAGGCAGCATTCAGAGTTTTAGTGCCCTTTTTTCTCACTGTTGCACACTCAAACAGGACTAAAATATGAAGCACAGTTTCATAACAAGCCCCTCATAACATCACCACGCCACTCCCAAGCATCTTTGTGTGAAAACTATTTTTATTCACGCGTGTGCTGTGATAATTCCTGGTATGCGGGTTATTTCGAATCTCTGGCCCTCCATTCTTTCATGACCTGTGCTGTGTTATCTGTGAAATGTAAACGACTTCAGTATCAGCTTATAACAACTCCTAATAAGGTAATGTGTCTCCCTCTGCTCGTCCATGAGGCTGTTTAGATACCATTCACTGCTCCGAGGGCTCACCATGGCTGGACAAAAGCTGGCATGCAAGTCAATTAAAAACTGATAAATTCCTCAGCAGGATTTGCACAGTCAAATGAGGGACAAGCTTTGGCTGATGTCAAGCCGCATTTTGAACACTGCACACACACACACACACACACACACACACACACCTTGACACCTCCCAGCTTTGCATGACGCCATAATCCAACATATTTTGGCTGGTGTCATGCTCTGCATACTATTTTTGGTTACGTAACCTTTGACAGACGCCATCTAATCTATTGTGCGAGAGACCACGGGATTTGTCTTTTGAAGGGAGATGCTTACAACAGAGAGAAAGGTTCTTTCATGTGGGTCATCTCATGAAATCAAACGGAGTTCCCCTTAGTAAAGGGGAAACCTGTGGTGTTTGTTCATTACTCATAGCTCACAGAAAGCCTGTGAAAAAGAAATTACTGTTGAACAACATCATGCTGCAAACTGGATCTGGATTTTTGCAAACTGTACATACACTATTCAATCTTCCACCTTCAAACTGAAGTTTTGCTTTGGTTTTATTGTGTATTGTATTCTACAATTTGATCTGAGTTTTGGCTTTTACATTTTGGTGGTATCCTGCAAGTAGGACTGCAACTCACGATTATTTTCATTGTCAATTAACTGAATCATTTTCTTGATTAATCGATTAGTTGTTTGGTCTGTAAAGTGCCAAAAAATGGTGAAACATATCAGTTTTTTTGTCCACAACCCAAATATATTTAGTTTGCTTTTACAGAAGAGAAAGAAACAAGAAAATATTAACATTTAAGAAGCTGAAAGCAGACAAGTTTGACCCCTTATTTCTTTAATCAAAACGATTAACAAATTATTAAATTCATTGGCGATTCATTAATAGTCGAGAATCGATTAATCATTGCAGCTCTACTTGCAAGAAACAAGCAGATTTGTGCGCATGCGAATGATTTTATGTGGTGTTTAAGTGAATACTATATAATTCTAGGAAATCAGAGAGCTAGAAAGACAAACATTATCATCTCTTCATTTAGCAGAAAAGCAATGTTTGTCTAAAGGTGAATTAATATGTTGAAACAAGCCTACAGTTTGAGTACAATGGATAAGCTACGACAAATGTTTTTTATGGTACAAGCTCATCTCACACTAAAATATTAAACCACTAACTGAGGAAGTCACATTTTTATAATCAATAATAAGTAAAATTACCGTTAATATTTATATACAACTCCTTATTTTGCAGGAAAAACATTACAGATCCCTTTAAGACCCCAGGACCCCATTTTAGAAACTTTGTTTTCAGCACCTGCAGCTAAAAAAGGTGCGGCGACCCCTCTGGTTTCATCCCGCTGACCACTGGATTGGGGTTACAAAAGGACACACGTCAATCAATCAATCATACACTGGTCAAGGCGGGGACAGAAGTAGGTTAAGTATGAGCCACTAAGCACAAGATATAAGCTAGCAAAATGTCTTAGTTGATCAGACCTACTTCAGCAGCCTCTCCTCTAAAGGGTGCATACATACATGCATTCACTCATCCATTTATTTATTCAGTGGATGGGTGTGGAGGGTGAAGGTGCACCTGGAGTCTGCAGGAGACAATAAACACTGTTTTTTTTTTCTGCCTCCAAACACACACATCACATGTCACTGTGAAGTCGGGGCTGCGCCTGAACGCATCACAGCCGACCTCCAAAAAAAAACCCATCAAAGAGAAACGAGGCACAGGGTCTTATCAGCTATAAACACAGGAAACGGGGTTCAAAGGCCAGAGCTGCGTTTTTTATAACGAAACATTATTTACTTAAGCTGTTTTTACAGCACAGTGAAAACACAGGATTTCTCTTTTTTAGCGGAGGGATTATGGGAATAGTTGGGACACAGCATCAAAGAAAGAGCAAATGTGGTCTTGTTTATATCAGGAAATAAAATGCCTGCTGCCTAACATCAAAATACAGTGATAAATTACAAATCAAAACACAATGACAAATCAATAATCTTACACAGAAACATCATAGAAGCGGATAGCTGTCATAGCTGTTCTGCTCATCTTACTGTTTCTTCTTTTAATAAAAAACACCATTAATCATTATTTACTGACTTGATACGTAAAGAAGATGCCGAGTTACCTGTCTTCGTTTTATTTAGCAGTCTGTTGTTCCTTTGTTTGTTTATTTGCAGCCTAGGTTTTAACGCTGAGTGAAACAATTTCATCTATTTTTCTGTAAGACCATTGTTTCTACGAGCTGGTGCGCGTTTAATATCAGTTTGAGTGGAAAATCACCAGCTTCTCCATGCAACAACTTCTTAAAGCGACAGCCTCCCTCCGTCCGCCCCCCACCTGCTCCTCTGACCGTCTCTCATCTCTGCAATAACTCGACTAATCATTCACCAATTACACTGTGTTCTCATTTACATATTGATTCACATTCACTTTTTAACATTTGCAAATGACGTGCAAAAGCTGCAGGCAGTGGACATTAAGCAGATAATGTTTAGTCTGATGTGTAAAAACAACATAATAGTTCCTGAAATGACTCTGTGAAATACTACTTTCTTATAAACTAATGGCTTTATCAATAGTTATGGATGCTTTTTAGATCAGTTAAAAGCAAGAATAAGATCAAACACTGGTTTGCCAGGTCGTGAAAATCCAATTTTAGGGTATTTTTCCTCTCTATTTGGTATTTGTGCATTTGTAAATGTTGATAATTCATGGATAAATGCTCCTGGGGTTTTCACTTTCTCATAAAATATTAAATTCACACTTATAAATCTTAATAAACCATTGATAAATGGCTGAAGAGTTTGATTTAGCTCCAGATCAGCTTCAGCCCTTAGCAATGCGAACAACATGTCTTTAGTTATTTATATATTTATTTTTCTTTCTGTTAGTTATTTATGATGAAGGAGGGGGCGGAGCAAAAAGGGGGATGCAAATCATTTTTTAATCACTGCGGAGTGATGTGGTTTTTCTTTTTTTTTCTTTTCTTTTTTTTGCTTAGGGGAGGGGCCTTTTCCTTTTTTTTTCCTTTTTTTTTAAGAAAACATACCTTCAAAACCTGGGTTTTCTTTAAAATTCGCCAAAAGTACACCGTTTATCATAGCCAGAAACTGTAAAAACAGAAATTATCATTGGATTTTCACATTTCCGACAGCCCTTGGACACATCATGTGCAACAAATGCTTAGGTCAGAAAAAAATTAAAAATTTAAAAAGCCATAACCAAATATGAGCTTAAATATTTCAGCAACATCACATTATTCTGTGTCTCATTTAAAATTTGGCCAAAAATAAACCATTTGCACCAACTAACCAGCATAACAAAAATACAACTTTTAACTTTCAAACATCAAGTGGTATGTTTTAAAATTCTAATAACTAATTTATGGTGGAAAGAGGGTCACGTATTTATCGCCAGTCACTCATGGAGACTCAAAAAATATTTATAGCTTTGGGGAGGGTCAAAAAAACAAAAAAAGAAGTCATGCCCCAACCACTTGTGTCCTATTCCATTCTTAAGAAACATAATCAGAAAAATACTGTATAACTATGTCATCAAAATTTAAAGCTAAGTTCTTAGCAAATGAGAGCATGCTAATATGCTACATTAGCATATAATACACTTTGTTTAGCAGGCTATGAGCATGTAAGCGTAGTCACTGTGTCATTGTGAGCTTGTTAGCATGCTGACGCTAGCATTAGCTAAAAGCACCACTGTGCCTAATGAGGCCACGGCCTCTCAGAGCTGTGAGAGTGGCTGTTGACCCTTAATCTGGTTTAGTGGTCTAACCAGTCAAAGTGAGTTTTAACAATCTGACAAACCAAAAGTTACTTTTAATAGGCTAGTTTAGATCAGATCTATAAAGTATTATTAAACAATTAATAAACCAGTGATAAAGCCATTAGTCACGACCTATAATGAATTGATTAAATGATGATGATGTCATGATTTATGCTAAATTTATATCATAATCTGCATGTTTTAATCAAACGATTTATTTCAAAATACATGTGTAAAGTGTCAACATTAAATAAACCCATACATCTTATATCATAAAATAACTGAATCATAAAAATATAAATCATTAACTCAAGACAGAATATTTTAAAAGAATTGCAGCAGTGTAAAAAAAAGAGTTTCAGACCTGTATCAGGAAAGTGACAGCAGGTTAAAGGCTAGAGTGAACAGTATTGAGCTTCCTTTTAAAAATATTTAGCGAGCTGGCTTCCCTGACATCTTTAGGCAGTATACTTTTGGGGGTAATCGACAAAGGCCGCATCCCCAATTTTCTTTTGGCTTTTTCTGGGAGCCTCCAATAAACCAGCGGCAGATAATCGCAGTGCTCTTGAGGGCAGATATTTAACAAGGTAGTTAGCAGTGCAGCTTGGTCCTTGGCCATTTAGAGCTTTGTTTATAAGGCCCTAAATGGGCTGGGACCAAGTATTGTCTTAATCTGCAGCATCAGCCATGCCAGGCAAACAGATGGCACAGCCACGTGTGTGTATGTCATGTATTGCAGGTAAAGTATCAAGATGATGCTCAATGACACAAACCACAGTGTGTTTATTAGAAGGTCTATTGTATCCTAAATAAATCCTCCTACTGTTAACATTTGTATTGACCATACAAATAGACCTTAAAGATCAACTTTAACTAGACTGTTGTCTCAGAAACAGGAAGTGAAGACATGCTCCCTGATGTCGAAATTTACCAGTCTCTGTCAGTTTTTTTTTTTCCAATATATTGGCCCAGAAAAGCATGTCATTGTGCAATTTTATGGAAAAACACCCCACTCTCAAATCAGACTACAGGAAAGAACAGACTGTTATTGTTCCCTGTTTCTATGCTGTGTATGCTTTTACTTGCACGTTTCCTCATTAGCCTTAGAAGCAACATTTCATGTCAGAGTTGTAAAGCAAAGTGCGTTTCAAAGCCACCCAGTCCCCTTGAGTTTCACTGATGGTTTCTCCCTGCAGAGAACAAAAGCTCTGTCAGCAGGACAACTGCTTTCTGATGCCTGAGGGCGAAATGGCCAGGAAACAGGAAAGTGACTGAAAAAAAAAAATGCAAGTTTGGACGCTCGCTGTTGTAACTGTGACAAAGCCAACCTTGAATATAAAGTAGCTGAACACACACAGGGGAGAGCAGGCTTTATCTAACTAGTATTAAGTTACAATAGCAGACATGCCCACAGAGTAAACATCCTTAGCATTATAATAAAGTAACGTATAACATGGTGGTTTTTACAACTGTTTGAAGACCGTTTAATGTTCTTTGAAGAGATATCAACACTTTGTGTGGGTTTATTTTTGCTTTGGTGCATTTGTGGCTCTACAATTAGAAAACAGAAAAGGTTTTTATCTGTAAAGCCAGTTCTATAAGGTTGCAAAGCACCAATCAGAACCCTGAAAGTATAGGATGACCAATCGGGTTCTGGCTCTTAAATATCACCTCGCTGCTCTGTGACTCAACTAACATGAGCTGAAAAAAATCATGACATGTTGCCCAATCTTAAGTTTTGAAACAACAAAGTTTTATTTTTTTGGAAGACATTATGGATGACACAATTTCAAGTGGACAGCCTTGTTTTTAAGTCTTGTTTAAACCTGTTTTAACCCTTCACAAGCATGCTAGATAGCTAGATATGTTAATTTAACAGGTTAATGCTTGTTAGCATAAATTAATTTTATTATTAGTGAATAAAAGTTTCTGTGACTTTTCCAGACATGACATCACTGTAAGCCCGACATTTAAATATGTGGCAATCTGATATGAATTCACATTTCTAACAGCTTGTTCAGGCGAAAAAGCAGAAGCTATTTTGGGAGAAGAAAGGAGACCTAAAATAAAAATCAGCAGACAAGGAGAGGAAACATCAGAATTGGCCAGAAAATTAATTTTCTTTTTCGGTTTTAATTGGATTCTTAGTCAAATGTTATTATCATTGGGTCTTTGATGTGACCAAAAGTTTTTGTGTCTAAATTTAAATCATGTGGCTAAATTGTTGCACATATCTGAACATCCTTCAGAACAACAAATTCTCGCTCTGACCTCGTCACATATTGAGTATTTGGTCATGGACTTTCCACGTCCACATACGACATGCAAGGTACCCAGGGTGTGTTGGTTGTTGATGTTATGGGATGCGGTGTCAAGTTCTGCCTGTTACATGCATTGTCTTCTTTCAAAATACACTTCCGTTTTCACAGGATATTTACAGTTTACATACAGTCTCTTTCAAAATAAACACACTACATCAGTACAACAACGCAAATTGACTTTTTTTCCTTCAACAACAAAAGCACATGGTTAGATTTAGGATAAAAGAACAGGGTTTGGCTTTAGAATCTTACAGGATGTGAACACCGCTCTCTCGGGTGAAAGTCAGTGTTTGATGAACCTATCCACCATCCCTTCAGCCTGCCCCAGTCGGACTTTCGCCACCTTAACCTTCGTCCTTGTCCCACTGCTTATCCCCCTCACGTTGTCGGGCGCTGTTTAACTATAACCTCAACTGCTACACATCATGCCGACATTAAAAAACGCCTTTTTTTATTGGTTTTTGATGCCACAAGTCACTGCCCAAGTGCCACATTTCGACGACGGAGTGAGAACGGGCTCTTCAGAAATGACCACTTTACTAAAACAATACTGTCTATCTTTTTTATTTATTTTTTTACAGAAACATTATGTAATGTCTTAGCAGACAGACCATCCTTGGCCCTGTCTACACGTATACAGATATTTTTTAAAACAGATTTCTTTTTCCCTCTATGTTTTGGCTCCGTTGTCCACACACAAGCAGAGTTTGAGGTCACTAGACCTGATTTTTAAAACACCTGAGGTGCAGATTCTTAAAACTCCAGTTACTGTGTGTCTGTGTGGTCATGTAGAACAAAGCATTTGGGAAATGACTACATAATCTTGGCATTTCATGTACACCCATTGTTGCTTTGTGTAATGAGCATGTGCCAGACACACTAACAACAATGGCGGACTACTGATTTATTTACATCTTGTGAGCACTGCTTGGTCTAAATACAGCTTTACATTTAAACTTAGTATTACTGCATCATTTTAATCAGTCAATCAATCACTTTATTTGTCACATGAAAACATAAAACCAATTTCAGTGAAATGTTGTTGTCAGTTCCGTCAATTTATATATTCAAAATAGTGCAGTAATAATAAATGACTGTCAGTGTTTAGGATTAGGCAGGGTCATCAATCAGTATCCTTGTGGCCTGAGGGTAGAGGTTCTTCCTGAGCCTCTCACTGTTGGCCTGGTGTATCCAGTACCTTCCTGCTAGTCTCAACAAAGAAAAAAAGGCTCTTATCTGGGTGGTTGGAATCTTTACGCGTCTGGTGTAAACAATGGTGCAGGAGTAGTGATTCCAGTAGCATCACTTCACTGAGGAACGGAGGCATCTGCTGGCCCAGTGTTATTTGGTCCACTTCAGCGTCTGCAGTTTAAAGTCCACCAGAAGCAACAGTTTTGGTTCAGGCTTGGTTGAACGAGCAGATGGTGGAACAATTGCAAGAGTGGGAAAATTGTTGATGAGGGGTGGAAGGAAAACTTTTGCATGTCCAGAGCATCACTTGTATCTTTAAGCGAGCCTCTTCATCCTATCAATGGGGAATCAACAGTGATGAGATTCTTAGAAGGTGTTCTTAAGAGGGTAGGCTGTACACTTCACAACCTTTGTGACGAAGGGAGACTGTGGACAGCTCAGCGTTTGGAGTCATCTTTTTGTTGTAGTGTGGACAGACATATTTTGTAAAAGAAAAGAAAAGGTGGTATGCATAGATTTTTTTTTTAACAGAGGGGGAAAATATCGACTATAAAAATATCTGTATACATATAGACAGGGCTGTAATTTCATATAAATCTTCCTTATGTTTACATTTGAGGGGTTTGTGGCCGGAGGTTGTTGTGCTGGATAGATTTAGCCTGCCTTTTGTTAGAGGTCTGTCTAAGGGCAGAGGAGTCACATGGTAACAGTGTAATCCTGCCTCACATGCAGACGCTGTTTGTATCTATCCGCAGAGCTGGCCGTGTTCTCTACTGGCAACCTTGTGACTCACCTTTATTGGAGCATTATTACATTGCGCTGTACGCCAATAAACAAACAAGATGGACACATGATGAGGGCTGAAATGACATCGGAAAAATAATACCACAAAAAATGACCTGCGCTGCAGCACGGGATGCATGGTTCCTGTTATTTGCAAACCCATTGGCCAGATATATTTACTCATCTTACCCAGAGAGCCCACCGTCTTTGACAAAGCTGACTAATAAGACCACTGCTCACCTGCTTGTCTGTGTTCTAGCTGCTAATGCTTCAAGTGAGCATGTAAGGCTTAATCCCATATTACCGTGGCTATGTTAAGTGTAAGCATCTGACTGTCACACACTTCCAAGAGGAGCCTCCACGCAGACCAGGGAGATAATCAGAATTCCAGGTTGATAAGCTTGAGCCGTGTTTATAAAACTTTACAGGCATCTTCAGCCTGGTATTTGCATGATATGATGGTAGAAATGTGGGGGAGAGTGACTGGCTGCTCAGCTCCTCTCATTTCAAGACAATCCGATAAAGACATCTTCTTGGCGGGAACCTATCGTTCAGTTTAGCGTAGTCTTTGCTGTGCCATTTCTTACATAATGGCCGGCTGAGACTCCACAACGCTTGTCCAAGCCCTAAGTCTGTCTAATGAAATGTAAACACTGGCTTTCCGTGGTGCCACGCTCAGACTGAAACTACAGTGTACAGCCAAAACAAATGCATGTCTATGTCGTGTTGTGTCAGTATCACATAGTATTGTTTTTCATGTCTATGTTCAAATATAGAGATGTAAACGTGTGTTATAAGATGGAGTGAGGGAGCTGGAGAGAGAGCCAGAGCTTTTCAGGTCAGTCTCTGGCTAAGTATGGGCTTACCACTCTCTCTCTCAAGTAGTAATCCCCAACTAATAGCAAATTAGGATATTGGCAGTGACAGCAGCAGTGAGTTATGTCTTCCGTCGCCTGAGAGGACATATCAATACTCGGGGACAAGGTCGCAAATGTGCAGGTCTGTCCTTTACAGAACACACCACAGTCATGGCCGACGTCTTTAAGATAGACGCCATAGTTTAACAGTATGGCAAAAATACAGTTTATGCTCCGGTAAGAGATTGTAGATCCACCAATGGTGGAGGAACTTACTTCAAGTAATACAATGTAAACAAACACCCCATCACACTATACTGTACATACACTGTAACAGCATGTCTACCTTTGTATTTTTTAATGTATTTTTAATGCTATTTTATGCCTTTTTAATTTAATTTGTGAGCTATACATTCTCTGTGTTTCTTTGTCTTTACAATAAAAATATCCCTGTCTCTTTTTCTTATTACTACGTCTACGTTTATTTTATGGTCATAATCTAATTTAAATGACTCAGACAGCTGTGTGAGAATAACAACGTGCTTGTTGTTTGTAACTGTGCAAATTGCAAATGAAGTTACATGAACTGCAAGCAAAAGCCTTGCATTCAAAATTTAATTTAGGTGAAAGTATGTAGGATATTATAAGCAGAATGTATATAATGTGTAAGCAGCATTTAAGATTTGCAGCTGGTGAATATATATTATACCGTTAGACAGTCTAAACTTCAGCAAGCTATGCATCTTATTTTATAAACTCATCATAGCTTTTGAATGTTAAAGTCCTATTCTGTAAAGCAGAGGTACATTTACATGAGGACTGCAATTTTAGAGCAGTTTTGATGTGCTTGACTTGAGTATTTAAATGTTATGCTACTCCAGTACCCTATATTTCAGAGGTAAATATTATAGTTGTTACTCTACTACATTTATCTGACAGCTATTGTTACTCTGCAGATTCAGATGCTACACACATGGTGTATGATCAGTATGTAAAACATAATGTATTATTACAGATTAAACTACCTCACAATATACAGGCTAACTCAAATTAGCTTAACTCCACCAGCTACAGCATTAAAAGGCAGCTCAGACATTAGTTTCAACTGCAATAATAATGAAATATTATGATATATAATAATAAGTACTTTTACTTTTGATGCTTAATGTACTGTTTGCTGATAATATTTAGATGTGTCATCTGTTTCAGGATGTGAAGGGTCTGTCTTTGTTTGTAATGTAGGGAATTTTATTAGTGATGGTTTTCTGTTAGTATGTTAATCATATCTTCATGTTTTCCAAATGAGACTACAAGAGAAGTCGACTTATATATTATGATTTATACACTGTAATAAACTTCATGTACACTAAAAATATTGTTTTTCCTGGGAACTATTCCTTTTAATGCACATGTAACGTGTGTATGGAAACATATAAATGTAAATGTAGAGTATCATGTAAATACTTGGTCTGATATTACAATTATATCTTATTTATTGTATTACCAGGAGCTGTCTTGTTTGTCTGTGTCAGTGTTTTAGTCTAGTCCTGTTATTTTGTTAAGTGTTATATGTGAGTTGTTTTTGTGCACTGCCACAAATATAGAGTTGTTGTGGACCTCAGGAAGAATAGCTGCTGCAGTGTAGTAGCTAATAAATATCCTAATAAACTAAACTAAACTAGATGTATAAAAGTAAGACCTTTAATACAGGACTCGTACTTGTCATGGAATATTACTACACTGTTATGTGCCTGCTTTTAGTTTGTAGGATTTAGTGGCACCTAGTGGTAAGGTTGCAGGACTGAAACCTCCCATGTGCCAAACATGTAGGTACAAAGGCTACAAAGGCTGATGCAAAAAATGCGAAAGGGTAAATGGACCTATGTAGACCCTGTACTTGGTTTGTCTGTCCTAAGCTGTGGAAACAACATGGTGTACTCCATGGAAGAGGACCCGCTCCATATGTAGATATAAACAGCTCATAAGGTAACAAAAACACAACCAGGTGATTATATGCTAATAGAAAGATCCAATTTCTGCCAATATATGCCACTAAATCCTACATACTGGACCTTAAATTAAAATATCTGAATACATCTCTCATTGCTGCTGCAAAGTAACTTGTAATTATAGCTGTTTAATATGTTGTAGAGTAATGAGTACAATATTTACCTCTGAAAAGTAGTGAAGTATTTAGTATGGAGTAGCAAAAAACTCCACACACTCATCTTTCTTGCAACACGTCAACGGCTTTATGTTGGCCCACCTGCAGCCGTCTCCATCTGCTCCATATGTAATGAATCCATGCGAGCCACATATAGAAAAACGTCATGGTTGAGATGAGCGTGCTCTTCCTGGAAAGACTGTCAGACAGATGGTATGAGTGACACAGCTCTGCACGTTTTGCATATGTGTCATATTATGTCAGACATGTAAAGCACCTAAAGTAAAAATTATGATGACACCAACCCTCAGAAAGGAGGAGCAGAGAAATGTTGGACGTGAAAGGAAAGTACAGTGCTATTCTTAACATGATGTTACTTTAAACTGTAGTGAAAGAGGCCCATGTATACTGACAATAACCTTTATTGCTTTATTGTCAGTAGATTAAAGGAATACGCAGAGAACATGGCATTTCCTTCATTTGTCTGGTAGATTTCTGCACTTGCAGATTCCTGTCTGAGGAGACAAATGTCACAGTGAACTCTGAGTGAGTCACGTAGCGTGGCATGAGTCAAAAGCCGAGAGATTTTACCCTTGCTGCCCTCCTCAAGATTTTTTTTTTTTTTTTTTTTTGCAAAAACACATGGAAATCATCAGTGCAAAGAATGTTTTTCTAAAGGAGTGCACAGAACACATGGCAGAAATATGACTCATAACTCAGACAGGGAAAAAATAAAATATAACAGTTTTATTGCCTTCTGTAAAAAAAGGCTGCAACTTGAGGATATTCAAACTGCGAAAAGGAAATAATGATAATAGAAGTGTTTAGTATGTAACTGATATGCATAATGATGCACAGATTTCATTAACGTTTGGTTTCATGCCAAGCTGAGAACGACAATTAACATTAAAAACAATGACTGACAGAAATGTTGGGCCTGTGCGTTCTTGCAGGGCTTCAACAGTATCAGAAAGAGAAGAGGGACAATCTAATTAATTGCTTGACAGGCTGCGAAGAATGTTTTTGCCGGTGTGCCAAGAAACAAAATGACCTCGAGATTTGGGTATTAGTCATGTTAACTGACAACAAAAGAGCTGTGCAGTCAAGATGGGGAAAAACAAGTGTCTACAGGCATGCTGGTGGTGCAGCGGTGCATTGAACACCTCAGTTTAGCATGTTAGCATACTAACATTTGCTTACTGGTACATGAACTACAGCTGAATGAATGGGAATGTCATTGGTTTTGTGGGTATCTGGTCATAAAACATAGTATAAGACAAATTAAAAACGTGACCTGATGATGCTGTTGGATGAAATGTCAGAAGATAACATAATTACAGATTATCCTGAGTGGGGTGTGAATGTGTGCACCAAATGTCATGGCAATCCATCCATTAAGTTGTTGAGACCATTTACTTAAAACGACAAATGTGAACCTCATGGTGGTGCTCAAGAAGAAGTCAGGGGGTCACCAAAGTAATCAGGCTTCATCCTCTGGGGACCACAAATGTTTGTGCAAAGTTAAGTGCCATTCTTTGGAGTAGATGCGTAAAAACTCTGACCTGCTGGCGACAACAGATGAAGGTCAGGGGATCATCAAAGTCACTCAGGTTCAGTGTTGCCAGATGTACAATAATTGTCATATTTATAAAATGATTTTGCCCTGTGTACAATGTATGATCAATAATGCCAAAAAGCGGCATTATGTTTTGTGACGCTTACAGTCAGTAGCTGATTTCAGTCTCTTGTTTTACTAATTTTCTGCCATAGCAAAATATGGATCCTGTGTAACGAGCCCCCTTGTGACCTCTCTCCAGCCAGTCATGTAAGCTATGATGAACATAACTCGCGAGCACAGCTGTCATTCTGGAGCTTAGATGTTCTCACTAAGGTAAGCTGTGTTTAGCTGGAGTTGTTCTGAATGCGCCAGTAAGCCCAGTTATTTAATTACTTTAGCTTATAGCCTTAACTGTTTTAATGCAGAATATGAACAGTCTTCCAGTCCTGCTGTCTTGTATTTAAATTTCAGCTCAGTCCATAGGGACTTGGGTTGGGAACCGGAGAGTCGCAGGTTTAAGTCCCCTTCTGGACCAAATATGAAGCGTGGACTGGCAGCTGGAGAAGTGTCCCTTTGCCTCTTGGCACTGTTGAGATGCCCTTGAGCAAGGCACTGAACACCCAACTGCTTGGGACGCCTTACCAAGGCAGCCCCCCTCACTCTGACATCCCTCCATTTAACGCATGTATAGGTCCTGTTTGTGCATGTGTGTGTATTTTGGGCCTGTGTATGTGACATATGACATATGAGTGAAAAAATTAGAATTTCTCCTCATGGATTAATGAAGTATATTCTTATTCTTATTATTTTAAAAACTGATTCATAGATTTATACTCCTCTCCACGCACCATAGCTACATCAGGAACAAAAACAATATGGGTAGATCTGCAGGTATTAAAATGCATGTTTTGAAAAATTACACACTAATGCCTACTTGTTCTTGTGGTTATGACTCACGTATGATAATTCTTTTCAAAATACAATCATTTTAAGCTTCTGGTACCATAGTTTAAAATTTCCCATGTGGCAACGCTGCTTAGGTTCATCCTCTGGGCACCCTGAACATATAAACCAAATTTATGACAGTACAAAGAACTACTTTTGTTTTGTTCGGTGCCATCTCTCAGATACCTGTTGCTTAAGGCGTGGCACCTGGGGTCTCATTTATAAAATAATGCATAGGATCAATACTAAAAAAGTATGAATGGACAAAAGCTAAAAGTGACGTGCGAAAAAATATTCATCAATTTCCACAATCAAGCTTCCACATCACTATCTGCATTGCCAAATTCCCATCTCCAAAATGTTCAGAAGCACGAGTCAGAGTTTCTCCCATCAAGTTTGTTTTTATAGATGACGACTTTTGCGTGGGAAGTGGCATATGCCTCTTCATGCCTTGTTTCGTGTGCACGCAATGTTTATAAATGAGGAATTTGGCCCTTACCTTTTTTTTTTATAAAGACTTGACATCACCTGAGCACTGTGAGGGTACACACCCATAAATGTCCTGAACACAGAAAATAACAAGAAAATTAGAAAATACAGGCAGAGGGAAGGGTCTCTCTAGAAAAACACACACACTTCTCAAGGGTCGTAAGTAATGATTGAGGGGGATTATTTCTGTATGAGTCTGTACATTGATTTTTAGGAGAATCCTGCAAAGTCTATCTTCTAAAGTCAAAGTCTTGCTTGTAACTACATCCACAGTTTCCAGGCCTAACTGTCCCACTCTGACTTGGGGCCAGCGTAGAGGTGTAGAGACATTAAACGAACAAAGTGAGGCACCAAGCTGCTATCATAGAGATGCTGGTTTGACTTGTAAACACAGTCTCCATGGTTATGAATAAAGCCAGAGAAATATAAGTTCCTCCTGTACACCACATAGCTCAACATCCATTTGTCCGAGCAGTATGATGTCCATCTGAAAGCCAATAAACTTGGACTTTCCCACCCAAGATCTAAACCACTCCGGGTTTCTTAGCAACAGCCATTAAACATTTGCAAAGGAAGCTTGCTGGGGTAATAACTAATTGTTTTGTTTATTCTTGTCTTCTTCAACATGTAAGCCTTCAAGACACTGGGCAGGAAGCCAGAGGTTTTGTTGTCTAATGGATGGCCTTAGTGTTTCAGTTGAACTGCACTTTAATGTATTTCAGCAGCAGCTCAGCCTCACAGTGTACTCCCTGTTGGGATGTGAGCTTACCCACTGTTCTGAACCTCAGGGCTCCATTAAGGTGACAAACAGCTTTGTCTTCGCCCCCTGGACTCTTTGAGATGAGAGTGATGGAGCCCACAGGGATGACAATTATACACTATAGGGCAAGTGCACTGACGCACACGCATACACATTTAAATGGCTGCTGATATGAAACAGCGCCTCACTATTTACTGCCCTTCATCACACCTTTGTGTACTTGTGATGAATGAGTGATGTGAAAAATGGACAACTGTCAAACAGTCCCATTCAGAAAATGTTCCCATGAATTCAGAGACCTGGGTGATGAATTCATTTGTTCGTCACAAAGCATAACGATGTGAGGTTTACCGAGGAGGCTCGCCACAACCACAGGGACGATAAGCTGAGAAATGGCGCCATCTTAAGGTAGCTTCCCAAACTTGATATTAAAATGTACAGTCATGGAGTGTTCCTCTGATTCACACAACTGTATCTGCATTTATTTTAGTCAATAAAAAATGTCCTACCTTTACTCCACTCCAAATAAACACTGTAAAGTACCGTATTACAGCCATGCTAGCAGCTCTGTGAGGCTAACGGTTGAGCTAACTGCCAACGTCAGTATGCTAACATGATAAGACTGTATAAATGTAAGGTCCACTAGGTTCGCTAAGCTAACATGCTAACGTTAAGCAGATGTAATGATTAGCATGTTCGCCATCTTAGATTAGCATGTTAGCATTAACATTGGGACAGTTCACCCCCAAATAATAATTAGATATTTTTTCTTACCTGTAGTGCTATTATTATTCTTTCAATGTGTGTACATGGCCGATTTTCATTTAGATAGATAGATAGATAGATAAAACTTTATTAATCCCCAAAGACAAATTCAACTGTCCAGTAGCTCATAAAAAAATGCACTTATCAACAATAATACAGTGGTATTAAAATAGACATAAAATAAAAGAAAACTTGAAATAAGTGCATAAATAGAAATTCAAAATTAAAATAAAATTAAATTAAAATTGCCCATTTCACATTTAAAGAACGTGATTTGTTCATGATATTAAAAAATCCAAATTTTCCCAAGACTGAACAATATATAACTAATTTTCTCATTATTTTAGCTACATTTTATATTCATAAAACAAAATACTTAAAGAAATTGCCCTTGTGTCGTGCTTTCAAGATTTCAGATACATATTTTAAAATAATATTAAATTGAAAAATATAAAATTAAAAAAATAATCAAAACTTTTGATTTATGCAAATCTTTCAACTTTTTTTGTGTGTATGTATGTGTTCATACTTGTATCAATTTTTTCTCTGGTTTGTATGATTACATCTTTTACTGAGGTTTGTGCTTACTTGTCACATTATTTTCATTTGTAGTTCCTGGTCATTGCTTTCCACTTTGTGTGCAAACGTTATGCATTGACCACTGGATGCATTGTGTTGAAATTGTTAATATGAAGTTTAAAATAATGGAAAAAAATCTGTAGTGCTATTTGTTAGTCTAGATATTTTGGTGTGAGTTGCAGACTGTCAGAGATGTCGGCCATAGAGATATCTGTCTTCGCTGGAGCTATGTGGCACTCTGCTTGTGGTGCTCAAAGTGCCAAAAAAATATATTTGAAAAACTCAACAGCAATGTCTCTGTCAAGAAGTCATGACCCGATTACTCAAGATAATCCACAGCCCTGTATCACAATACACCTGCCAACCCTGTCACCAAGCAGAAGGGCATGTGCATCTACTCATGAACTAGAGGCTCGTGCTTGTGACAATGCAAGATGTAATGTCAGCTTGCTCAGTGGTGCTAGGTGAGCTAGCAGTAGATGTACGCCTCCTTCTGTGTGGTGATACAATCAGCAGATATAGAGCACCACAAGCAGAGTGGCATCTAGTTCCATTATATTTGAGAGAAGGCAGACATCTCTGCGGCCGATATCTCCAACACTCTGCAACTCACACCGAAACAATCTAGACCAGGGGTAGGCAACCTGTGGCTCCGGAGCCACATGTGGCTCTTTAGCCCCTGTCCAGTGGCTCCTTGAGCCTTTGAGAAAAGAATTCTATGGAAATTCATTCTATGAATCCAAATGTTGCTGAACCTCGATAGCAGTGGCTGGTTAGCTATGGATGCCAAATCCCAAAAAGTAAATTGAATAAAATAGAGAATGTAGTAGTGCGTGGACAGATTTGTTTGCTCTCACTGCCAGCTCTGCAAAATTTAAGTACCAAATAATCATAAATAGTGCCCTGCACAGTGTCCACCTTGTGGTAAAACATATTAACAAATGCTTATTTAGACCATAAGTATACGCTAATTTAGACTTAATAGGCTATTTACCTTGATTATAAGGCTCAAACATGTTTTGCGGCTCCATACAGGTTTTTTCCAATTATTCTTGGTCAAAAATGGCTCTTTTAATGGCAAAGGTTGCAGACCCCTGATCTAGACTGATAAATGGCACTACCGGTAAGAGGAAATATATGCACTTTCGATTTGGGGGTGAACTGTCCCTTTCACACTAATGCGTGCAGATGTTTGTGTATTTCTCAACAACAGCCTACCTCCTTCTTCTGTAGACAGCTATAGCTACAGGAGTGGAGGGTGGTGTATAAACAGATGATAAATGACTTATGTATATAGTGGAATTTTTAAAAGTATAAAATGTCTTCATATGAGAAACTGTTGACAAATATTCTACATTAATAAACACCTTAAAGGCCTTCTATCTGTTTAACTACATTCTAGTGTGTTTAAACTATTCATTAAATGTATATTATGAAAGCTGAATAGGGGGAGTTAAACTAAATTGATTCTTACCAATGTCATTTATTCAGCAGATATTTGTTTATAAACCAAAGAGTTGGACAAAATTGTATTTTGACCAGATGATGGCGCTAGATGAAAAGTCAAAGGATCATCAGTATGATTACAGATCATCATCATCATCATCAGTGAGAGGCATTAAAGTTACTTGTCTGCAAGAAATTTCAGAACAATCCATCTAATAGTTTATGAGATATCTGGTGGTGACAGTGCCATCCGTACAGCCATGGTAATTTCACTATGAATTGAAAAGTAAAACCAATTCAATTTTATAAAGTCATAATGACACACATGCGGAATAAAACACTACTTGTGCTTGCAATACCACATTTAATTGCCAAAAACAAGAGTAGTTATTCATCTATTATATTAATAGCTGGGTGAGACTCAGAAATGAATATAGACATTAAGAAAACAAATCTTCAAATATTCCTCTGTGGATTTTACATGCAAACAGTTTAGTAACAGCTTTATTTTCTTGTGCACACGCTGGGCAAAAGAGGTTTGCTGTCATGCAAGGCAGCAGGAAATTAAATTTTTACCATTTCAGGTTCAAACAAAGTCGAGGAACATGTAAGAGGGGGATAAGTGTAAGAAAAGTAAATGTCACAATGGAGGAATGTCACAGGTTGAATAGTGTGGTGAAGTTCAGCTGCCAAATTGGGTCAAGTCCAAAATAAATGTTGCATGCTTCTACGCATGAAATACATCATAAGGCTACATTCTTCATGAATAAAATGAGGAGTTAGAGGTAAAAATATTAAATGAACAAAGTGAACATACCGCACTGTTTGCCTTTTTACCCAAGTGGGTGTCAATGCATTACGTGCACTCGTTTGGCATAAAAAAATAATTTCATGGAGTTCGACATAAGGGCTGGTGCTGAACTTTGTTGAGGCAAAAGTACATTTTAAAAGAGATTAATGTCTAGGAAGTCGTCTAAATTCCAGCAGCTACAAAGGATGCCTAAAATAAATCCATGCATGTGCAATTGAAAGAAATTCTGTTGTAAATATATCATACACAGTTTCCCCAAAACCCATCTCGCAGTACTTTTTACCAAGTATCTTATAATGTGTCTCACTCAAAGAAACTTTTAAGAGCTTTCTCTGAAAATGCATCAGAAAATCCTTGAAAATATATATTCTGTACAATATACTGTAAATAAAATAAAACCCACTAACATACAGACCCATATGTTTTCTCTCACTACTACAGATGTTTTGCACTACCACCGTCCCAAAGCATCCACCTTAAAAACTTCAAACTCCGCGGCAGCTGCAGCCGCAAACCCCAATCCTGCCGACCCCTCAGCAGTTGATATTGATGCTGACGAGCAGCTCCTCCAAGGCATACAGTTTCTGATTGGCCTCCTCGATCGCGCTGTACGTCTGCACGTTGCTGGCGATGTGGTAACGGATTTCGTCCACCACTGGGACGGAATCGGTCTCGTGTCGCTCCTCCAACGACGCAGCATCCTCTTTGATGATCTCTGCAAACTCGGGCTGCTCCACCAGCTGGCGACAGACAGGTTAGACAGGAACACAAGTGTGAATTAATCCTGAGGGCGAAACTGACCAGAACATCCATAACATTAACCTCAACTCAAAGGTGTTAAATGCCAAAACTGGGGATTTAGCTACAGGCACAACAAGAAGTATAATTACATGACCTCAGAGGCCTGTCTTTGCTTTGACTTTTGGTATAATGATGATGACAGACTAAGGGGCAGTCAAGTTCTTCCAGTATGTTTAAAAGCCATTTGCTTTTCTGGGAACACTTTAAACAAATACTGTGGCATTTTGGGAAATACCACTTCCTTGCCAAGAGTTACATGGGAAGATACAACTCTCATGTCTGCTGCTAAATATGAAGCAAGAGCTGGGACGTGGTTAGCTTAGCATAAAGACTGGAAACAGGAGAAAACAGCTGGCTTGGCTCTGTCAAAAGGTGAAAAAAATCTGTCTACCAGCCCCTCTGAAGCTCCCCAATTTATACATTAAATCTTGCTTGTTTTATTCTCTACAAATACAACAAAATGTGGGGGTATTACATGCTGAGCTATTCTTACCCAGAGCATTAACTTCCCCTCTGCTCCCAGTCTTCATCCTCAGCCACAATATAGGCCTGCTCAGTCCAGCTTCATATTCAACATGCAGACATGAAGTGTCACCAGCTGTAACATCCCGCACACTCTCATGTTATCCAGCCAAAACAAAGGCCCCCTCCACTGTCAACACAGAGACACAGACACCCACCCGCTCGATGATCTTGGCCATGAACTGGGTGCAGTGATCCTCCAGCCGAGACAGATGGAAAAGCTTTGCCATCTTCCACATGTAAATAACGTTGTCCTCGCATATGGTTTTCGCGAGCGCCTTGCCACAAATACGCTTCAGCCCCGGCAGCAGATACATGTCAGCCACACACAGCACGTCAAACACGATATCTGTTATCAGCTAGACATAAGAAAGAAAAAACCAATCTAGTCAGCTTTCAGATAATGATGAGCATCAAGTCATATTTTTTAAAGAACACGAAAATGTAATCATACTTTTTAGTGGATGTTCTGACCCAATATAGAGTTTATATATTTAGTATGTTACACAGGTCAAGGATGCAAACATGTCAGGGTGTGAACATGTGAAGACACACAATAACTAAGTTTACTGGAGGGCGAGCGACGCCCTTTTACATGTTAGTCACTTCATCCATTGTTAATGTAAAAACATTGATTATAGCTGCTTTATAAGTTACTCACTGCTTGTTACCTTGAATTTGTGAGGAAAACTGTTTTCCTCATGATTCCATGGTGAACAGGGAACCCAAAAAGATGAACAATTTTCATGAATTTAAGTAAACGGAGACTAAAACTACATCAAAACATCTGTTAAAACTCTGATACTTCCCAAACACATGCATTTTCGCTAAACCTTTACAATATAAAACACTTTCACCTTCAAGTACCGCTCCCTGAGTTGTGTATGAGCTCCACTTGAGCAGAGTTCAAACTCGTACATGTGCCAAAACAAGGTACTTGAGCGTGCATGTACTCATGTGTTTGAACTGGGTGATGAATTTGGGAGGTCCTGAGCGTACGACTGGATAAATGAGACTTGGATCATACTGCAGGAGTTGTGTGAGAGTTTGTACACAGATGTTTTGATGTAGTTTTCCCCCTATGAAATGAACCCGTGGAGAACGTTCTGCTTTTTCAGATTCTCCGCTCACTGTGGAGCCATGCCAGAAGAACCAAGTTCTCTTGCTTTTGCCTCTCCATTGCACCTGCTGTGTTTGCACCAAAGCAGGTGAAACTGATTCACAATCACTTGTGCTTCCTAAATGGACAGATTGATATCCCTGAAGTTTAACTGACTTGGTGTTATAGTGTGATGATTAAGTGTTCCCTTAATTATTTAAAAAAATCAACAGCTAAACTGTATAATCATGACACCCCTCCCACATGCTTGTTAATCTTTTTTTATCAGCTCACGCCTCACAGTAGGAAACTGGTTTTTCAGCAACAAATTAGTCACTAAAGGTGAAGCTTGTGTTTCAGCGTCTTTTCTTATGACTCCTCAGCTGGCAGACTGACAAACCAGGCATTTGCAATTTTCTCACTGAATGACAAGTTTGCATCGACAGACAGAAACTGTGCACCAACCTCTGTGTCGTCAGTGTAGATGTAATACATGACGTGGATGAATATCTCATGGGAAATGTTGTGTAAAGTAATCACTGGCGTGCTGGGCTGGGACTGCAGCTGCTCTCCCTCACTGAAGTGGTCCTCCAGCAAGGCTTTAAAATAATCACTACGTCCGCAGAAAAACGCCTGGAGACACACACACACACACACACACACACACACACACACACACACACTTAAACTTTGATACTCATTTGAACAGGATTTGGGGGTCTTTAATGTGACTGAGTAATGCTGTGTGAGCTTCGTAGTTCGTACCTTATGACACAAGAAGTCAAAACCATCCACTCTAAAGCAGATGTCGGGATAAGTGGGGAAGCGGTCGACTCTGTTAAAGGGAAGTTCACCAAATCCAACCTGGGGAGAATCAATAGGAAAAAACAAAGTCAAAATAGGCTTATTGAATTGCAGCAGGCAGCTACAGGGCTCTATCCTACACGGGGCGCAAATGCATCTGTCATTTCTAGTTTCAGACTGATGCAGTTGTCATTTTCAAGGCCAGTGTGAATAACAAATGTACTTGCACCTATCTGTGTACCCATGGGCGTGTAGGTCTTAAAATGAGGTGTGGTCAGGCGCATTGTTGGCATAGTGCTATTTTGAAGCAGCAGAAAGTGACTGTGCTAGTTACCAACAAAAACTGGTCTAAAGTCAGAATGGTGAAGTATTTTCCTGCTTTTTAAAAGGTGCTTTGTTCAGATAGTAAGATGTGCCTACGTAGGCAGGTTCACAACACACGTACACACACAGGGACGCACACAGGTGGGTGAAATAATACATTGTTGATGAGGAAAATATTTATTAGATCCTCTAAAATGTGAACATAGCAGAAAGCAGGGAAGAGCTACAGAGCTGCTGTTTGACTCTCCATGAAAAGAGACACTGTGCGCATCTACACACGAGGAGCAACCTCACTTCACTGATAATATCAGGAGCTACAAGTTTAGTTCTGTTTCCTCTGTCATGTTTACTACAACAGTTTTTAGTTTTGCTGCGTTCACATGACTGCTCTTACTGCATCACTCTCAGCAGACAGTCACTCGCTTCTCCTCTTTGCTGAATTTGCTATGCAAATAGCGGAGCATGGGGCACAGATGCAGGCATTAAAAGATGAAACTCTGACTGGTTGAATTCATTGTACGCCCAAAACACACCAATGAATAATTAAAGGACTAAATACAACTCCTTTGCCTCTTGCGCCTTACTTTGCACCCAGATTATGTCCTGTTTAACTAGCAGAAGTAGAGCTGGACATACCCTAAACCCACTTGCGTCATGCACTTTAGACCAGTGGTTCCCGACTGGTCCAGCCACGGGGTCCAGATTTCTCCTTAATCATTAGTGTAGGGTCTACAAAGTTATATATATTCAGCATCATACTTGTGTTTGACCATGTTGTCGAGCTAGTTTGCTGTCTCTGTTGAGAAGCTGTCTGTTATTCACTCACTCTAAAACAGGAAATGACCCTTCAAAATAAAAGCTAGCATTTGAAATTCACTGTACTTCAAACATCAAGTGTGTTTTTTACAAACTTGACTTGTTTGTGAGTCACCTGCGGTCCATTCAGAATAGACCCACAACCCACTTTTGGACTGGGATCCACCAGTTGGGAACCACTGCTCTAAACCATGTGCTATAGATCATTCAAATAGGCCCCATAGTGTTTTCTTGCCATCATGTCCTTACTCTTAGTTCAATGGGAAGTGCGCAGTCTGCTAACTGAGCCATGTTCTCCTGAAGTTGACAGCTGTGAGGCTCCAGGCTGAGAACCTTCACACAGATTCCTGGCTTGTTGGACACTTCAGTGTAATGACAGAAAGAAAAAAGAGACAAGACGGACATCACTCGAGTGGTAAAAAAGTCAATGCAAGAGTCAAGTGTTTCATGAGACACTGCGGTTAAAATATGCACTGGTATTTTTAGACCCGACCAGCTACTTGTATCTCACCGCTAAAACACATGCATGTATTAGCAGTGTGAAAGTGAACCAAAAGTACTGTCTTACCAAACTCATACACTTGTTTGCACTTATTCTCAAGCTCCTCGATCAGATCATCCATTTTGCACTGTTTAGCAAGTCGCCTGCAGTCCTCCACGAGGCTTATGTCAATATCCATTCGTCCTGTAACGTTAAACAAACAAAGAAATGAGGAAAAGCGTTGGACTCTTTGCCTCCATTTAGACTCAGAACTACACATACAGGAGACCAGTATGAGCATGGCGGTTTGTATGTCATTACATTTAATATACATGTATTCTAAACTTCAATTGAAGTTAATATCCAACCTGTCATAACCAGTCTGAGTTCTATTAATCTTTTAAAGCACATTTCCCTCTTTGCATGTCCTGGACAGTGTTTCCTTGTTGGGCTGCAGTAGGGGGACTGTAACAAACTCATTGACTGTAACTGTGGAAGATACCCACTTGATTTGTCTCAATCAGAAGCCGCACATTAGCTTCAAACAAACTTCACATAGTGTTTCACAGAACAAGGACTGTGGATTTTGTCCCCCTTCACCGAAACTAACTTCACCTACACTACACTTACATGTTCAGAGGGGCTCTCTTAAGGGCCAGTATGAACAGAGGGATCAATTACAGCAGAAAAACCTGTTTCAGTGTTAATATGGGCCCCTCGCTATTGTTTAAACACACTTAAAATGTGCCCTGAAGCAAACATTCAGTGAAATTACAGGGACTATGCCCTTTTTTCAAAATTCAGACATGTTATTACTATGGTTTAAGACAGTCCAAAACAAATTGTGAGCATGAACTCTCACCCATATCGGAAAACTAGAGCACTAACTCAAATTTGTGATGTCATAGGGTATAAAGTCTGGGGCTGCTCCACTGACAATGAATTGGGAAAGATGTTATAGCTGACACTGAGAGCACCCAGGGGAATGGTCAGAGGATATGGGAACATTTTCTGTTTCGGGACTGAAAACACTACAACAGAATAAAGCTCAGACTCAGACTCAGACTTTATACACATCCTAAATTAATGAATCAGTTTATTTATATAACCTTTATTTAACCAGGAAACCTCTTGAGATTAAAAATCTCTTTTTCAAGAGTGTCCTTGCCATGACCGGCAGCAACATAAGACAACATAGAACTAAACAAAAACAGAATACAAATGTTAAACTCTAAAACAAGCAATAGAAAACACAAAATAAGATTACTACAAAGAAAAGCCAAAAAGTATGTTAATATATACTAGAAATGAACCATAAAAAACACAAAAACGACAACTACATGTGATTACAAAGAGCGGCTAAGACACACTGTGACACTGACATATAGAAGATTGTGCACAAAAATCCTGCAACAGTGCTTTGAAACAGCCGAGAAGAACCAAAGAGTGTAACTTTAAGTCCTTCTGCAGAAGATTCCACATGTAAGGAGCTGCATACATAACCGCTCGCTTGCCAAACTCTGTACGTACCCTCAGTACAGACAATAAAACATGTTCTGAGAACAGACAGCGTGGCTATTTTTAATTTTTTGCTTACCGTACACAGATAAGTATGCTCTAAGTTTGAGGCTTACTTCTCCTGTTGTTGGCTTTGAGAAAAAGCGGCTCATGTTCACAGATATTTACTGAAGTTTTTTAGGCATTAGAAATAACAGATTGGAATTCTTTTTTTAGGTAGTGTTCCCTTTAAGGTTTAAGTCATGTGCTTCCAAAATATCATGACTGATGCTGATGAATATCATGATACCAAAAGCAAAAGTGATATGCAGGTTATTTGGCAAATCAAATCAGAAATATACGCTGATTATTTACTTTCTGGTTCTCTGATTAAGTTTTTGGGTCATTTATTTCAGTTGATAATGTTCAGATACAAAATTCAAATTTAAAAGATTTGTATAGATGTCATTAAAATATTTTTTCATTAGGAATGATTAATCTAATTGTTACTGACACATTGAAAAAAAAAGTCTTCAAAATGACACCAATTATAATCCTGAATATGTGCAGCCGTAATACACACCCACCTGTGTATGAATATTGCAGGATGGCTCCAAAAGCTGCAGGGTTGATCTGAAATTAAAATGGCTTTTATTCATACAAGTGTAGATATGTGGACACAATATGCCTGTACAGCTGCATTTAAGACACAACCATCAACAACCCCAATTCCAAACAAGTTGGAACGCTGTGTAAAATGTAAATTAAAACAAAATGCAATGATTTGCACATTCCTTTTAACATACAGTGCAAGAAGAAAGTGTTCAACATGGCAAATTTTTTCCATTAAACATATTTCCAATGCAGCTAGAGGTATTATCTCAATAAAACTACGCTGATAAAGAAATTGTAACATTTCCATTCATAAAAATCGTGTGCAGTTAAGTGAAATGACACCGTGAAAAAGTTTTGAGCACGCCAACTTAAATGTATTTATTATTTGGAGATGTCTTTGTTTGCAATGGTAACTTCAAGACACTTCCTGTATGGTGAAACTGATCTCTTACAGTGTTCAGATGGGATTTTGGCCCATTCTTCCCCACACAATCTTTAAATCTTTAAGGTTTTGGGGGGCTGCTTGTGAAGCTTGAGAAAGAAATTTCACTTTCAAAACTTCAACAAAATGTTAACTGAATGTTGTTAAAAGAAAAGGTGATGCAACTCATTGATAAACATGCCCATATCTACGTTTTTGGAGCATGTTGCAGCCATCAAAATCAGAATGAGTGTGTATGTATGAAAAACAATTACTTTTATCAGTTTGAACATTAAATATCTCACTTTGTACTGTATTCAGTTGAATATGGGTTAAGAATGATTTGCAGATCATTGCATGCTGTTTATATATATGTTTTACACACACAACATCGCGACTTTTTTGGAATCAGGGTTTTAAAAACAAAGCCAGCAACATGCAGTAACAGAGTAAATCAACCAGAATATATATTTTTATCTACCAAAGGATGTTTGAGGGTGATCAAGGTCTTCCCTTTCCACTTGGTCTCAAACATATCAGTGAAGTACTCTGAGCGTGCACTGAGGACACATCTGTGAGCCGTGAATATTTGTCCATGAACGAGGAACTTCACATCACTGTGCTGACCCTGCTCCAGTAACCTACAGTAAAAACACACAAACCTTGGGATTAAACAGAGGCATGCAGGTGGGGCAGGTTTACACACAGACTGTGAAGCTACTGTTCTGCGCTTTGCAGTTTATTCTCCTCTGTTTCCTGTTTGTTTTTTACTGTAAGCTACTAAACCAGCTGAGAAGAATACACTGCTCTGTAAAGGGATAAGATAATTTACATGGATGGCCAACTTACGAGTGCAGGAAGTAGTTAAAATCATCCCGCTGCATGGCACGGACACTGATGCACTTATAGTCTTTGAGCAGGCGGCGAACTGAATCATTCAGAGAGCCGTACACACACCGCTCGCCATCAAACGTGTTGGCTTCACACTTGGCACCTGAAAGCAAAGCAAAGAACATAAATCATTATACTACAGAACATTTCAGTGTGATTATAAAGCTCAACATGACATCACACTATCGCTTTTTTTTATAATAACTCTAACTTTATTTACACAGCACCTTTCTGTAAGGTTGCAAAGGGCTCTACATGGTTGAAAATGATGTTTGCCTTACTTAGAAAACAGCCTTACCACTAGCCAACAGGTACTGGACCAGCTCCTCATGACCACAAAGGCAGGCATAATACCTGAAAAACAAGAACATTCACATTTTTAGTTGTTAAGATGATGATATTGAGTTAGCCAAAGACAAGGGCATACGTTTTGTTTCAATAACACATATGGAGACACATATGAAACGGTGGTTTTGGGGTCCTTCGCCAGAAAATTTTGAGCACCAAACACTTCATTTCCTTTGTTCTGTTAAATATTATGCACCAATTTGTGCTTTTTCTGTGTGAATTTAAGGCGTAAATGCCTTAAATTTTGTGAAAATAGAAGTCTTCTGCACATGTGCATGACAAATACTCATTCTAACATTGACACCATGATGAAGTGTTGGTTATTCCTGTATTAATAAAGGATTTTTAATTACAGTCAGAGTGCCTCGGATGCATTTTTTTGGACTGCCTACCTATACTATGGACTTTTACACTGAGTGAGCTGGCCCATTGTTGTTTTCTATCACTAAGTGACTCTTTGCCCCATCCTTGAAGAGCACCTGATTTTTTTTTTTTACAGCTAACTACACAGACCCTTAACCCAGTGCAGCACTCCTTAGTTTCTCTTCATTATCAGTGACTTTGGTCTCAGTCTGGTGAGTTGCTGAGTGGGTTTACAATACTCAAGATGTCACAGACACCAAGCCACATGTTCTTTTTAACCAATGACCAAGGCAAGGATGTTGTTGACAAGCATTCACACACCCTGATGAAGCAAACACATTGGTTATCCATGTATATAAAGGATTTTTAACTACAGTCAGAGTCAGATGCATTTTTGGATTCCCTGCTTGTGCTATGGACTTTTACACTGAGTGGGCTAGCCAGCTCTTAATATTGAGGGTGGCGTGTCCCCTGCACCCCCCACCCTGAAATCTACGCCTATGGCCGGACAAGTACTTACAAAGGGGTGCTGTCCCATTTATCCCTTACATTGAGTTCCACGTCTCTTTGTTCAACGAGGTATCTGTGAAGGAGAAAAGAGAAATGAGTGAGTCACAACTTGTCATAAGCTGAGCCGCTGACTTCAGTGCATACAAAACGTCAGACATGTTCAATGAAAGTTAAACAGGAGCAAAATGCAAGATGCATTGTTTACACAGCGGCATACATATTACAAACCCTCTTTGATTTTGACCTGCTTTAATCAGCACCATGGCAAAAAATAGGTTTCTATCTACAGATTACATTCATGCAAACACTGCTGTGTTAAACTGACATGACAGATCATGTTTTCCACAGTGCTGGATAAATGTATTGTCTCAGTAAGCTGCATAGTTTAGAAACTTCCTGTGTTGGCTTGTCTTGACTAATTACTGCTTTCTTAGTAATCTGCAGGACACACCTGTCTGTCCCAAAGCAGAGGACGTGTCTTGCATTACTCCAAAACTAAGATGTATAGCTGACAGCAGGAAGTAAATTCTCCAAATACTGAGCTGGTAAGCACCCCTTATAGGATCTTACCTACGTTGCATCTGGAAACTGAGGAGCTGACCTACAAACGTTAGCTTAAGTTACAAGCTGGGTCATCAAAGCTAATGTTAGCAACCCAGCCTGACGTGTTTACCTCCTATTTGTTTGCAAACAGTGCAGTTAGCTTTGAGTTTCGCTGCGATATATCCACTCAGAGCAGGCCCAGTAAATTAAAACTGCTGTTTTATGATGGAAACTCAACATAACTGCAGCCATAACGCCACACAGGTAGTGACAAGCAAGCCAAAACGTCAGCTGAGCCGTTGGTTACCTGACTCTACAAATGTCGCCCTTTTTGCAACTGCTAAACAAATCGGACACATCCATGATCCCCGCGATGTTCTCGGTCCTCTGTAATGCATTGAGACGGCCTGTCTACCGGACAGGTGAGCGATGATGTGGTCTGGCTTTGCAATTTGCTCGGTCGACGCTGAGGAAGTTGGCTGGCCGACACACCTTCTTGCTTAGTTGTTGACAAACTGGTAATCGGTCCCTCGGTGTTTTGGTGGATGTGGTCCGGCAGTCACGTGACTGGAGCGAGTCCCTTTCACTTGCTGTGGAGAATAACTGGAAACCAACTGACGACGTCTCGCTTCACAAGACGGCAGACGGTTATTATCCTACTTCAACAAAAAAGTATGTACCCTTGTGTGTTTTTTACATCACCTGAATGTCATCCACCTATCCCTGCTTTACAATGAATCAAATGTTATAATTTCTAACAAATATAAATGAGTTAATAGTTAACGGCAATGGAAGGCTGAAAAGACGAAGCTTACGTAGGTCACCTGAACGCAGCACACGTCACTGCGTCTCACCAACCGTTTTTTTCTTCTACGTGTTGAACAGCTGTTTACTACGATAACACCAAACCAAAAAATACATTCCTTTGCTTTTGCCATTTTTTCTCTGCTTTCATTAAAGTTTAAAGATGTCAGAATATTAATAACACACTCCTTTGTCCCGCCGTTTGACCATTACACCACACAAACAATGCCCCACCGTGTTCCTCTCACTGGGGCCAGACTACACTGTAAACAAGCCACAGTGCTGTGTCATGTCAGTGCTGTTTACCTCATTAAATATCAATTAAAGGGCAACATGTGCGTATAAAAACATTATTTATTTTTGCAATAGAAATTCTGAATCACACAAATGAGGATGGAATTAACAAATAAAACAGACTGAAGAAAAGGTGGCATTGTATACTCCTACCAGGCCCACAGCAACAGAGCTTTAAAGCCAGCGTAACACAGGCTGGGTCTAAACCTCCATGCTGACATGCTATTCAGTAGGCTAAAACAGTATGTGCGATTGTTTTAGTATGTCCAAAATCTTAGTTTGTGAATTGCAGACTATTTCCAATAAAATATTACAGTATGCAAACAAGTCAAGAACGTTTAAATCTAACTGCAAGTATGAAAGCAGTGTAAGATTTCACTTAAAAGCATAATATAGTTTAATGATTATTTTCAAATTACCAGTGGAGCTGAGGTTGGCACAGTTTACCATGGTTATCTGTTTCAAACCATCAAGGAGGGAGGAAGAGACGAAAACAGAAATACTACTGTTTATGTGCACAAAAGTATGTTTAACCACTGTACACATTTTGGGTATGCACTGTGTAGTATGCGATTATGGACACAGCAATAATGGCCAAACTTGGAATTACAACCTCAGGGTTAGTCACTTGATGCCCTTCGTCCCAAAAATACTTTTTCCCATTGACTTACATTGTAAAGGGACATCTGCAAATCAGTGGATACATTTTTTTTTAAGTGTAACAACCCCCCCAAAATAACTCTTTCACTATCAGGATTTGATCCATTCAGTCCAATAACATTTGTTAAGTCCTGAAGAGCCAAATGATTAATTTATTTTATCCTTATTCAAGTTAACAGAGGGCTAAATTAGAGCTTAGCCGCTTGGCTGACAGAAGTTAGCTGCTTGACCGGCCAAAGCCTCTCATGTGCTTGCTCTATGGGAGTCACAATGTGAAAGATCCGGGGAATTTTATAACTAGGAAGTTGAACTTTTTTGGCTTCATGTGCCACACTGCAACTTTTTTTTTTTTTTTTTGATAATTTTTTTGGCATTTTTAAGCCTTTATTTGATAGGACAGACAAGTGTGAAAGGGGGGGAGAGAGAGGGAGTGACATGCAGCAAAGGGCCACAGACTGGAGTCAAACCCGGGCCGCTGCGGCAACAGCCTTGTACATGGGGCGCCTGCTCTACCACTAAGCCACCGACACCCCACCACTCTGCAACTTTGACAGGAATGAACAGGGCCCTGCCTCCAATGCTGTGTCCACTTCTCTTCCATGGTTTCTACAAAACATTGGTTCTTTATTAAACATGTTGATATGATATATATATATGAAATGTACAAAAGTGACACAGTTCAGATTACATGTATATTTGACACTGTAAGGTGGAGGGGATGGTTGTTGGTGTGACACCCAACTAGGTGAGATGGCTGCAGACCACAGTTTAAAACCAACAAACAATAAGACTGTTTTTTAGCAAGACATAAGACATCGGCAGCATTTCCAGCCGTGATTGTGCACTAAAAGCAGGTGATTGAAACCAAAACAGGATCTTTTCCAAACCATAACCAAGTGTTTATTTGTGCCTAAACATAACCACACATTATGGACACACACAAAAAAATTCAATGTCAACATATCCACTACATAATAATGTGCAAATGTTATATATCTGTGGTTTGCAGAAATGTACGATGCCAACATTATCCTGGCGATTGTGTCGCAGCAGAGTCAGTCATGTTTGAGATCTTGTGGTCATTCCTTTAGTTTGAGTGTGGCAAGCTTTTGTTTTAATATGGAGATCTGAAGCTGAAGTTTTTCTCTCTCCAGCAGGAGATTTTCTTTCTGCAGCTTCAACACGTCCGCCTGCAGACTCTCTGTGCCTAGAAAAACACACACAAAAAATACATGTAACAGGCCACTCAAATATGTGTATTATTAATTCAACTCCCAAGAGGGAAAATGTGATGGTATGTCAAATGACAGGGCATTAGTGCCTCACTGTTTGGGTTGGAATATTAAATATGGTATTTTAAAAATGCAATCAAGTAGGCAACAGTAGGAATACTTCAACTTGTGTCAGTAGACAGAGCTTCTATCTTACAAGCTGATGTGTTGTTATTGTCAACAAATCATATGACAAGACCATATAAAGTGTCTGCATTACTTCCTCTCTCAAAACTTAACGACTCCCCTGGCCTGTGTTCTCAGCCCCGAGCCAATTCATTCCTACAGAACATGAATATGCACTTCATGTTTTTTTTTAAAACTACATACTCTCCTAAAATAGCTAGACACTGTAGTCATACTTAAAGGGAGAAAACAATGTGTTTGTTGCTAACAGTTTTCATTGGATTTGGTGCTCTAGTGAGTGAGGCTGTGTGTGTGGGCTTGACTGTAACTACTGTGAGTTTTTAATAGTGTTTACACAACACTGAAAGGCAGAGAAAAGTAACTACAGAAACAGTTTAGTTGAGAAAAAGGGGTTTGTGGTTTGAATAGCCCAGCAAACTTCTCACAAATACACAAGTTGCAAAATTGTATGCCTATTATAATCATCATTAATAAAGATGTTACATAAAACCTAATTAGATAAGGCATGTGTTGACATTGACAATACATTTAAATGCTGTGTAATTCAAATGCTGTTGGTTTAACCAGAAAATATGAATTCCACTTGTGTGGGGTTGAAGAGACAGCAGTTACTGCTAATGTAGCTAAACCAGCTGCCTTTTAGCCTAGCAGGATTAGCCTATTTGTGTTAGCCAACTTTTCAGAATTCATTATGATTAGATTTAGCTAATATCATATTCATGTGGTGAACCAACCTCTAAGAAGTAAGACGATCAGAATGACTTTTTCCAATTATAGGAAACTGGAGGGTTAAATAGCTTTGGCTCTCACCACAGCTAACTAGTTGTTGTTTTTTTTACCTCAGTTTTACAGTCCTTTCAAATGTTACATGCTGTTTTTAAACACTTTTTTGTGGCATAATGATTTTTATACGGTTAAATAGATACAAAAAAGATTCTGGTCTTGCTATTTTCCAACCTCAACAGTATTTTCGCATAGTTCAATGGTGTTCATTATGTCTTTAGATTCTGATAATAACTTTAGTTGTTCTTTTATCTCAGACATGTGTTAGGATGTTACATACCTCGACATGTTTTCCTTCCTCAGAAGTATCACTTGGTGGTGGATGTGATAAAGACACGTTACAACAACCACCCAGTGACACTTCTGAGGAAGGAAAACATGTCGAGGTATGTAACATCCTAACACATGTCTGAGATAAAAGAACAACTAAAGTCAGTATTTTCCCATGTTTTTATGTCTAAGTGATCAATTGGAGCAACATTTTTTGAAATTGGTTCAGTATTGTGTGAGACTGTCAAACAGGCTGCAATTTAATCCATACAGGCAACAGAGCACTGTCAATTTACGTCCACTAAGAGTGCTTGTTTTTGCCACTTACAGGCTCAGATTGTTATTTAAGTATCCAACAACATTATGGAAAGGACCCCAGTCATAAATTGATCATAGCAACAAGTATCTGTGTGTCCAAGGCCTGGTAGGATCAATTCAGTGCTGTTTTTGGTCTTTTAATGAGACTTGGAGAAATTACAAAATATATAGAGTTATGAGACCTGACCTTTAAGCGCCATCATGCAAATTTTGTTGTCAGCACAAAGGTAGCATTGATCTGTCACAAAATTAGGAAGTTCCAAATTCAAAGCACGTGCTTTTTAAAAATAGGGCCCCTCAGTAAATCTCTGAGCTGTAAATTTGTTTTACAAGAAATTCCAAGAATTCCCTTTCATCTTTTGCACCCGTCTTCCAGAGAGCCCCCACTGCACTGTAAAATGTTAAAAAAAAAAAAAAAAAAAAAAAAAAAAAAAAGTACATGTATGTCAGCTCTTGTCCCAGATACTTCACTCCACGTCTGTCTGTGGCAGGATAGAGAAAATAACAGTTTAGCTCTTAACCTGTGACAGCTCTGTTACCTGATGCCTGCCGGGTTATGTCACATTTTCGGCAGGTCTTTGTCTCCCAGAAAGGAGCAGCTTTGCATAACTCCACCTCGACAGGGTAGTGGTCGCTCACCCTCAGGGCCTGTGGGAGGGTACGTATACTGAGTGAGGAATGTTGCCACAGAACAGTGAAAAAAAGCCATAGACCTTTTCAAACTTGACACCATAAACATTGTGAATGGGTCCCTTGGACTTCAATGCAGTAGCTGACAGGAAGTCTCACATGCCATTATGTGAGGCTTTTTAGTGTGTCTCAAACCTTATTATGAAAAACATTGTAAATTCATTGCATATTATTCCCAAAGAAATACTGCTCCAGCAACCCCCGTGACCCTAAACAGGATAAGCTGTTACAGAAAATGAATGAATGAATGAATGAATAAATAAAACTACTCTTTGTTGAATGACAGTACACATTGGGACGTATTGCATAGCATGCGATTTCAGATGCAACAGTAGTTAACAGGGACCAAAGTTGTTGCCATGGCAACAGAACAGGAGTAAAAAGGTGTAGAGCAGAACGTGCTGGTTATGAGGGACAACTCACCATTTCTTCTGTCATAGCAAACTCTTTGTGGAAATTGAATGGCTTGGCTGAGTTTGGCACGAAGGCTGCCAGCATATCGTCTCCATACACAACAATCCTGTGTTATATTAATTCATTCCATTAATTCATATGTAATGACAATATGTACAGTTTTAACCTGTTAGACATGATGCTGCCACAAAATAAATCCTTCTCCTCTGGAACTGCATGAATAGACTTTATTAGTGAACACTCGCCGGTCGTAGGTGTGCTCGTTTGATGTGTTTGCAGTGGTGTCCACGTCGTCACCAATCAGCCAGTGGAAGTTCTTGTCACTGCGAATACGGATTTCCTTCATCTCCTTATTGGTGAGGTACACGCCATCTGCATTGAAATCCCCCAGAATCATTATGTTCTGGAGGAAATCAGAAACAGCTATATCAGTGTGTGTAAAAGTTGTGCTATCCAATCAGAAGTGGCCATGTTACAACATTAGTAAAAGGTCATTTATGGACTGTTTTAAACTTGGCAGCATAAACATTGTAATAAACGGGTCCCTAAACAGTCCTTTGTATTTCCTTTTTGAATGTTTTGCATTGTGTGTGAATGACATCAGCTAACAGCAAGTAAACATGGACCCAAGCAGTTGCCTAGCAATGCAGTTTCAGTGAGCCGTCTATAGGCCATATAATTGGTGTGATTTCTCAGGTTTGAGAGTATGCAACCCAATCGCCAGATTAGATGTTGGCATTGTACTTTTCTGCAAACCATGGATATATAACATTTGTGCATTATTAGTTATGTTAGAACTTTGTGTTTCTTTATGTTTCACCAAAACTGTGGTTATGTTTATTATTTATTTTTTATGTTTCTTTATTCCTTATCTCATTGACGTTATCAATCTGCTGTTATTTTCTCTATCTTCTTCGTCTTGAAAGGCGCCTTATAATAAAATGTAATAATATTATGTTTAGGCAAAAAGAAACACTTGGCTATGGTTTGGAAAAGATCATGTTTTAGCTTAAAAAAAACAGCTTTTAGTGACACAGTCTCCACTGAAAATGCATCAGATGTCTCAGTAAAACAGCTAGTTTTGGTAGTACAATCACAGCTGGAAATGCTGCAAACGTCTCATCAAAAAACACCAAAAAACTAAAGTTTTTGTTGTTTATTGGTTTCAAACAGTGGTCTGCAGCTTGGCAACTGTCTTGTGATGTGGCACAAAAATCTGGAAATGCTGCCAGAGCACAGTCTCACTCCAAATTTTGTCGAAATCTGGCACTTGGGCAGTGACTTGTGGCATCAGAAACCAACGAAGAAATGCGTCCTTTAACGTTGGCATGATACACAGAAAGTTGCTGTTATAGTTTAACAGCAACAGCGCCTGGTGGCGTCAGGGGGAAACGTGGCGGGACAAGGGCGAAAGTTAAGGCCGCGAAAGTCCGAGTGGGGCGGGCAGCTGGGGTGGTTGATGGTTCCAACAAATACTGTCACTCGACAGAGTGGTGTTCGCTTCCCCTAAGATCCTAAAGCCAAATCCTGTTCTTTTTCCCTAAACCTAACCATGTGTGTTTGTTGTTGAAGAAAAAAAAAAGTAATTTGCGTTGTTGTACCAACGTAGTGCGTTTATTTTGAAAGAGACTGTATGTAAATGTTAAATTTCCTGTTAAAACAGATGTGTATCTTGAAAAAAGAGAACCTGATATGGTGTCCCAGAACGTCAGCAACCAACGCTCCCAGGGGGTACCTTGTACGTCGTATGTGGACGTGGAAGGTCCATGACCAAACGTCAATATGTGATGAAGTTGGAGTGAGAATGTGTTGGCTGCCAATGTCTCGCTAAAGAGCACCCAAAAATCAACCACATTTGTTTGTTGGTCTAGATCAGTGGTCTGCAGCTTGGCCTCTCACCTAGGTGTCGCACCATCCAACATCCCCTCTGCCTTCGGGTGACAAAGTCAGCTCATGTTCATGGAATCAGAACTATGTCACTTTAGATACGCTAATATGCAAATGTGACGTATTTGTGGTTTGCAGTAACGTATAATCCCAATATTTCCTTCTGGCGTCTTTGGCTAGAGTATGACATGCTAATAGGGGCGGCTTTAATTCTTGTGCACCAGGAACTCAATAAAGCACTTCATTCAGGTGACACCGTGGTGCTGAAACACTGGAACAGGATGAGGCAACTCACATCAGTTTTCCACTTGTCTTTGACCACCAGGACGACCTCATACAGCTCATCCAGCTCTTTCTCTGAGTCCCAGGGTTTGGTGTGGACCGGGATCAGCACTATATCTTTCAGCACTGCAACCATAAACAGCTCTTTGAGCCACAAATGTTCGTCTCTCCCGTAACATGCCCCATCACGATATTTCATGCACGTGTGGATGTACACACCGGACGCTGACAGACTCGATAAACCTGCCCTGAGCTCCTTTGAGTGACATGTCAAACTAAATGAGACTCATTCACCTTCAGAAAAACAAACAAGTCCATTTATAGACATGACTCAGACACACCTAGGATGAGGTATTGTTTAAAGAATTAAAATACTAGTACCAATATAGTACTTCATTTAATTACTTTTCTTTCAATACACATTATGTGGGTATCAAATTCATCGTGTAAGCACAGCACAGGGTGTATAGGTTGTAGCTGCTGTGATAATGGGCCAATCACATGTTGCATTAAATCAAAAAACACTTGCCATGATTGTTTGCAAGAGAAGCCATACAAATAGTCAGACATTTTGATACTACTTGGTACCGGGTTATTTCTGTCGATACCTTTAAGGAAGGGGTTCCCAACTAGTGGGTTGCGTGTTCATTCTGAATGAAACTCAGGTGACTTGAACCACTGCCTTAAAGGAATCAAGCACCAACACCCATCCTTAGACAAACTGCAGATATCACAGAGAAAATGCTGATATATACAGATATCTGTAGCTCCCTGTTGTTCCTTAAGCTCCAGATAAAGGTCCAGTGCGTAGGATTTAGGGGGACATATTGGCAGAAATGGAATATAATATCATAAGTGTGTTTACGTTGGTGTATACTCACCTGAAAATAAAGGTGGTTGTCTTTTCTTTACCTAAGATTCAGCCGTTTATATCTACATAGGGAGCAGGTTCTGGTTTGCACTGCCATGTTTCTACAGTAGCCCAGAACGGACAAACCAAACACTAGCTCTAGATAAGGAAAAACACTGATTTCTAACATGAAACTGTTTTATTCAGTGTTTTTACCATATTTAATTACTGGCTCTGTTTGTGTTGGAGAGGAGGAGGCGTCTGCGGATAGTTCAGCTCCCAATGAAAACCTCCTGAACAACAAACACTGAAGGAATCCTAACCGGGAGCTTGTGCTTGGCACACAGGAAAGTATTGCTTACCGCTAAGTCCTACACACTGCTCCTTTAAGACTGACCTGTGTTGTGTGGTTTGAAGTGGAGAATATATGGCTCTCTTGCAAAAGCATCCACATCGTTCACCTGGTTGTCTTCATATTGATAGCAGTCGATCAGGTCAACGACGTCATCCCTGCGTGTGAGACAAAAATGTCTTTCAGTGCAGCTGTTTCATGGTTACGTTAGAAAAGTATAACAACGTGGTGATGTGATTTGATCTCACCTGTACAGAAACAAAAACTGTTCCTTGTATCTGTTTCTCCCCAGGCGGGTACTGAGCTGCAGAGTGTAGTGATGGGTTGTGTTGACTCTGATAGGACAGCAAAGGTAAGCAGACATGTAGAAAAAAAAAAGCAACATCAACAGTCTTCAGAAATATCAGAAAAGGTAAACGCACCTGTTCAGTTCTGTCAAGAATAGTCTAACAGAAGCTCCGCTCACATCCACCACCTCCAGAATCAGTATGATGTCATATCGAGACACAATCTATAAGCATCAAACAGACAAAAGAGGACACATTTTAGCCTTTTGGTTAATGTCCTTCAGGCTTTTTTGTGACAGCTTCATCAAGGAAGGCTACAATTACAAAGGTATGTTTAAGCAGTAATTTTCACACCTCCATTATTCCTTGTTCCTTCTTGGCTGTTTCCCAAAAATCACATCAGCAACGCGAACCAAGCATTCCCAAAACTGAACCCTCACCACCTTAATTACTGATCTGTCACTGATAAAGTTTTTGCCAATGAGATGCGTCTTACCTTAACCAGAGTTGACAGGACGTCTGGATCTGCGACTTTAGTCAACCCAAACCTCTGCACGTTGAACGCAGCAATCTTCATGTCTGATAAGAGAAGAGCTAACAGAGACATTTAAATTAGTGTAAAATACTTTTATAAAAGTATTCAGCATTGTTTTAACACACAAACACACTCACACAGTCTGACGCAGCTATTTTTCTCCCAGCTTTACTTACAAAGATGGGACAGTGTCAGAGGCACACAGTGTTGACACCCGGTTGTACAAGAAATTTCTTTTCTCTGCAGTTGTTTTTTTAAAGGAGGACGATGATTGGATGATCACTTTCAAAAGGGAGAGAGAAGAATGTAAGAGAGAAAGAATTTTTGACACAAGAGGACAGCCCAGTTTTTTTGTTTGTAACTGACTGCCACCAACATTATTTATGACATTTAACTTTATGTCTGTAGCAAAAAATTCAAGATTCTGTCACTCTACTTTTAGTTGCTACAAAAAAGGACAGGTTAAAAACTGGAACACATTTATAAATATGCCTAAATAGTTGAAAACCATGTCATTCATTTTTCCGTGACCACTTATCCTGAACAGGATGGGTGTTCTTGAGGTAATCCAGCTTCCTCCCACAGTCCAAAGACATGCAGGTTAATTGGTGACTCTAAATTGCCCGTAGGTGTGAATGTGAGTGTGAATGGTTGTCTGTCTCTATGAGTCAGCCCTGTGATAGTCTGATGACCTGTCCAGGGTGTACCCCTCCTCTCGCCCAATGTCAGCTGGGACAGGCTCCAGCTCCCCTGTGACCCCTTCAAGGATAAGCGGTTACAGCAAAATGAATTACATGGTTTTCTACTATTAAGCCACATTTTCTTGTTAACCTAATTATTATCTACAACAGTAGTTCTATACCTTTTTCATGGGAAGGACCCTTAAAGTGATGACACATTAGGTCATGGACCCCAATTTAGTAAGATTATGCTTCAGGGGCCTCCATCTGAAAAAATATTTTGGTTGTAAGATATGATTAAGACCAGAATTCTACAGTTGTCAACTCCAGATGATCAGAATAGTCAATAGTAAGACAAGGTAAGGTAAGGCAAGGTAAGGTACAAGACAGTACAATACATATCACAGAATCCAGAATCACACACTGTCAGGGGTAAAGATTAAGATAAGCGATCGCAGACAAAACAAAGGATGACCTGTAACGCTTAGTGCTGCATCTAGGGAGGCAAACACTCCGCCCTGATGGAAGCATCTGAAACATGGAGGGGATGTTGAGAGTCTGAGACAGTAGACCGAGCTTTAGAGGTGACCCTCTCTTCATACAGATGTTGTAGGTTATTAAAAGTAACACCAGAGATCTTGCAGCACAACTTTCACCACCACTTTTTCCAACTTGTTCTTGTTTTTAAGGCTCAGATTACCAAACCAACAGACAATGTTAAAAGAAAGAGACTCCAAAACTCCTCAGCTTCCTTAAAAAGCATAGGCACTGGTTTGCCTTCTTACGGATGCTGTCAGTGTTCACGTCAAAATTCAACTTGTCATCTAAGACAGCGCCCAAATACTGCTGCACTACCGCCACCAGCTCCCCTTTGATTACACATTGGTTTACAGCATACAAAATCCCCATCGATTACCAACCGACCGTTAGCATTACATCTTTGGATCATTTTTCAGTTTGATTTGTTTTTGATGTTAAAAAAATAAACTGTGTGTGTGTGTGTGTGTGTGTGTGTGTTTGTGTTTGTGTTTATGGGTGGGGGCGGGGTTCAGATGGAGCTCCCTGAAGCACAGACTTATCAGATCGGGACCATGACCTCATGTGTATCAAATAAGGGGTCCTTCACACAAAAACGGTTGAGAACCAGTTCTACAGCATATTATTGTCATCCTTTTGTGACCCGAGTTTCTCATGAAGAGCTTGTCACAGTCCTGCAGGTTAAATCAGCTGAAACATACTCACTGTATTCACTACACGACTGTAGCCTACAAGACAATCTCATCTGGGCATAAAGCCAATGCAAATATTTATTGTGATTCTACACATGCTTTAATTTATCATGATTTTGGCTCCTGATGGCTTCTTGGATCACCGCACTGACTCTCCAGACCCAGTGCTCACCTCATGTAAATATTTTGAATGTATTGCTTAATGGCAGCACACCTGAAGAAGACGCAGAGCAGGCCTGAATTCCAGCGTTACGACAGAGGCAATGCAACCTTTACAGCGGGGGCAGGTGGGAGAGCGTGTGGCATGTGTCAGACTGGTTTACCCACATTGGGGAGTGGCGTAGCATCACTATCGCACCACGCCCAGTCCTGACTAAAAACCCACAAGATAGAGAGATGCTCAACAGAGCTCAACCACCACCGGACCCTCTCCATCCTTTCCAGAGGTGAGATCTCCACCCAGCACCACCATGAGTCTGAGGAACACGCGCCCCACCCGCCAAGGACTACGTGTGAATCCAGGGAGCTTCAGTAGCCTGTCCACCGGGTCCTACTCCATTCCGAGGATCAGCAGCAGGGTTAACCATGCGACCTCAATTACACCTGTGACTGTCAACGAGAGCCTGCTCGCCCCACTGAAGGTAGACATAGACCCCAACGTCCAACTTGTTCGCACCAAGGAGAAAGAGCAGATCAAGACTCTCAACAACCGTTTTGCCTCATTCATTGATAAGGTAAGAGGAAATTTCACTAAAACCCTCCCTGGTGGGTGCTGAGTGTCAGATTCAATTCATTTGAACTGATATTTAATGACTTATTATCTCACACGGCTGGTGCATCCTTCTCGTGCCACAGGTAAGATTCCTGGAGCAACAGAACAAAATGCTGGAGACCAAGTGGCAGCTGCTGCAGGCACAGACTGCCACCCCCTCCAACATTGAAATCATGCTGAAATCCTACATCACCAACCTGCAGAGGCAGCTGGAGTATCTCAACAATGCCAAACAATCACTTGATGTGGAGAACAATGCCATTCACAAAAATGTGGACGACTTCAAGACAAAGTAAGAAAGAGTGTTCTACCGTTTTTTCCCCCCCGTTAAAGGGTTTTTTTTGGGGAGTTTTTCCTTATCCGCTGTGAGGGTCATAAGGACAGAGGGATGTTGTATGCTGTAAAGCCCTGTGAGGCAAATTGTGATTTGTGATATTGGGCTTTATAAATAAAATTGATTGATTGAATTGAATTGAGTTGTGAAAAAAAAAACGCCTGAGCCACTATTAAAGTCTGGGAATGAGAGTGGCGGTTAAGGCATGTGGTAATTAAATGGAAACTGATAAGATCTGTGTGGGTAATCTGATATTTGTGGGGCTGTTTCAGGTATGAGATGGAGATCAGCAAGAGGAATGATATGGAGAATGAGTTCGTTACGCTCAAGAAGGTATGGTATGCGCAGATGAATGGTGCGTTCTTTAAAGTTAAGAAAAGCCAGATTAAGATCTTTTGTATAGACACATTATATTTATGCTTGTTGGGCCACAAAACTCTCAAGTGTTGCTACAGTTATGATAAAATAATCTTCAAGCCACACATTTTGAACGTGTCTGAAAAATGCAAAAGCTTAAACATTGAGAAAAGGTTTGTTTTTTGCTGCCTGCCTGCAGGATGTGGATGCAGGCTATTTGTCCAAGGTGGGTCTTGAGGACATGGTCGCTGGCATCAGGGATGAATTTACCTTCCTCAAGGCTCTGTATGATGAGGTACATCACCATACACCAAACATAAGAAAAAATACATAGCTTGTGACCTTAAATCCTGATTTCTGAATTCTTACTGTTGCTGTATCAAGGAGGTGCGTGAGCTGCAGGAGAGCTTGAAGCAGACCTCTGTGGTGGTGCAGATGGACAACTCCCGTGCCCTGAACATGGACCAGATCGTGGCTGATGTTAAGGCCCAGTATGAGGACATCGCTAGCCGCAGCCGTGAAGACGCTGAAAGCTGCTACAAGAACAAGGTAAAGAACTAAAATAAGAAATAACTAGAGACCATCAAGTCTTTAAACTGCTTTACATCCGGTGTCCCTGCTCGGACCACACCCATCTTGGAACTCGGCCTTCACTGTGATCTCAACTTCACACCAGCTGAGTATCATGACCCTGGGGCGTGAAGTGTGTATGTACAGCGGTGGAAAGTAACTGGCTACATTTACTCAAATACTGTACTTGAGTACAATTTTGAGGTACTTGTGCATGACTTTTGTATCTCCATTTTATGCTACATTATACTTCTACTCAACTACATTTTAGGGGTTAATGTCATAGTTTTTACTTCATAAGATTTATATGACAGCTTTAATTACTAGTTATAATTATATCTATTATTATAGGTTAAGGTACCCAGCAGTATATAAAGTAATTCAAATTAGCTCCACCTTTACCGGCTGCAGCATTAATGTAGTCAACACATTAATGCATCAGTGATTACAATCCAGTACTATAATATATATTATTGTGTAACTGGCCATTTCACACAGAGAGCACTTTTACTCTTGGTACTTTAAGTGTATTTTGATACTAATACTTTTGTGCTTTTATTTAAATTAAGCTTTGAATGCAGAACTCACAACAGAGTGCGCAATGGCCCCTTTCCTACTTCCCACCCCCCTGCTTCCCACCCCCTTGCTCCAACCGCACACATCTTCAACCTTGGCCTTTATTTTAATCTCACCTACACACCTGTGAAGTGTTGTGACTGTATCTTGCATGGTTGCAACACACAGACAGACAGATACACAGACAGACAGACATAAACACCTGACAAAATACTCAAAACAGCTTCTGTGGTAGTTCCCCCAACAATTAAGTGCCACCGGGACCACATTCATCCATGATGACACAAACAACAATACCAGCCATACCTATGTTGTTACAGCTGGTGATTACATGTCGCTGTGTATGTGATAAAATCTGTAGTAAAACAAGTTTCTCTTTAAAACTAGAAACATAAATCTACTGCAATACCCCGTCTTTATAACAGGAACCACCCTCGTCAAAGTTGATAACTACTAATCTCACATCTTGGTTTCTCTGTCTGATCTCTGCTGGTACCAGTTTGACCAGATGACTGCTGAGGCCAACCAGTATGGCAATGAGCTGCATAACACCAAGGGGGAAATATCTGAGCTCAACCGAATGATCGCCCGCCTGGAGAATGAGATCCAGGCTGTAAAGGCACAGGTGAGTAAAGTTTATAGAGCGACTGATATGTTGAAAGTTAAAGGTGTGGTTGTGTAAAAAATGTATAAAAATTATTTTTTTTGTTGTAGCGTACCAACCTTGAGAGACAGATAGCTGAAGCGGAGCAGCGTGGGGAAGAGGCTGTGAACGACGCCAAAGCTCGCCTCAAGGACCTGGAGCTGGCTCTGCAGAGGGCCAAGCAGGACATGGCTCTGCAGCTCAAAGAGTACCAGGAGCTCATGAATGTCAAGCTGGCCTTGGACATAGAGATCTCCACCTACAGGAAACTGCTGGAGGGAGAGGAGCAAAGGTGAGTTGCATTGGTAGATCTTAGCAGTGTTAAGTTTACATCTCACTGATCAAAAGAGAATTTAGGCTTTTAAGGTGAAAAAAAGTCCAAGTTAGGCTCAAACACTTCTGAAAATGTCATTTATTTTGATAATTATCAGTTTAAGGTCACAGCTTCAAACAGTTTCCCACCAGTTTAGCACCACACTCCTACATTATCAGACACAACATGTGCAGTTAAAAAAAAAGGTCAATATAGATGCAGCAGAACTGCCATCCTCACATTCTTTTAACTTGTTAACCAAGGACACTATAACTTTTATAGTGTCCTTGGTTGAAACTTGGTGCCTACATTAACCACAATGCAATTCAGTGCCTGACAGCTGGGTCAGAGATTCTGCCTGTTGCACCTCATGAATTTGTAATTGTTAGGGGAAAACTACTGAACATGTGTTTGTAGATTACAATACATGCCACTTCTTTTTGGTTTTACTTACAGAGGAACCTTTCAAACGTTTTGAAAAAGATATCACACTAACAAAGATAGGTATATTATTCAATTTCTCAGCTAATGACAAGTATATATTTTACCAAAATATTATAAACATAAAGTGATTTGGCTTAAAATAGTACCCTTCTTTTATATTTTTAAAGATGCTGATTTTAAAACGTACTTGGCTACTTTTGAAATTAAAAATGTGCAAAAACTATTTAGACATTTCATTCGTTCAGTGGACCTAAAGGTTTTTGTTTTTGTTGTGTTGCTTTCTCTTCCCTGCATTTTTAAACTGTTTTTTAATATGAAAAATATTTTATGCAATGTCTGTAATCAAAATCTGAAACACACTTTCTCCATGTAATAATTGCCCGGCCAACATTGATTGGGTATTGCGGAGCGAATTGGTCGCTGATGTTCAGATTTTTCAACTCTCGCGAATAAGCGAATGATGCAAATCGCGCTACTCACTTAATTCAGGCCACTCAATTGGTGCCATTCACATTGTGTCCATCACGTCCATTGTGCTGCCCATTGAGAATTTGTGTCTATCCGTAATTTATTAGCGCAAATTGATTTATTTACGCCCGGTGTGAACACAACATAAGTCTTTTCTCTTGTAAAACTTGAGATAAAGCAAAAATCTCACCCGTTTCACTTATTCAAGTTAGCTCTCTTGTGACGAGTCGTCTTCGCATCAGCGGATGAGATTATATGGACATGAGTAACAAGTTTATGAGGCTAATCCGGTTATGATCATATTCGGGATATGGTACGTGAGCACAGAGAAATCAGGTGATTCACTTTCTGCAGATACATCCTTTCAGAGTACTCTATTCAGGTTTCTCATAAATGGAATACGGTGTTTACATCCTCAAACACATAAACGGGATACTCGAAAAACTGGATCATAAGCGTGTTATTCGTGTCCGTGTAAATGCACTCTTTGTGGGGTGCTGAACTGAAATGGGCTCATTGCTGCCCCTGAGGCTGAAGGGCGAACAACAGTGTTTTTCCTCCAGCAGCCACAGGGGGCAACAATGAGCCCATTAAACACCATGCTCCACACTCAGGAACAAACATACACAAAACCTGTGAACAGGCTTTGATGTGTAAAATAATTTGAGATGTTTTAACATTGCTAACACATCAATAATTACACTATCATGTATTTTAAATTAATTTCCTGCTCTCTCTCCAACAGAATTGGACACGACTCTGTTGTCAACATCCAAACAGTGCCCATCAAAAGTAAGTACTTTTAAAACTGAAGATAACCCCAGTATTACCACTAGCTTTAGCATTGTTATTACAGCTTACAGTGTGTGTGATTTTTCTACTGTTGTCTCCACAACAGCCGTCCAGGTTCAAGTACAACGGCCGCGAAGGCCAAGTGCAGTTCTCATCAAGACAGTGGAGACCCATGACACGTACACCTCTACTCAAAGCAGTGGAGCAACCCTAAAGACAACTGTCCAAAACTAAGCCAGAAAAACCACAGATTCACCTGCTGGATCACTCTGGCCCTTTAGCTTTAACTTTAATATTCATCTCTTTGTAATCTACAATAAGCCAACTGCACTGACAAGCCAAATGTGTGTTATTTGTTTATTTTTTTCTTCCTGTTCTTCCTGTTACATTTATTAACTTCCTGTGTGTACAATAAAGATGTACTCAGCTGCATGATCATGTGTTCCTTTTGCTTGGGTAGTGATTAAGTTGGAACTGATTTCATGGTTCTCTGCTGGAAACTGTTGGATTGCTCCCTCTGGGTTGGGAGGGAGTTACTGCCCCAAGCGAAGGAGTTCAAGTATATCAGGGTGCTGCTCAGCGGTTTGGCGCAGCGTCTGTAGTGATGTGGGCACTGTGCCAGACCAGCTAAGCTTTCAATTTACTGGTCCATCTACATCCCAACCCTCACCTATGGTCATGAGCTCTGGGTAGTGACAGAAAGAATGAGATTTTGGATACATGCAGTTACAATGAGTGTCCTCCCTGGGGTGGCTGGACTCTAGGGTTGGGTACTGAAACTCGGTACTTTTTGTACTTGGTACCGATTCACATCAGTACTACCGAGTACCGACTCACTTAAAATGAATCAGTGCCAAATTTCGGTACCTGAGGTGGAGGCGGAGCGAGAACGCATGACTCGCACCTCAGACTCAGCAACAATGGCGACAAAAAAAATGTGCAGACAAAAGTTAACGTGCAGCACTGTTCCTAAATGCTCTCAATAAAATGTTGAAACTGAGAAGTTTAGACTTTAAAAAGTACCGAAATAAGGTACCGTTTGGTACCGGTACCTAATTCCAGATACCGGTACCGGTACCGTATCGGTTCAATTATGAACGGTACCCAACCCTACTGGACTCAACCTTACAGATAGGGTGAGGAGCTTGGACATCTGGAGGGGGCTCGGAGTAGAGCTGCTGCTCCTTTGCGTCGAAAGGGGTCAGTTGAGGTGGTTCAGGCATCTGATCAGGATGCCTCCTGGGCACCTCCCGTTAGAGGTGCTTCAGGCACAACCCACTGGAGGCCCCGGGGCAGACCCAGAACACGCTGAAAGGATTACATATCTTATCTTGTATCCTGGGAATGCCTTGGGGTTCCCCAGGAGGAGCTGAAGAGCGTTGCTGGGGAGAGGGACGTCTGGAATGCTTTGCTCGGCCTGCTGCCCTCATGACTCGGCTTTGGATAAGCGGATGAAAATGTATGTACGTATGATTTCAGTACATTTTTGTATTCTCCTCTTCCCATGCTGCAAACTTTGAGAAGGAGACGAGGAGACTTCTTGTGTCCAGCAGTTAAACTTTCTGTACGACACGTTGTCTAACTTACTTTGTTTTCCAGTTAAACCAGCCTCAGCCTGGGCTCTGGGGGAAAAGGGTGCATTGCTGCCATCTAGTGCTTCTAAGGAGAAACTATAGCTCACTGTACCCTGCATGGAGCAGATGTATTTCACATCAGACTGACCTCTGACCAGAATAGACCAGTTTAAAAGGACTGCATGGCGTAAATGGCTGTTTTAAAGAGAGGGTTTAGTGACTTTGGCTTATTATACGCGGACAGAAGGAAAGTAGAAGTCATTATTTTGCATTGACAATAAAGAAGTTACTGTCTGGGCACTCAGACGAACTGTTGAATCACAGGCCATTTGTCACACACGAATTCAGATGTGTGCTATTTTTTCCAGTGGCAGAGGGAGTGGTTAGATATTTTACTAAAGAAGAAGTAGAAATGCTACAGTGTAAAAATACTTTGTGTTACAAGTAAAAGTCCTGCATTATCATCAGCTAAATGCACTGGAAAATGGCTCCCATTATGATCACAATATACTCAAAGTACATATGCCAACCATTTTCTAATTTATAATGGAAACAAATTAATTCAGTTTTTTTTTAAATGTATATAGGGAAACATCAAATAGAGCTTGTTTATCCAAAAAACGGAGTGGAAGGGCAGAGAGGCACTCAGAACAGACTTTCTGCCTCGGCCCAAGGAAAGGAAGAGGACCCCAGAACAGCGCCATACCGTCAAATATAAAACTGTAAATTGAAATTAAGTTTTGTTTGACTCAAGTGGTCCTGACTGAAGGACTTACCTACTTATGTTTACTGTAGTGAGTAAATGAGGGTGAGGGTCTCTGCACCCTAACCCTAACCCTGTGGATGCTTGTGGGGAGGGGTTCCGAGTAACTGATTACTGATGACTCTCACCTGTGTTGGGGGTGTGCAGAGGGGCACGCTGGCTCAAATGTTCGTGGCTGTAGCACCAGGGCAGGAGGGTGCTGTTAGCAACTTTTTGCCGGCAGCGAAGACAGCTAAGTAGGGGAGTCGCTCCTTTGCTAGGGGGGAGGCTGGATGCCTCCTTCAGGTAACGAGGGACCGGGGTGTAGACGGTGCCCTTTGCCGGTGTTTTCCGGAGCTTCAACTATCCTGTTACAACACATTGCCTTACGCCGCCACGCCCAACCTAAGTCAGATGTTACCTTAGCTTTAGGACTTGAAAATGACCCTTGCTTGTCTGTATTTGCGAAGCTCAATAAAGAACAATTAAGAAAAAAGTGTTCCTGTGAGCACTTCCTGACTCCACGGGAAGCTTCCATGTTCGCACCCCATAGGGGGGTGTCGTCGGCAGGCCGGGCGAGATAAGTTCAAAAACTTTAATTCTTAATGTTATATCTCGTCCTGTAAGAGTTTTTGTTTTAGTCCCTCAGTAACTGATGTTTAAGGTACCCTGCTAGGGGCCCATAAAGAGGCAATACGAGTGACTCGGTTAGCCCTCTGCCTCCCCCTTGTGGTTGGAATGGTTTTGACCCGCCTACAGTTTGGAGCGATCGTAACTGACACGAAAGGCTCCACATTTGCACACCGCGATGGATGTCGTCCAGACCGGGCGAGATAAGTTAAAAAAAAACTTTCATTCTTTGTTACATGTCGTCTTTTGACAGTTTTTGTCCTAGTCCCTCTTTGATTTGTTTTAAGGTAACTTTTAATGATTCGACATCCTGCCAGGGGAGTATGGACCCATAAAGGGGTAATACAAGTGACTCGGTCATTCCCAATGCCTCCCACTAGTGGTCGGAATGGTTTAGACCCACCTACAGTTTGGAGCGGTCCTAACTGACACAGGAGGCTCCATATTCACATCGCATGGGGGATGTCGTCGCCAGGCCGGGCGAGATAAGTACAAAAAATACTTACATTTTTAATGTTATATGTTGTCTTGGGAGAGTTTTTGTCCTAGTCCCTGTTTGATTTGTTTTATGGTAGCTTTCGACACGCAGCCAGGAGCCCATTACCAGGCATTACTAACGACTCGATAGCCCTCTGCCTCCCCCTAGTGGTTGGAATGGTTTGACCCACCTACAGTTTGGAGCAGTCTTTATTGATTGCTGTGTCTTTTTAGAGTTTTATAGTGATTGACCCTTGTGGGGCTTCTTATGTGGAGGTGTCCTTTAGTTTTTATGAATTTTCAGTAAAGGCTATTTTTGTATTATACACCTCTCTGTGTGGAGTGAATGTTCTCTTGCTTCTGACACCGGATAAGACCAGGTTAAAAGCGGTGGCAGCAGCTCTGAGCTACGATTAATCATTAACAACTACAATTGATTACAGTGGCAAACAATGGAAAAACTCAGGTAATGTTAAGTATAGTATTTAAGTGAATGTACAACTCTGATTTTCCCTATCTATATCTTAATTAAGGCGCATATCATAATGGCTGGAAGGGGACATATTCAAACTATAAGATTAGCATATTTAAAATCCTCGCGGGACACTTCCTGTCGTCTGTAAGGCAGCGTGCAGGGTTTAATACCACACTGTACTTCCTGTTTTGTATTGCTCGAGGATTTAATTGGCTGGCTGCTCGTGTGTAGTGTTCACAGTGTAGGCGCCACCCCACCCATTAAAACTACAATCTGCCCGCTCTCTCTAAAGATACTGTTTTCTTTACGACACGTTGTCTAACTTACTTTGTTTTCCAGCAGCGCTGCATTCAAGGTAACAATACTACACTCCTGTTTTGAAAAATTACAATGTACATTGTTATTGTGTCTTGTGAGACATGCTGGTTGACTGCTTTGAAAGTAAAGTACAGTTAATTACTTGCAGACACAAAGGACATGTTGCCAGCAGACAGTCAGCTCTCTGAACTGTACTATATTTTTTGTATTCTCACTACAGTGATCTTCACAATGGACAAAGGCTCTGTGCTGACTCACATCCTGAAATCAAATGACATGTCGACACTTCTTGGTGGAGAGCTGCCTGTCAGTGTCATCAGCAACAATAAGTACATATCCCCACTGACTGCTGAAGCTCAGGCGGCAGACAGAAATGGGGAAGAGGACCCGCCCTCCCTTGATTGTGCCATCCATACTGCTCTGTCTGGTGAAATCAAATCTGTGATACTGGTCGGTCCTGAAGGTTCTGGCAAAACCACAGCTTTGGTGAAGCTTGTTATGGGCTGGGCGAAAGGAGAGCACCTTCAAAAGTTCTCATATGTTTTCCATTTCCGGTTCAGGGAGTTGAATTCTCTTGATGGAGCGCTCTCCTTGGAGACATTACTGCTGCACCATCACAGCCATGCCCCCCCTGAGTCTGTGCCCCTACTTCTGCAGAAGCCTGAGGATGTGCTGTTTGTTTTTGATGATCTGGATCGGTACAAACACAGCCTGGATCCCTCCGTCCACACCCTCTGCTCTGACCCCACCCAGGCAGCCTCGGTGCCCTGTTTAGTGGCCAGCTTGCTCCATGGGTCGCTGATGAAAGGAGCTACCTTTGTGGTGGCAACCAGGCCGACAAGTGGTCTGGAGTTTCTGAGTGGCACCCGTGTGGAGGTGCTGGGGTTTCTGAAGCCACAAAGAGAGGCCTACTTTAACGGGTTCTTCACAGACCCGGCTGTTGCCAAAAAAGCACTTACACACATGGAAAGGACTTTAGGTTTCTATGATGTCTGTGCCTCACCCAAATTTTGTTGGACAGTTTGCTCTGTTTACAAGTCTCTGATGGATGCTGGAGCAAAACTTCCTGAAACATTATCTCAGCTGTGTGTAGACATCCTGGTCCACCTGATTCAGACGCTCTCGCTGAACAACGCCAGCAGCAGAGATCTAGTGTTGGCCCTCGGCAAGCTGGCGTCTCATTGCTTTCTTGACCAGCATTCGAGCTGCACCAAAGAGGAAATGGATTCCTTTGGTTTCCAGCAGTTTCTTAACTCAGTTGGTGTTTTCTTGCATGTAGAAGGCGACCAATCAGATGTCTTCTCTTTCCGCTCCCAACTGATGCAGGAGTTCCTCTTGGCTGCGTCTTTCTTTTTGGATAAGTCACCATCTGAGGGTGTGGAGAAGATGTTGGAGAAGCACAAAGGCTGTGTCAAGTTTCTAGATTTCTTCATGTCAGGGCTCTCTGAGCCACTTCAGCGCCGACCCTTGGAGAACGTGCTGGGAGAGCTGAACTCGGATCGGATTGTGGATTTCAAAAGCTGGTTTAAAAGCAGCTCAGAAAAGACACTGAAAGAGTGCTACAAAGAAAGGCAACACCGCTGCTTCCATCTGCTTCATCAAGCTCAAAGTGAGAGTTTGGTGAAAGAGATCATCACCCCCTCAGCACGAGTAGGCATCAGCTACGGAGACCTGAGCCTCCAAGACTGTGTAGCTCTGAGTTATGTTGTCACGTGCCTCGGTGAGATGGAGCAGTTGAACCTGTACGGTACAAAAAATCTGACGGAGGAGCAGGCAGAGAGGCTGATTCCAGCTATGAGCATATCGCAGAAGATAATGTAAATAAAATCATACCTAAGCATCATTCATTTCATGTGTTCAGTACGACGTTATATGTAAGATTGCTCTGTTGTGTCCACCAGCTTGTCAGGCAGCTCTGTCAGCACTGGAGCTGTCCATCATCTGGCTTCAGCTCTCAGCAGAGGACTCACCAAGGAGCTGGATCTCTCTAACAGCCGCCTCGGGGATGAAAAGTTCAAAATTCTCTGCGCTGGACTCAGAGACTGCAAGCTGCACACACTGAAGTAAGATTAAAGCTAAAGGCATTCCTTTAAAGATAGTAGGATTTAGCGGCATCCAGCTGTGAGGTTGCAGAACTGAAACTTCTCCCGTGTGCTAAGCGTGTAGTAGAAGAACTACAGCGGCTGATGCAAGAACATGAGTGGCGCTTTCTAGAGCCAGTAGTTCTTTTTACACAGAGATTGCACTTGTTGTTACTACCTCTGTTGCTGGCTTAAATGCGAGACAACACTGTCTCCCCATCCACGACTGTTATAAAGGACAGCAAGGCCAAGTAATGGCGTGAAATTCCCACCTTGAGCAGGCAGCGTAAAAGTGGCTAATGTTTAGTTAATCTCACGTTTTATATCTTTTCTCTTTTAATGCAAAAAACAATATCCTTTATTATGCTTTATATTTTATTGCTATGTAAAGCACTTTGCATGACGCTGGTGTATGAAATGTGCTATACAAAAGAAGCTGCCTTGCCGTGTCTGTTCTGGGCTACTGTAGAACAACACGGCAGACTCAACATAGATGCCCCTAAATCCCACACACTTGACCTTTACATGTGCTTTTACGTCAACACACATTTCTCTAAGGCGAGTTAATAATTGCTTGATATTTTGCTTGTGATTTCCCCAGACTTTTAATGTGCAGACTGACAGAGGGAATCTGTGAAGATCTGGCGCCTGTCCTGACCTCAGCCACCTCTCAGCTGTCTGTGTTAGATATGAGGTCTAATCAGATCGGAGACCAGGGCTTCACCACAATGTGCAAAGCACTGCACAGTCCTCACTGCAAACTACAGGAGCTCATGTATGTACTTTATACAGAGCAGCATCGTATTAATAGGCTTGTTTTTTTTGTCCGTTTGTGTTTGATTAATGAGCTGCTTTTGTTAATTTAAAGGCTACAAAACTGCGAGTTGACTGCAGCATCCATGGAGACTTTATCAGCAGCTGTATGTTCTGGCCAATCACAGTTGAGAAAGGTGGGCTTGACACATAATGTGATTGGTGATAGAGGAGTGGAGACTTTGTGCAAGTCCCTGCAACACCCACTCTGTAAACTGCAGAGCCTCAAGTAAGTCTGTGTTACAAGATGATAAACTGCATAACAACATGTGAAAAAATTCCTCCCAAAATGCAGAATGTGTCAAAACATAATTTTTTACATATTTTATCACAGTTTCTTTGACAGTGAGTTGACTGGTGCGTGCTGTCCTCATTTGATGGAGGCCTTGATGTCAGAGCACTGCTCTCTGACAGAGCTGGATCTGTCAGTGAATGATTTGGGCCAGGAGGGGGCGCTGCTGCTTTGCCAAGCCCTCAGTCGACCAGGATGTCCAATGGAAAAACTGGGGTATTGTCACCTTTATTAACACGTTTAACTTTTAAGTGATAAAGTACCACCTTACTCAAATATTTGGTGTTTATTCTGTTCCACCCTGCAGCTTGAAACGATGCAAGTTAACTGAGGCAGTCTTCAAGGAGCTGAGCTCTGTGCTGAGGAGTGGCACGTCTCAACTGAAGTCCCTAATCGTTGGTATAAATGCAGTAGGAGACCAAGGGGTTAAACATCTCTGGGATGCTGTTGCACATCCAAACTGCCTGTTGGAGGAGCTGGAGTGAGTTGAAAAAATTATTTAAAAAAAAAAAAAACCCACTCCATTGCAGTGTGCCATACTATTAAATCTGTCTCTCTTTTACGTCAGTGTTGAGATGACCGGTTTGACGGACGCCTGCGTTGAGGACATGTGTGCTGCAATAAGAGCCAGTAAAACTCTGAAGAGCCTGGAACTGAGGAACAACACTCTGACTGATGTTTCCGTCCCAGCCCTCGTCGAAGTCATGCAGGACAGCCCCAACATGAAGGAGATGAAGTAAGCCTGACTCACTGCAGTTATTTTTAAACTTGAGCCAGTGTATTTCACATTAAGTTTCTAAGCACGGGAAAACTTTTCTAAAAAGCACCTCCTGCTTCCTGTCTCTTTCAGCCTGAAGTACAACGAATTCTCTGAGGAAGTTTTCGACATGTTGGACGAGTGTGATACAATACGATACTAAAGTAGGCTGATCAGTCCATCGATCTCACATACAGTGCTGTGTGGATCAATCCAACTGCCCACACACAGAAAAATAACTTTTTTGATAATCAGCTGTCATTTATCAAGCAGTTGCTCCCCCAGAAAGTTTTCATAGGCGTGGTCAGATAGTGCCACTGAAAATCTTGGGGTGGCACTTAAAAAACAAGAAACAAAGCCATAACTGAATTTCAGGAATCTGCTTATGCTGTGGAAGTATATAGAGTTAAGGAATCGCATACCAATCGCATTCTTAATTTACAGCTTTTATTACTAATTATCTGAGCCCAGTTGTTTAAAAAAATTCAGTCTGGATCAGAACGAACCAGATTCGGAAATGTCCCGTGTGTTGCTGTCCAAGATCAGCTAATCCATCTTACTTTTGTGCAGGTTTAACAAAGCAACATTGGAATGAATCACCTTGATCCAGATACAAAAGTTTCAGCATTACCAAATTAGGATAATCAGTGTTCTAAATGGGACTACATATTACAATGTCAGCAGTCTGCCAAAAAACACACTGCAATTACCACTTTTTGCTGTAGGTGCTGCCAAAGAGAACAAAACAACAGAGATATTTGGATTATAACTTTGAGGGGATTTTGACAGTTATTTGATAACTGAATGAATTTATTTCATGGGGACAACAACCTTTTTTCCCCTTGTGTTTTACCTAATGTCTACTTTATCTACTTTACATTAAATCAAGTGGAAAATAAAGTGGAAAATATAAGTAATTGTGTGTATATATTAGACCAATTTAAAAGTTTTATTTTGTTCCCTAAATCCACCCTGAATCCACCCTTCTTCTGATTCAGTCATACTAAAGTTTTGAACTGAAGCTTCGATCCAGATAAAAACCAAGACTGGATTATGTGATCTGATCCGAATTGAGAACCCCATTTTTTTTGTTTTTTAATAACCCATTTTCAGGATTTGATCCAATCCGATAGCCGGAATCTGATCAGATTACTTCTGAACAACTGGGCCCAGATGTGCAAAGATGAATAACGTTACAGTTAACATTTTGAGTTCCATTACAGTCCTGCTTTAATGTGTTATGTATCTATACATGTAAGGCAATTCATTGTTCTTCATATAATCTGCCTGTCCTTTTCTTTATGACAACTATACAACAAATATACAGCTTTAATTTAAAAGGAGTAAATTCATTGTAAGGGACAAATATTTACTGGGAACAAGCTTTCTCAAGTTTAGGGAAGATACACATAGAACCCATTTTCATTCAGGTATCTAGAGGTGAGGGTTCTAGGGACCCCTTAAGAAATGGCGATGCCAGTTATTCCTTAGCCAAAATTTGGCCTAAATTGGGAGCATTATTTAGCCCCTTTCCTGACAACCTATGTCGACATGGTTGGTACGATCACGCAATCTTAAAATATGAGCACACCACAGCCTTTAAAAAACAGTAATATAGGCCTTTCCATTAGTTTCAAGCTTTGGGGCACATTCACTGATTCAAGCTTCTCAAATGTGAAATTTTATTTTGGTTTCCCTTCTCCTGTGTGAAAGTAAATTAAGTATCTTAAAGGTTTGGACTGTTGGTCTGACAAAACAAGAAATGTGATCAATTCACCTGAAGAAAATTGCACTTTATACTATTTGCTAGATCAAGTGATCAATCAAGAAAATTATAAGTGGACTGATCGATAATGCAAAATAATCACCAGATGTGTCCCTTCACATTATACAGTTAAGTGCACCATATATAACACAACACAGATCCTACACATTCATTGCTGAATTTGGTACAATAATGTTTAATTAGGAAATCTTTGGCATTTCAGAGATATTTAACTTACGACAGAGTAAGCAGCATATTCAGTTAGGCAGATTGCAGTGATTTGTTTTACAGCTGTAAAATATATTACCAATTTCACTAATAAAAATGTATTTACAAGTAGAAAATATGTTTTTACAATAGCAGTGTCCACATGCTCTGCAACAACTTCTAACTTGGAGAACACACACACACATGCCCACACAGACACACACACTCACACAGCGAGGTGCAGACAGACCACACACATTTCTTTGTCTACTCCTGTAAGCAAAAAGCAGGTGTAAACCTCACACAGTGTAAACCTGACTCAGTAAGACAGTGCTGAGTCTGTACGCCACACACAGAGCTGTATCCAAGTCCGTCCTCCGTTCGAACAGTTCAGCAAGTATTTCAAATAAAAAGTTTAATGTCTTTTCAGGAGGTCAAAGTGACAAGGTGGGTCACACAGGCACGCAGCAGGTGAATAGAAGCCACACTGGAGGTAAACATGCCCTCATGGTGCTCAGTGAGTTTCTCCACTGAGGTTACCATTGTGACTGTTCTCCTTTGGTTTTAGGGTCTGACTGGGATTTTTACCAGAACTGGAGTAAATCTCCTCGTCCGAGCTGCTCTCAATGTCACTGCGGTCGTCTTTTGACACCTGTACAATGAAACACAAAAAGGAACAACAGTTTTATTAACACTTAAAAGTGAGCAAACAAAGTAAAAAGACTTGAGAGACTAAGACGATATAAGAGTATAAGTTTACAGCCACGCTAGCAGCTCTGCTAACATCCTGATGGAGGTAATGTCAACCAGTCACCATCTTAGTGTAACATGTTAGCATGACAACATTTTCTAATTAGCACTTAACACAAATTTTAGTTCAGTTCGAAGTATCTGAACATAAAACAAAGCACTGGACAACTTAATTTTGACTAGATGATGCTAAATGCAAAGACAGAGGATCACCAAAGGTAATCAAATTTATCCAAAGAGGAACACGAACGTCTGAACCAAATTTAATGGTAATCCGTCTAATACCTGTGGAGTCATAACTAAAAAACACACACGGGAAAAGGTAGGGGATCCCCAAAGTCACTACAGTTTAACATCTGGGAACAATATATATCTGTACAAAATGTTGTTGTATACAAATAGAGTGCTTTTAAACATTGTATTTCCTTTTATATTGCATCAGTTTTGTCTCAAGTTTAAGCATTGAATCACATTTGATGATCATTAATTCTTGTGACTAAAAAATCATGTTAAAATCAATTTTTGTTGATGTGTTCAAGGTCTTTCAAAGTCTTTGTGTTTGTTCTTTTTTGTTTGTTTGTTTGTTTGTTTACTTTGTTGTCTGTTAGGTAGCCTTGTGTAACAGCTTGACCATGGGACTACAGACGAAAAACAGCCTTTAGGCTAATTCTGGCATTTTTATACCATGTGTTAGAGTTTGCACTGTCCCTTCCTAAATGAACTAAACTTAAACATATAGAGTGGTGCAGGGATAACCTTATTTTTCAGGCCAACCCAGAAGTCACAGTCGCCCTGGTTCCCTCAACAAAAGCTGATGGTATTTTGGATTACTGCAGAAAATAAGCTCTGTGGCAAACATTTTGGTACTTTCGCTACAATTGATTTACACCATGGTCACATGACTTCACCGTTGCCCGCACAACAAGGCTGTAAAGCCACAATCAACATTTTGTGGTCTCATTTAGCCACTAGCAACCACCTTTTTTAAAGACCTATAAAAGCAGAAAAATTCATGAGTGGGGTATTTACTGACTACTTTTATGACGTAAAACAAACGTCAGTCTCTTAAGCTTCTGTTAAGCACGGACCTTATTTCAGGCATCTAACTAAAAACCCACTGACTTCAAGACGAAGGAACCAGGCGTGCAGAAATGCTAACTCATTTCCTGGTTTTAGGACTCCCTCCTGCACCACTGTACTCAGAGCACATCTATGATTCAGAGACTGATTCAGGACACAGCACACAGCTCTCATCACGGAGGTGGCTGAGGTAGCAGCTAGCAGCTAACGGTGTGAGGTGAGACTGTGGTGTAATGTCCGTATGAGCGCAGTGCAGAGCGATGGTGATTAGCTAGCCAGTGAGATACACACACAGGGACTCACATAGACTAACATGCACCCGCTGCTGGACTGGCTACCACAACAAAGAACAGAGAAGCTCGGATTACAACACACTATTTGTCACCTCTCTTTGTGACAGCTTACCAGCTCCGAACCATAGTTCGGAGCACGCTGGCTTATTTGCATTAATTTCACTTGGCTTGTTATTAGCTGGTGACTAGCTTCTAGCTGTCCGGACCACTCTGCTGAGGGAAGGATGGTGAGGCGTTTGGGTGCCTTTAAAGAACAATGGCTTTATTGCAGTCTTCACCACAAAGTCATAAACATGACCTTCTCATGAGGTTAAACAGTAGCCCTGAGCTTATCTATACACTTCCACTGCTATCATCTCTGTTTGCCACATGCAGTCTCCACCATGACACACCCGAGAAAGCTGCTTCTCTCCATTAGAACAAAGCACACGTAGCACTCACAGGTTACCCACAAGGCCACCATCCTTAAAGGTGAAAAAGGGCGAGCTGGTAACATATTACTCCACGATATCTTTACATAGCAAATAGTGGTTTACTGCTATAATAATGCTCCCTATGTTGTATACAGCTCCTTTATGTATGTGTGGAGATAATCCATGCATAAGTGACAATTATTAAGTCAAGCTTTGCCCTTTGGGAATCATGAATATCTGCACAAAACATCATGGCTATCCATCCAGTAATTGTTGAGACATTTTTCGAAGAAACGTCAACCTCATGGATGCACTAGACCAAACGTCTGAGGATGACCAAAGTCATTAGTAGTCACCATGACTTTCTGGACAATCCATCCAATAGTTGTTGAGGAATTTCAGTCTGGACCAAAGTGATGGACCAACTGACATCTATAAAACAGATAGTCAGACTGACCTTTCCCTTGAAGATGGCTTTGATAGCAATGCGAGCGATGAGGTAGAACCAGATGATGTGAAGAGTCTGCAGCACCAGTAGCAGGCCATTAAGCAACCACCAGGCCTGATATGGTCCGACGATCTCCCAGCTCTCAACCAGAACACTGTAAACAATCCTGCGACAAAAACACACATACAGAAGTTAGTGGAGTTCTTAATATATTATTTTAGTTCATTAAAGGGTAACTAATGTATTTTTCAACCTAGGCTGTATTTTCCCATGTTTCTTGTGTCTAAGTGACCAATGGGAACAACAATTTTTGTAATTGGTCCAACATTGACAGAGAACAGCTGAACAGCCGCAACTTCACGTTCACTGAAAGTTCTTATATATTTTTTTAGGCTCAGATTATTATTTAAAGTGTCTGACAACATTACAGAAAGGATCCCTACAGAGATAGACCTTTTTGTTAAAGAGTAAGGTTCTTTTTGCTTAACCAGAAACGTCCCCAACATCCCTGTTGGCAAACCCACCAGACTCCATTTGAATAAACAGTAATTTAAGCTTGTATAGAGCCAGCATGTTTTCACATCTAACCAGGTGAATTAAGGGTTTATTCAAACCAAACCAGAGTTGCTGATTGTTGGAACAGTGAAAACAGGAACCACGAGGGCTTTTGTGGGTTTCAATTTGTTTCTGTTGACTTGTAACAGTTTGTTGTATGATAACAAAATAACTGTTTATTTAAATGGAGACTGGTGGGTTTGGCGATGGCGATTTCAGGGCTGTTTCTCATTAAACAAAAAGGATATTAGTGTTTAACAAAAAGGTCCTTGTCTGTAGGGATCCTTTCTAAAATGTCATCAGACACTTATAATAATAATCTGAGCCTGTCAGTGGCAAAAACATGATTGCCATCAACATTACATTGCAGCCGGTTTTGCTATTGCTGCTTCAAGATACTAATTTAGTGTGACAGTGGCTTCTAATAGTTGAACATGTGACAAATAGGCAAAAGTATGTAATTTGATTTGTAAATAAGCTCTCATTTGACTCACCAGAAAGGATAAATGACAAGTCGAGTGATGAAAAAGCTTATGCTGAACACCACAAACAGGCCATCACATAGCCTCTGGTACTTGGCATAGTTGGCGAGCTTGGCAGCCTTGGGGAATAAACAAGGCATTAATGATTCACAATATTAAAAAAAAAAAAATCACACCAGTATCTCAACAATGACAAGTTGTCAGTGAAACGCTTGTAAAAGATGTGTTTTCTTTCTGACATGTAGCTTGGAGCAACTTTAACTACTGTTACGTGTACTGCTGCATTTCAGTGACATCACTTCACCGAAATACTAATAAGAGATGTGTCAGACAGGTAATACAAGTAGCTCACGGCAGAGTGGTTTCATTTCCATGCTCACATTGTTTCCAGCTGTGTTTGCCTACATTCTGTACAACGTGTGGCTTTGCTGAGTCAAACACAAATACAGTTTATCTTCTCAGAGCAGGTGCTGTAAGGAAACTTCACCAGTGAGTCCTTTACCTCGAGGAAGATGTCAGACGCATCGTGCACACACATGACCAAGGTGCCAGCTCTTAGCATGTTGTTGGCATAGGAAAATGTGATGAGGAATATGGTGGCCAGGTGGTGGACAAGCATGATGACGAAATCCTGTCATCGGTGACATGATGAGAGACGACAGAAAAAGAGGAAGTGGTAAATGGTGGACGCTCGAACCACCTGAACTGTAATTATACGAGTACATAAAAACACGTGCAGGTAATGAGAACAATGAGATGAAGACTGCCTGTCTTTGTGCATCCATCAAGCCGTCTGCTGTGACACCAACTGAAAGACTTTGTGTAAATACCGGGATGACAGGCTGATGTGAAGCTATAAATAAGAAGCAGTGCAGCATCTCATTGTCTAACCTGTTCTGCCAGAGCACATTATCACAGTATAGGCTAAGACACTGGCGACATAAAGTGGTGTGACAGTTAAGCTTGCAAACACATGGGTATGATATGACAAACAGATACAAAGGGTGTGCAGTTTTCAGCGCGGGTATCGAGAGGCAGCACAATAGTGCTAGTTCAGCTGTTGTTGACTTACCTTACGTTTAATGTCTATGAACTGGGAAAACATCAGAGACCAATAGAAAGCCAACTCAGCTGCGTAGTGGTTGTACTGTCCAGGACTCAGAGGCTTTTGGAGGGAGTCAAACAAAAACACCTTTAACAAATATGTAGCCCCACTGGCCTGCCAACAATATGGTGCTGCACAGATTAGAGTCATAGTAAAGGTAGCTGAATATGAGGATTGTGCAGTTCATACAAAAAACAAAATTACTAACCTGGAAAGGGTAGTTGTACCAACACTTTCTGGTGTCCCACATCCAAGGCGACTGACAGAAACCAATAAAATGTGCATATTAGAGCAACAAAAACACCTTTCAGTGCAACAGTTTCAGTATTGTGCAACAGCAATCAGCATGCAAATGCAACTCACCACCCACAAATGTCGAATGCCATAGATGAAAATCCCTAAGTAAAATGTAAATCGCCACCTAAAGTGGAAGGAAAGAGAATTGGGAAACAAAAAATGTAACTTGTTCTCTTCTTGAAAAACAGAGGTGTAGAGATATTTTACAGAACAAGTTAAAAACACTTGTTGACTTGTTGGCTGTGCTAGAGGTAAAGATGGGGTCACTGCAGTCATAAAGTTTCATCATGAATGTCTGTATAAAATTTCACAGCAATCAATCCAGTAGTTGCTGAGATAGTTCAGCATGGACAGACAGATTTACATTCACAGAGGCATACTGTTGGGCAATACATCAATACTATGTTGAGATCGTGATATGAGACTAGATATGATCTTAGATTTTGGATATTGTAAGTGTTGTAATGTGGATATAATCATATAATCATATCCACATTACTGATTACTATTTATCAAATATCTCACTGTATAAATATTTTGTGAAAGCACTGATAGTCCACCCAGTGATATTGTTACAATATTGATATTGAGGTATTTGCTCATAAATATTGTGATATTTGATTTGCTTCATATTGCCCAGCCCTAGAGAAGTGTATTGCATTCACTTGAGAACAAAATATGTGCCTTGTTTTTGTGAATCAACAAGATTACTATCTCAAAATTATGAGAAAAGTTGTAATGAAAAAAAAAGTCTGCTTGTCTTTCTGAATTAAAGGGATACTTTGCCGATTTTCAACCACCTTTGTGTCACAACAGCTGTGAGTAGTATGTGTAAATGAACTGGGGTAAACTTCCCTCTGTCTTACCAGCACTCAGAATTCCCTGCTCATCTCACAGCCTAAGTTTATGCTGGCTCTAGGGCTGTTGTATGAACTACTGATTGTGCTTCCACATTTTTATATGTCCGCCACCATGGACACAAAGAGTATAAAAGCAGATCGAGGGAGAGACCCGCCCCCCTTCTCCAAACTCAGACCAAACTGAGATTAAAACTAGGCAGCGCTGATTAAATATGAACCAAGAGTCTGTTACTGTGTCGCCCATTTCTCACCTCAAATTTTCAGAAACACATCTTTGCTTACTGTTAACCAGTAATTCAAGATCGCTTGCTATCAGTCGGCTGCCATATTGATTCCTGCGTAAAGCTGCATTATGTCACCCACCAGCAAGAGAGCATTTATAGAGATGATGTTTTTCTGTAGGCCGACACAGACGTTAGCATCACCCTGGTTCCCTTGTCAAAAAGCCAATTGTATTTCTCCACTGGATTTTGGATTAGTGCAGAAAATAAGCTCTGTAGCAAACAAATGTTTAGGATACTTTGAAGATTGAATGCAATCGCCAGGGGTGAAAAGCTTAAGTTGGGCCTTAAATGAACTACACCACAGTCACATGAATTAACATCCCTACCACAACGAGGCTGTAAAGCCGTGTTCGTTGTGAAAACGGACTATAGTCTCATTTAGCAACTTCTTAGCAACCATCTTTTTAAAGATGCACAAAAAGTGTAAAATGACTATAAAAGTCTCAAACGTGAAAGTCTCTTAAACTTGTGTTAACCACAGACCTTACTTCAGGCATCTAATCAAAAATCTATTCAAAAAAATCCATTGACCAGGAGTGCAGAAATGCTGACTCATTTCTGGGTTTTAGGATTCATTCCTGGGACACTCAATTGGTCCGGTGCAGTATATTGCATTCTGGTAGTTGTAGGCTTTCTACCTCTTGAGCAATAGCTAATGCTGCAGCTCTTTTTCTCTGGTGATGTAGCACTAATTTCAAAGTGTTTGCATTGCATCTTTCTACTGCATAGACAGCCCAGTTTTATGAAAAGACCACCTTTCCAGCAGTGAAATACTACTAAATTATTGTTTTTATTGTCTTGTTAATGCAGTACTTTTTAACGGATACATTCATCATAATTCTGAGATTGAGGTTTCACACTACACAGCAGTTTATTAGGAACATAAGTATGAACTTACATGCTCTCACAGAACTTTTTCTGCATGCTGGGCCTGTCTTGGTTGCGACGGACCCGAAACCATCTCTGTATTTTCCGTTCATCCCAGTCCAGCTGCTTAGTGAGTCCCTCCAGTTGCCTCGTGTCAGGACTCTAAAGTGGACAGTGCAGGATAAATAGAAATCACTTGCTTTTCATTGCAAAACCACAATAGCAGCAGATATGACTGTCACACTGCTTTAATTATTATATTCCAGTGCAGTAATATTAGTGCTCTAATGTGCAGAGGAACATTTAATGGGACTACAGAACAAATATGGGCCTTATGTACCGTTTTGGACAGATACACCTTCTCCAGGACAGCATTGGGCTGAGCTTGCCGAGGCACTCCCGCCTGAATCTGAAGTATGTGGGCACAGGGTTTGGCCACTAGCCTGTATACACACAGACCGAGGCAAAAAAAAAAGAGAGTGAGAGGAGGAGGGTGCAGGGAGGGGGGGACAGAGATGGTGAAGGAATAAGAGACACACACAGACACAGAGAGTCAGAGAAATAAGTTGGGCACGTTGTACAGGCCTTAGGACACAGATGAACCATTAGCTAGGATTGACTAAGAGCTTCATTCACCGACTTGAACTGTTGAGTTTGCAGTTTGCTCACAAAGTAATGTTTGACTTTGTCTTAGAGGGAGGGTGAGAGGAATAATAAGGGAGACACAGGCGAGTGTTAGGAGGAATCCTGAGGAATGTAGCACCTAGTCTAAACAGAGTGTGATGACCTGTCATGTGAGGGTGGGAGACACAGGGATGTGGAGGGCCGCCTCTAACCAAAACAATGATGTGTGTCACAAGATCATCTGAGTTGAGTTGCGTTCATGCTCAAACCCAGCAATTTTTTACATCTCAATCTCACAGCACCCCACTTATCTGGAATAGTTTATCCGAACGTGGAAAAACAATGAATGAATAGGAGCTCAGACTGGGTTTTGGGCCTGCCTTTTCACTGGAAATTGCTCTCTAAATGATGCAAGGGCTACTTCTACTTTAGCTGTACGCTGCTGTAAAAGTTTTGACTTTCTGTTCTATAAAGATTTGGACTGAAGAAGACTGATATATGCTACACAGACTGGTTTAAAGCCCATAACCCAGGCTCAGTTTCCAGGCATCACTAAAGCAATTCAAACTATCCTTTAAAAACTATCTTGCAAAGCAAACGTGTTTCAAGCCAGTGTAGTAATTTAGCTGTACTTTACTGTAAAACTTTTGACCTTCTGTTCCATCAAGATTTGGGCTAAGAAAGACTGATACATACTACACAGACTGGTTTTAAAAGCCAGGAACCCAGGCTCAGTTTCCAGTCATCACAAAAGGATTCACACTGTACGTCATGCCTGTTTTGTTATACCTAAACTATCCTTCGAAAACTATCTTGCTGAGCAAGGTAAACATGTGTTTCAAGCCAGTGGAGTAATTCGATGTGTCATCAGCTCAAAAGGAATGCTAACAGTACTAATAAGAGGCTAAGGTAAAACCAACAACAGGAAAAGAGGCAGCCTGTAATTATGTGTCACATGGAGAGACAGAGACTGAAGCAGTCCCATCTTATGAAGTCAATTTGTTAAAAGAAATCTGTCTAATTTCACAACAACCAACTTTACGAGTGACAGCAACAGCTCAGGATTTTATATTTGCTGCTTCTCTTTGGTTTCCAGTTTGCGTGCATGATGAATGACTCACACGTACAAATTTTTGCAATGATTCTGGTGGCTGTTTTTTGTTTTCCCCTTTTTTCCAGAGCAACTGCAAGTTGCCACATCGGCTGAAGCACGCAACTGTGCACGCGCACAGAGCACGCACCCACATGAAGAGCTGAAGAACAGAAATTAACAAACAAGCACAGAGGTGTACTTTACCTTTCAAAAAGCAGTCTAAGTAGAAAAACTCCGACAGCCAGAGGCAGGGCGTATAGTATGTGTCTCATCTGGGGATACTCCGCACCAGGTGGTGGTCGCTCCAGGTCCGCCCATGTAACATTTTCGGGAAGCCAAAATCTCTCACTCCAAATCCAGGCTGAGATCGAGGAAGTCATCGGGGAGCAGAAAAACGCTCGAGATCAACGGCACGGGCGAAAAGGTAAACCAGAAACCGTGGAAATCACTTGTCGAACATCTGGTGAGTTAAGTCAGCTAACTGAAAACCTTCGCAGTGATGTTTCCACCTCCTCCCTGAAAGACTATCACTTTAGCCCTATGAGTAAAACCGTACGGACCGCTAGCTTGACACGTAAGTCAGAAAGGCAACACCCACCACTGATTAGGCAACTTTCAGTGATGTTTTCCATTTGAAGCATGAACACACTGTTGTCCCATAGGTTGCAGCTTTTGAGACTGCCTCTTTAACATTACAATGAGCCCTAAAAGTGGGGTTGTATCTTATCTTAAAGGTAGCTAACTAACATAAGTCAACTAAACTAGCTACACCTCCAGCTTCCAATTAGCATGAAACGTCATTTGATTAGTTCCGGCTAAGTTAGCCACCACAGCCAATTAATGCTACCCTGGCCACATTTTGGGGTTGTTTGGTGGTAAGTTACAGCACCTTAAATACTTTTTAACAATGGTTTAGCCACATTTAACTCTCTACCCTAATGTTAAATAAATATAAAGCAAATAGCAGGCAACAATCAAAACAAGTAACTAGCTAAAGTAAAGCTATTAGTTAGCAAACAGTAACTTAAGCTAACTTAAACCAAAGCAAGCTAGCAGACGTTAAATAAAGAGTGTAGGTGAATTTAAGATGATATATAACCCTAAATTAGTTGATTACAGGTGAAATTACCTCATGGATTAAGCCGGTGGTTTTATACTCTGAGTAAAACTGTACGGACTGCTAGCCTTACAGTTAGAAAGGCAACACCCACCACACTGATCAGGCAACTCACAATGATGTTTTCCACTTGAAGCATGAACACACTGTTGTTTCTCAGGTTTTAGCCTGTCAGACTGCCTCTTTAATATTATAATGTGCCTTAAAAGTGGTGGGTTATTTCATTTAAAGGCAGCTAACTAACATAAGTCAACTGAAACTAGCTACAACTCCAGCTTGCAATTAGCATGAAACGTTCTTTGATTAGTTCCAGCTAAGTTAGCCACCACAGCCAATTAATGCTAACCTGACTGCATTTTGGGTTTGTTTGGTGGTAAGTTACAGAACCTTAAATGCTTTTTAAAAATGGTTTGGCCACATTTAACTCTTTGAATTATTGTTAAGTTAATATTAAGCAAATATCAGGCAACAATCAAAACAAAGAACTAGCTAATTTTAAGCTATTAGTTAGCTAACAATATGCTAACGTTTGCTACTTAAGCAAAGCAAGCTAGCTAGCTAATGTTAAATGAAAAGCAGGCCTCTAATAAGAGTGTAGGTGAATTTAAGATATATATAACCCCAAATTAGTTGATTACAGGTTAAATTACCTCATGGATTAAGCCAGTGTTTTTCAAACTTTTTATGCCCAAGGTACACCAGAGGGCAAACCAACATCTCAAGGCACACCTGTATTTATATCTGTGCTCAATAGCATCTATAAGGTAAATGTTTGTTTTTATTGACTAATATCAAATAATAATTGACAACCAACCATTACTCATGACATTTTTATTGACAAAAGGACTCAAGAATTCATTTTAAACTTTTTAAAATTACACCAAAGCACCAACAACACATTAATTTGGATGACCATCACAATATCGCCTAGTGATTAATTTTATTTTAATCCCTTTCCTAAAAATAGCTAATCCATTTTCACAGCCAGCCATGTACATAAATGCACACCCAGTGTTGGGGAGTAATGAGATACATGTAACTAGTTACATGTGAATAAATTAAAAAATAATGTTACTAATCAATGTCAGTTACTGAGAATAAAATATGTAATTAAATGTGATTACAAAGGGGCTACATCAAAATATATTCTCTTACTGTAGGTAAAAAGTTTATATGTAGAATGTAACATTCATTCAGCTGCTTTGCATCTTTTTGCCTGTCGCCGAACATTCTTCAGCTTTATTGCCCAGTTTAAAGCACTTATTAGAAAAGTTTAAGAAAAAGTAATCAAATGTAATGTTGTTACATTTAAAAGTAACCTTCCCAACACTACGACACCCAGTTGCTAGTTGATAATGTTCATCTTGTTCATACTAATGCAGTCTTATCCAAATGACCTGCAATAAATCTTGTCTTTATGAGGGTTGTAGTCCTCCAAAGTGATCATGAAGTGAAATCAACACCTCTAGGTCAAGGTAGGATAAATTGGAGGACTGCATTAGTTTCAGCAAGGTGTACCTAATAAACTGGCAACTGAGTGTAGATCTATTGTACGTCTACTTAAGACAACTACTAGGATGCTCATGATAGGATATATTAAATAACATCAAGACACTGACGGATTTTTTGCTGGGGAAACAAGTGGATTTTTGTGAGTTGTAGAACAAACATTTTGTATGAGTCCAGTGTGCTATTAAATGTAAAAGCATATCGGACAAAATCCTTTTAAGGTGGCCTGTAGTGAAGTGTGTGTGATCAGAGGGCAGTGGTTAAGCAACTTGAGATATTGATTTTATAGGCTACTGTACATTTTAGTCATTAAGTAGTTTTACTGCAGAGCCTTAAAGCTGGGTGACTCTTACACCATAAAACCGGTTGATGTGGGTTTACCCTTCACTTGTCTGTTTAGACAACACTTATTGCGTGCTCTCTTCATTGAGAGTCTTAATCCCCTTAACTGAAGATTGGCTATTCAGGGTTCCCTAGAGAAAAATAATACCCTTGTGGGTTGCCAAGACACAGTTTATGAATACTATATATGTCCTGAGAATAAAGTAGAAGGCTGGAATGGTTGATTATTGACCGCCAATATGTAAATGATTTGCAACTTTATATCATTAACCTTTACTTCAGTACCAGCTTGCTCAACCAACCATTGCTGAGGTGTCATGCTGGAATACGGCCAAACAGCAAAACTCAAACTCAATAAGAGACCTGTTTTTTTTTAACTAAATTGATAGGATCTTACATTTCACTTTGTGAGTCCTTAGGTAACCCCTTATGCTGAGGTTTGTAGAGGCGAGATGAGCCATTTTGCCATGTCCAACAATTGACTATCTCCTTAAATTTATTGTTACTGTGTGTACGTGTTGTGGACGTTTATTATAACACTAACTGGTTTGCACTTTTTGATTATGGTGCAGTTTTTAATTATAAAACGTTAAAGGGAAATTCTGGTAGTTTTGAACGTGGACCCTGTTTTCCCATGTTTTTTTGTCGAAGTTACTAAATGGAGACAACCATTTTTGAAACTGGTCCAGTGTTGAGAGAGGCTGCAGTGTAATTGGGGCAATTGAGCACTGTCAATGTACATCCACTAAAAGTGCTTGTTTTTGCCACTGACAGGCTCAGGACTTTATTAGAAGAGTCTGCAAATATTACTTATTATTTATATTTTTCCCTTACCTTTTGCTGATGTGTTTATTTTTACCAAGTCTCGCTTACGGAGAAGTCTGATTCTGAAATCTCACATGAGGTGACTCGTTGCAGGAATATTAAGGAGGGACCGTTAGTGAGAGCTGGAAAGAGGATTGCGGGGAAGAGTTTGTTTTGTTGGAATATAGAGAGCATAAGTTAGTGTTATTTAAAAGATTTTGTGTATGGCTGAATATTTAGCTGATTACAGCAATGTGGAAATGTTCGCCCGATTTCAGAATGAGATTTCTCCTGAAGCGAGACTTGGTTACACACACTGACATACAGCACGGACCAGCGAAAGGTACTGAAAAACTTAATTTCTCTGTAGGGTCCTTTCTGAAATGTTGGCGGACATTTCTAATAACAATCTGAGCCTGTCAGTGGCAAAAGCAAGCACTTAAAATGGATGAAATTGATAGTGCTATTCTAGTTTGCTGCCTTTTATGTCTTTATTGCGGATCTGGATTAGATTGTTTTTAGATTGTATGCCTTGATTATTTATTACTTAGCCTACCTATTTATATTACCTTGATTATTTATCACAGAGCATTTTATCTATTGCCACTGCAGGGCACTTTACTTGACTTGACAATGCATTCACTGTGCTGTTTTCAAAGCGTGTCTGGTTCAGTGTGGTAGGAGTATCTTTGTTTTCACTTGAGCTGGAGAATTTTTGTATTTTGTATTTCCTTCTGATGTGGTCCTTTATGTGTTTTTTGTGTAGGGCTATACCCAAATATTCGGATATTTGAATATTCGTTTCTATGGGTAGGTATTCGTTATGAAAATTTGGTATTCGATATTCGTTTTTTTATTTACTTTTTTTTTTTGGACATTTTTTTTGGTGCTAAATGTAGTCTTTTTGTTGTTGGTAAATGTAGGTTATCAATAAAAGTCAAAATAAAAATAAAACTTCTAAATTGCATTGTTAAAAATGCGAAAATATTGTATAGCCTATAACTGAACTTGTGCACACGGCATGCTTGAGCGCATCCGTCTGAGGCTGTGGATCAATGCCAAATTTTACCACTTTATCACTATTCCCTCTAACTTGTAGCTGTTTTTTCATTATCTTTTGAATTTAATATGAATTATGGAACCGTTTTTGTCAACGTTTGTTTCCCCCGTTTTGTACAATAAATTGTTTAAAGGTTCAACAAGTTTCTTTTGGAGTGCGTGACACAAGTGTGTTTTGAAAACGACGGCGGACTGTCACCTGCTCAACGCATCAGTACCTTTGGATGCCATGACAGTAATAGATTATAGATTAATAGATTATAATAATAATGTCAAAATATAATTTGCAGACCGATTTAACAGACGATCACTGCTGCCCGACCTGCAGGGTCCCGCGGGTTACGGGTCGACCCGCGCATCACTACTCAGCTCAGTCTATAAAGGCTGTACACACAACAGTAGGCTATAGACATTATATTCTATTCAAAAATGGTATTCGGGACAGCCCTATTTTTGTGTCTTGATGCCTGCCGCAGATCAAATTTCCTTTGGGATAACTATTAAAGTGAAGTTGTGCACAATTCTAGGATCACATTGCAGCTTGTTTTGCCACTGTGTTTGCAGTAATCTCTCTCAACACTGAACCAGTTTTTAAAACTGTTGTCTTTATTAGTCACTTAGACACAAAAATATGGAAAAATAGGATCCAAGATGCACTTACCTAGACAAAAAATTGACAGGAGAGCTGTTCACACTTGCCCCATTGAGCCCGTGTCATTAATGTTATGATGATGCATAATATCACCATTAATGACATGCAATTGTACAGACTTAAAGGATAACTTCAGTATTTTTCAACCTGGGCCCTATTTCCCCATGTGTATGTGTGCGTATGATTCATAGGTACAACTCGTTTTAAAATTGGTTCAGTATTGAGGGAGGCGGATGCAGCCGG
>NC_065521.1:30942625-30970623 GCF_006386435.1 Epinephelus moara
CTACTGCCAGCTGAAGAAGAGAAGACATCCAATCCCGAAACACCTCTTCCTCAAGAAAACGGCTGTCCCACGAGTGGAGAGAGCTACAGACACAGTGGAGGTAATGTTATATAAACAATGTTTGAAACACTTAGTATGCTATTTACAGAGATAGCACTGGCGATCTGAACCGGTCAGTGGCGAAAAAAAGCACTTTTAATGCGCAAACTTATACAGGACACTAGGGATGTAATGATATGGAAAATTTGATATCTCGATTATAGTGACCAAATTATCACGGTAAACGATAATATCGCAATATTTTTTCAAGCGCAGTAAAATGTCCAAAAAATAGATATATTGAAATAACTTCACTAAATCTTGTAACTTCCTTATCATACCAAAATGTTAACAGCCAAAATCTTATATTAAAATGAAACTTTCACATTAAAGGGGCAAGGGATTGGCACAGCAACAGAAAATTTTATTTTAAATGACAAAATATGTAAACAAATTACAGGAACAAAGCTTATTTGTCTGGTGCATCTTAACAGTCAGCAAAATATGTAAATAATTTATATAGCACGAGAAGAAAAATATATATTAAACAAAACAATGCAAGAGTAGAACAAAAAACATACAATCTATAGAATAGATATCACAAATGTGCAGGAGAAACCATAAAAATCCTAAGGGCAATGGTCATCATTACACAGAATAATTCACACAGAAGTGTGCATGTGAGTCAGAGGATTACCTGTATGAGAAAAGGAGTGCATGTCCTCGTGTGTGTGTGTGTGTGTTAGGTCAAGACTATGAGCAGTGAATTTAATTAACCTTATAAAACCGAGAGCCCCCATTAAGGCTCTCGGTCAAAGGTTAACACGGCAGTGTTTTATGTTGTTTCCTTGAGCTTATGTCGAGAAAGCATAACTGGCCGTCTATATCGATTCTAGCTCGCCATACAATAACCATAATCACAGTGATTCAATCATAGTTGATCTCAATTAGCGTTACGTTACGTCGGTTTATATTCTGTCGGCTCCGCTCAGTGTTTTCAGCTCCGTTTCGTTTTGAAACACTTAGCAACATAGCTGCTAATACGGCTATTAGCTACTCAGCTAGTATTAGCTCCTAAGTGTCTTAAACGAAAACGGAAAACCTAGTCGCCGTTTAGGAGGACAGATACGGCTCAAATGTCCCGTATACGTCGAGAGTTACACATTATGACAATCTTAGTAAAACCGAAGTCCCTCACACAATAACTGACGTTTGCATAGCATAACTTGCATTGGCTGTAAAGCTGTGGATGATGGTCACGGAGATGAGCCAGCAGATTTGTAGTGTTGCTACCCTTCGCAGCAACTTTCTTTCTGCATGTTCTGCACACAGGATAGTTGTCCTCCACCAGCTGTCCCTCGGCATTCTTCAGAAACCCAAAGTACGCCCAGACCTCAGACTTTGTGCGTTTAGTTGGGGGGGAAATGTCCTGAGTGCCGCTATCACCACCTTCCGCCATGTTTTCATTCTTTGTGTTTACACATGCTACGCATTCACGCAGCGCCTGCATCGCGAGACTTGAATGAGGCTGTTATTACATATCCTGATAATCCACCGCGATAATGCAATTAATTTAAACATAAATGGTAATTCTTACCGTGTAAAAATTAACCGAAATTTACCGTAATATCAGTAATCGTTACATCCCTACAGGACGCATTTGCCCCCGTATCTACCTCGCGGCTGCCGGCTGCATCCACCTCCCTCAATACTGAACCAATTTTAAAACGAGTTGTACCTATGAATCATACACACACATACACATGGGGAAATAGGGCCCAGGTTGAAAAATACCAAAGTTATCCTTTAATTAAGTGAGGCTACACCAGTAAATCTGCTTTTCACTGGGTGCAGACTAACTTAAGTTAGCATGATTATGCAAGATGGAATTAAGTTAAAAGATTAACTAATGTCCTCTAAACCATGACCCCCGCTCTTTTTTTTTTAAACCTGCATCACAACCTGCAGGTCTGTGTGTGGACGTCATACATTATTCAGGGGATTTTTGATGTGACACGATAAGTTATGAAAGCTTTTGACCAGAGGGAAACGTTTATTTGCCTACATGTACAATGAGGTATTTAAATGTTATGTTTTTCAAATTAGGCCGCTGCTGTCTTTCGTTATCTTGATTAAACATTTCCTCAGGCTAAGTGAGGTATTTTATATTCCAATACAATACAATTTATCCCTGTAACAGTCACAGCACAACATCACCCCTCAGGATGACATGCAGATCTAACCATACAGAAGAGTGGCCTGCAGGGCAAAACAACAGAGGAGGAGGATGCAGCACGTCCAGGGCACACACTCTCACACTGGCTGTCCCTATTCTGTGTCATCCTGTAGATTTTCACATCAGTACCAACTGGTCAGAGAGCAGCTCTGCTCCCTAAACAAAACGTCTCTGTGTGTCACTATGCAGCTGCAGCTTCCGACATGCCCTACTCGGATGCATGACCTAGTGTGGAGGGGCTTGGGGACTTCAGCCACAGAACAGGGGGATCATGTTTTTGAGGACATTCATTTGTCTTGCCTCTAGTGTAGCTTTTTAATCACAGTCAAGATATTTGTACACTTAATTTAACCATTTTTTTGTTTTCACCAGCTTTAGCCCAACAACAGCAGGGAGGTCTGATACACAGTGTCAGTCATCCCCTCAGTGTTTCCCCTCCCCTCACTGCTTGGACTGGTCCATTTCGCATCTGAAAAAATCTGATAGTTGGAGAAGAGTTCTTCATGCCAGTGACGGCTGTAGCCTCAGCACATAGAGTACTGTAGCTCCTGGATCACCCTAAGGTAATATCTCCTACTAAGCTGTATTCTTAACCTTTAATTGGTACTATTTGTGAGACCTAGTCCTCAAAGGAAAAGTCTCAGCATCTATGCAGCTGCCTCTTTAAAAAGTACCTGTTATGTATTGATGGATGAGCATGCATTTTTGTGTTTACCTTTTTGAAAATGCTCGAATTATTGACTATAACAGCAGCAAACATATCTTTATAATGTAGATAAGATATTTATTAAGTGTATTTTATTTGTCAACGTTAACTTGTGATTTAACATCTGTTTGTTGGCTTGATATGTAGTTACACCTTTTCTTTACAGATAAACAAATGGATGAGAAAGAGCTGAGTGACCCCCTGAACAACGTGTCTCTCATCAAAGGTAACCCAGCTGTATTTGTTTGTGAATGACTTGTTTCGATGTTCAAATGGCTCATACCTGACACAGCATATTTTTACTAACTGACGATGTGAGGAGAGAGAAAAAGCATGAGTCACAGTTAAGAAGAGCGCCTGAGCCTGTAAGGGCAGTCAGTTTGCTTTAGAGAGTGCTTTAGATGGCCTTGTTTAAGAGGCTGATTTCTCTAGTGTCAACAGCTTATTAGAAGATGGAGTCTCTTTGCACAGGGGGCACGTCAGCTGACTGTTCGTGCCATTTAGGGAGGCTTATTAAAAGATTGCAAGTGATAGTGCAATACAGAGAGCATAGAAATCAACATGAGCACATGAGAAATGTGTGAGCATATTACAGAGCGAATCAATTTTGCATGATGAATGAATTTGTAATGCTACACTGCACCTTACATAGGCAGTACAAAGCAAACAGTGTCCTCACAACAACGGCACCTCAGTCCTCTCAGAAATTATGAGGATATTTCTCAGTTTCCGTCAAAGACAGCACATTGTGGGGCTGTAAAATGATATCACTCCTGGCAGTTTTATCAGCAGTTTTATAGAGACCCGCTGAATACTGTTAGACATTCAGCGTGAGCCGCGCTAACCCTCCGATTCGGTTTAAGAACGCTGTCACATTCATTGGGAAGGAAACAGACAGCGGGGTAAGATAGACCATGATGGCTTTAGCCTTCAGCACTTGTGCTAAAAAAAGACTTTCCCCTACATTTTTTTCTTCCTGTCGTCACTTGAGGCAGTGTGATGCTCAGTATCCCCCAACTAGTCAGCGAGGTATTTTTACATGCAGGCTAATCCCATTATTTGTCAGGTGTCAGCCCGTGACACTAAGTCATAACTGCTGTGATAACTAATGCTACCAAAGATAACACGTTGGACGCCCTCATCTGGAATGCTGTCTCCATCTCGTGCTCCCGGGACGACATTCATCTCTCACATGAACTGAGCATACCCCACGTACAGGAAGCCCACTCACATTCTGACTCTCACTCATACATATGCATGCATGAGGGGACACACAACCTCATGCACACATGCAGGACAGGGCACTGCCCGCCCATCCTTTGTCTGGCACACAGCAGGGTGGTCATGTGCTCAAGTCAGAGGGTGCCACCAGCCTCCAGCAGTCGTTACATACCCTTTCATTTTAGGGACATTTATCAGTGCCATCTGGTAGTGCTGCTAACAATACATGTGTGTATTTCTGCGGTGCGTTTATGCAGCCACGCGTGCCAGACACAATGAAATCACAGTTTTCACGACAAATGCAGCACTTCATGGCAGTGCTCTGATGTGCCCATATATGGTGCACATGCTTGACCTGTCCTGACTCTTGTTTTTCGCCTCTGCCAAATGCTCACTCTGAGATGAGGTCATCTCTTTTCCTAGCCACGGTAGATTAGGGGATCAAGATATTCACTGGGAATTGCAAAGGCCAAGTATTTGTGGAGCTTGTTTCCACGTCTAGGAAACACAACAGACCCTTGACAACGCTGGCTAGTCCATTCCCTTTGTGTATTGTTTACAATAACCTACTGTTAACAAGCAGCGTAGATGTGCCAGAGACTTGTTTGTTACCGGGTTAATGGACAATTTGGAATAAAAGCTTGGTTAAAAAAATGCAGTTGTGTCTATTTCTGGGTGAGCAATTAGTTTATGTAATGGTCCCATTTTAATATCTTGGGAAATCATCTAGTATGTCAGCCCTGGTTAAGTATTTGGGACTGAGGCAGAATTAAAATGGTGGGACTCTGAGTTATTCTTCTATTTGTATAGCAGCAAATTGCCATCATTACTGCCTGATGTGTCATCATAGTTTGAACTTTACTTTCTAACATCTCTGTGTGCACTCCAGTGACTCTGCAGGCAGATAAGACAATCTTTTCTTAAAGCTAGATACGCTTATGATAGGACAAAGGACCGTCTAATCTGGATAATGATTTCAGTTCTGTATTTCATTATCAGATGACCTGACCAGGTCAAACATGGGGTCCTCTGGTGAATCAGAGAAAATCATCCAACGCTTGAATGATGAGCTTCGAGAGGCCCAGGAGCAAGCTAATACTGAGAAGCACAAATTCATGGAGCTACAAGGTAACAATACAAATGTTTGATGTTAGATTCCCACAAATCACTTGACCGACAATTACAAATGCATGAAATAAATGCCGTCATGTTTTGTAGGTATTCTGCAGGAAGAGAGAAAAGAAAATAAGAAGCAAGCTGATGAATCTGCAAAACAGATAAAACATCTTCAAGGTACATCTTTGTGTGTTGTGAATTAAAAAAGCTTTATTTATCCTACTTGAAATATCAACATTACTAATCTAAACACCGACCATGATTTGGACAGCCCAGCTGCGGCAGCTCCAAGATGAAACAGACATTCTCAGAGAGCAGATAGATGTCACCTCTGGTTCACACGACGAGCTACAGAGCGCACGTGATGAGGTGAAGGCGCTGAAACGTGCCCTGGAGGCAGCCACTACTGAGCGGGACCGTGATGTCGCCATTATCCAGAACAACCTGGCGACCGTCTCGAAGGATCTGGACAAATGGCGTCAGACTGCCAACAAATATGAGCGTGAGATTGAGAACCTTCAGCGTGACCTTCAACAACAGAGCAAGCAGTGGCAGAAAACTGCAGAGATACAAGGTATCAAATGGTCTAAACACACGTAACGATACATAATATGATGATAATAGCTGGTTTAAAGTTTCTATTTGACCTGATTGAAATATGGCTCGTTTGTTTCAAGCATTACGAGACTCAAATGTACAATAGTCTGTTGGAGCTTACAGAAATTATAACCTAGTCTCTAAGGTAATTAAGAAAAGAGCATCTGTTCAGAGAATGTTACATAAAACCTTTTATTTTCACAGCCAGTGAGCTGCAGTCCATGCAGATGGAGTGTAATGGCCTTCAGAAAGAGTGCTCTGTCCTGCGATCTGAAAAACAAGACACAGTGAATAAGCACCAGAAGGAAAGGAGCAGTTTGCAAAGTGAGTGTGCTTCCCTCAGGGCAGAGAAGGAGGAACTCCTCAAGACTCACCAGAAAGAGAAGGGCAACCTGCAGAGTGAGTGCACAGCTCTGCGCTCTGAGAAAGAGGCCGTGCTGCAGAGACAGCAGCAGCTGGAGAAAGACCTTGCCAGGTCAGTGCACGGAGCTACATCACCACGAGCTCAGCTTCACACACCCCACCCCCCCCACCCACACCTTTGTGCTTCCTCAGTCTCATTTGCTTGACTGTATTCCAAGATGTTTCACTGCACAGTTTACCCTTCTCTTCGTGTGATCCTTCACCTTTTGAACTCAGTGTTGTTTTGTTTCTGATAGTTCGCGTGCCCAGAATTCTGAGCTGAGCAACAGCCTCAAAGCCCTGGAGAGATCCCAGCAGGAGTTGGAGAAGAGGCTGGCGACCCTGCAGCTCCAGCATCAGCAGGACAGCACCAAGCTGCAAACCCAACTGGATGAGGCAGACAGCCGCAGCAAGGCTCTGCAGAGAGAGGTACGTTCTCCAAAGACCAGAAAATTAGCCAAAGTGTCAAGCATCTCAGAATCACTCCCAGGAATTAACAGTAGAGCTAAGAATAAACCTGGCATTTACCCCTTGTGTACAGTTGTTGTTACTCAGTCAGTTTCTAATCCTGTGACTAATTTAACAAATACTGCTCCATTATAACCAGTGCAGCTGTCTACATCGCCTGCACTGGTCACTGCCCAAGGTGGCCAAAGTCTTCAAGTCTACATACAAATAAATTATTGTGTATTGATCTGTGAGATATGTGAAAACAGCCCTGAGTGCACAGCAGCACCGTGGCAGAATGGATCCAGTGTAGAAACTGCCTGAGGACTGCAGCTGCTGCTGCTGACACGCTGCTTTACAAGGTGTTACAGTATTTATGAAACTTCCTACATGCACACTCAGCGAAGGGTAGAAGTTCTCTGTTGAGAGCAAATAAAATCACACTGTAATGACGCACAGAACTATAAAATTAGATTAAACCCGGCGTCAAGGATCAAGTATGAATAACCAGTAAGTTCTGATATGATGGCACCTCTCCATGTAGAGTTCGTCACCCTTTATGCTGGTAGTAGTGAAACCATAACACTATTTCTCAATGAGAAAGTTGATAAAAGGGTTAACCCCAGTGCCTAAGACATAGGATCAATCAAACAGACCTATGTGCAACTCCATTTAGGGCTGATTTTCACTTGATAACTACAGGCCCTGATCCTTTATCTGTCTGTCTGGGCCCTTGACTGCTTTTTATCTGGGCATGTAGTGTTTCATGATGTTTAAGTGATTTATTTGCCTGCACACATTATTTGATATTGTATCCTCACTCACTATCAGTTATAATGTAATAAGAGCTTTATCAGACAGTCAGCAGCCTGCAGTCATCTAATCCAAATGTTTTTAACTTGTTCTGGTCATCAGAGAGGATGTTTAAAGGGACAGTTCACCTCAAAATTTTTCTTCTCTTACCCATAGCGCTGTTTATCAGAGTGCTTTGGTGTGAGTTGCCATGTGTTGGAAATATCAGGTGTAGAGATGTCTGCCTTCTTTTGAATACAATGGAGTTAGATGGCACTCGGCTTGAGGTACTCAAATTGCCCCCCCCAAAAAATAAAAAAAATAAAACCACAACAGCAATGTCTCTTTCCAGAAATCATGACCCGGTTACTCAAGATAATCCACAGACCTTGTTGTGAGCAGTTTCATGTAGGAACTATTTTCTTTCTCCAACTGAGTCATTGCACAGAAGGAAGTGTGCATCTACTGCTAGCTCATCTAACACCACAGAGCTAGCTAAGGCTACAGCTCAGCCAAGGAGGACGTCATTAATGTTTACTTCTCAAGCTGTCACAAGCACCAGCCGCTTGTCCATGAGTAGATGTATGCTTCCTTCTGTGTGGTGATACGGTTGGCAGGTGTAGTTCAGTAGAAAGAAAACAGTTCCCACATGAAACTGCTCACAACAAGGTCTGTGGATTATCTTGAGTAACCGGGTTATGATTTCTGGAAAGAGACACTCCTGTTGAGTTTTTAAAATGTGGTTTTTGTTTTTGCGCTTCGAGCACTACAAGCCTAGTGTCATCTAGTTCCAATATATTCGTGAGATGGCAGACATCTCCAACACCGGGCAAGCCACACCAAAACCATTTAGATCGATAAAAAGCACTGCAGGCAAGAGGACAAATATTAATTCTTGATTTTGGGAGTAAACTGTCCCTTTAGGACATTAAGACTAGGATGATTTCCTGAGGTTGAAAAGAGATTTCTTTACTCTGCCTAAAAGTAGGACCAAGTATGTGTCCCTGTGAATTTGTGCCCAGTTAGTACTGATCTTTTGCTCTGAGAAAGCTAATAAATACACGTCCTGAACTCATTACCTACTGTGATTTTCATCGATACCACCCACCCACCCCGGGACACAGACTGCATTAATGGCCTCCTCCACTGGCTCGTAGATACTAAGTAACTCACTAAAGCTGTTTTGAAGTGACTCGCAGCCTCTCTCTTAAAACAAAAGGTTGTGAAACTTAAAGCATCCCACAATCCGAACAGCCCACAGTAAGAGGTTGTTGTTGGCAGTGGCACAATGTTGTATGCTCCCAGTCAGGTTTAACAGGCTGGATGGGGATGGATCAGCCACTGTGACTCTCAGACAGGAGCGGCACTGTTGAATAGCAGAAAGCAGAGATGAAGTCATCCTTAACCACAAGTCATTCATCCCAATGTGGTGTGACTCATTCAGCTTCTAAATAAATGTGGACTAAGTGCTCTCACAGTGCCCTTCGCTCATCCTGTTAGGCCCTGTTGGAGGACAAAGACTGAAAGAAATTGTCAACACCTTGAATCAATCACTGATACTCACATCAGCAACCTTTGGCCGCAGCATGCTCCTTTGTTAGCCAAATATACCATGAACAAACATTTGAATGAAATGAATTTGTCTTGTCATTACTTTAAAGCAGCACTTCACCTCCCAAATTATAACTTGTATATCAGTTACTCACCGTGCGTTACCTTGAATTCGTGAAGAGAAATTTGTTTTTCTCACACGCCTTCACATTAAACGAAGAATCCAAAAAAAGCAAACATTCCTTATGAATTGAATCCAATGGGGACCACTTTAACAGCAGCAAAACTATATCAAAACATCCTTTTAAAAACTCATACAACTGTTTTATATTTATAGTGTTTTATTTGAAAAACTTTATTAAATAAAAATGCATGTGTGTGGGAAGTATTGAGCATACAGCTGGATAAAAGAGACTTTATTATTCTGCACGAGTTGTGGGAGAGTTTTTTAACAAGTGTTTTGAGATAGTTTGTTGTTGTTAAACGTGGTCCCCATTAGGGATGTTCCTGGCAACTAATTTCTCTGGCGACTAAACGAAAATTCTAATTAAGAGTAGTCGAAAGGAAAACACTCAGAAAACAGTCAAAATTTAGCACAATTCATTGTTAAGTATTTATAACATGGTGCTGTCTGATGGCTCTGTAGCTCCCACTAGTGGCGGGCAGCTGCATGACAGTTAAGCGGCCTTGTACGTGAATAAAACACTAATTGGTTTAACCGACTAATATTTCTAGTGTCGTCTAGCAAAGGGGCGGATGTTTAATCGTTTAAATGACTAATCGCGTGTATCCCTAGTCCCCAGTGACCAGGTTTTCCTCACTAATTCAAGGTAACACACGGTGGGTAATTGGCACACAAATGGTCATGTTTCAGGTGAAGTGTTCCTTTAAGTTGAAAATAATAACTTGCTTTACGCAGTATGAGGAGGCTCAGACGGAGCTGTCAGACCTGAAGGAAAAATACGAGAAGACTGAGCAGGAGAAACAGTCGCTTAGGGAGGAGTTTGAGGAGTGCAAAGCCAACATGAAGGACTTACAGGACAAAGGGACAAAGGTGAGTGCTGGTTATTATACACTAACAAAATCACATATAACTGTTTGACAAATAACATATTAAAATGTGCTTAAAGTGTAGAAATAATGATCTGCAATGAAGTTAAAAAAAAAAACAGCACCATAGCTTTGCATAAGAAGCAAACATCTTCAGTTGATTTGGTTTTAGAAGCATGAGCTTTGCTTCAGATTTTGCAACAACAATACAATGAGCATCTGTTTATTTTGTATACCTCCAGGCATAAAACGTGAATCTTTAAAAGGATTCACAAAATATTTTTTATCTCTGCAGCACACCTGCTCCTCTTTACTCATCCGCTGTCTTTTACTGTTGCTTTTAGACATTGACAGCCGTGTGTGACTTTGAGATTTGTGTAAACACCAATTACAAACAGAGACTACTGACTGAAGGGGTTTATTAATAAAGCCACACCCGACTAAAGTATGTCCCGTTGCAGTTGATTACTGTAATATCCCTTCCCTTCTGTAGACATCCCTATTGCTGCCTGTTCAAGCCATAGTCATCGGCCTTATCCTGGCTTTGCTGTATTGGTGCTTCGGCGCATTGTGGTAGTAAGGTACACATTACTCCTGTCAAATCGGCCTACATCTTTCATTCCCATCAGCGTCTTTTAGATCATTGCATGACTTAATCAGGTTTTCCTCATCCCCCAGAATGCTTTCCTTGGGGTGGAAACTCCAAAAATTGACTCCTCAGAGACTCTAACCTCTCTAATCATGCAGTTTCAACATCTGACATCTGTTTGTCTTGTCTGGATGGCTAATGCTTAACAACTGTCTCTCTCAGTCGGCTTGGATGAGTTTATCTTTATCTGAAAGAGCTGTTTTTAACTCGCATTCTCTGTGCACTGCATCGGTTTCGTTGGCAAGCTCCCTCTGTCAAAGCTTTGGCGAGTCCTATGATGATGATGACGATGATGGGCGGTTTCATGTGGTGACGGTCACGTTTCCATTTCTGTGTCACCGCTTGTTTCAGAAACCGTGGATGATCTGGGGGCCTGTGGCTGCTGTGGCTCTAACAGCTGTGACGGCTGCCGTGCTCTTCAGGACCTGAGGGCAACGTGCTCAAACACACACGCACACACACTCATACAGATGAACCCATATTTGTCATCTCTGCACTGAAACTGAGAAATCTGCCCCCTTATCATATCTGCACTATTAATTAGGAGGGCTCATACTTAACACTGTTTAATTTTTAAGATGCTCTATTTTAGATGAGAGATACGTTAATAAAAGAATGTCAGTTTTGTGTGCAAATGAATTAGTTTGTATGCCTATTATTATTTGAAGGAACTCTAGTTGGGTTGTTTCTTTCTGTCTACTCTCATGACTTATAGGATTATCCATTAATGAATGTAAAGATATGCTACACACGTAATTAGCTCTAAATATATATGATGAGGATGATATTTTAGAGGGATCACCTGGAGTTTGACCCTCCCTAAATGTAACACATCTCTGTAACTGTCAGAATAATAAATATTGTCACAATAATGCAGCCCCTAACTGAGTGCATGATGACTGCCCTAGATACATAATACATTGGTTTATAATTGTGGTGGGCACCAGAACCAATGTCAGTGTAAAAATGGGCCATTTTAGGACATTTTAGAAACTTCTGAATAACCGCGGGAAAGTATTTGAACAGACAGAGCAGAGTTTCAAAAAGTGTTTTACATTTATGACCATGGACCGTGGGCATATGCACATGCTTCCTACAGTAACCCTGTGATGGAGAACTGATTTGTTTATCAAATGACACAAGGATTAGCTAGCTACCACACCCTGCAGTCCCTCCGCCTTGCTCCTTGTAGCTGTGAACTGCTTCGCCAGGGAGAGGGCAGGCAGTGACTACTGGGACGGACCCTCATACGGTGGCTGTAGCAACTGGAATTCAGCTTCAGCAGTTACAGCAGGCTGGTGGCCAGTGGCAGGGAGTTGGAGTGGTCCAATCCTAAGCGCTGGCTGAGTTCTAGTTGCTGCAGCTGCTAGCTGAGGGCCCGTCTCTGGAGCTGCTGCCCACTCTCTTCCTGGCCAGGTGGTCTTGAAGTGCTGGGGAGCTAGACTGAGGACACAGTGATTTGAGGCTCTAGCTTAGTGGTTCCCAACTGGTGGGTGGCAGGTCCATACTTAAATACATTTTAAGTACAGTGACTTTCCGGCACAGAGCTTTTACTTTTGAGTGCCGTTTCCTGCTGTAGAGTGAATGATTTATGGAAAAGTACTTGACAAACTAGCTCAGTGACAAAGCCATAGGCAAGTATGACACTGAAAATACTAAACTGTGTGGACCTTGAACCAAAGAGTGAGGAGAAATCTAGACCTCGTTGCTGGACCAGTTAGGAACCATTGCTCTAGCTAATGTTAGCTTCATAAACACAAACTTAAAGCTGCAGCTATGAGCCTTAAGCTCTAGTTAGCAGAAGCTAAACTATTCGAAAAATTTCCTCTCCATCTCTTAAACACTGAGTTTTATTTTGTTCATTGTCAGACTCTCTTTTTGACAAGTCCATCTTTCTTTTTTGGGTTGCCTTCCAGTGTAGGCAGTTGTTGCCGATGTTGGAATAGCAACTTTCTCTGTGGGCCATTGAATCAGGCTTTCACTGAAGGGATGTGCCGTAGAACAGCCACTAGAAACAGTCTTTCATCAGTCTAGACTTTCTAAAGCCCGAGCATGAGAACAGAGCCAAATGAAGATGCAGCAGTCCAGTTTTCTCTCAGTCCACTTAAATTACAATAAGCTCAACATTTATTATGGGATTTTTTTTGCCCAGTGACACCAAAATGAAAGTGCCTACCCTGCTTTAAGTATCCAACTCCTGTTTGTTTGCCTCTGCTTTCCATTTTAGATACAGTTGCTTCCATAGACAGTGAAGGTGATGATGATGATCAAATATCAATTTTGTTTTTATTTCTGCACCAGCTGCTGTTTATTGTGTTATTGCTTTATGAGCCACTCAGATTCAGTATTGCACAGCATTGTTGTGTCAGTGAAACCTCATACAAGGTTAAGTTAGGTGCAGCCATAGACTGTACATAACCTGTTTACATAAGGGAAGTCAGTATTACATAATAACACAGTATAATTTAAATGCATGCTTTTTAGTGTATTGTATCCCATCTTACCAGTAGCCACCACAAGAAACTGTTGTCATATTTAATGTCATGTTTTTGGAAACTTGCACAACACAAATCTGAATATGTAAATACGCCCAAACCTAAATTTGGCATCCATTCAGAGTTTAATCATGTTTATATATTTGCATGCATCATATGATGTTATGGAAAAATCTCAGACTTGATCAGTAGATATTAACCTGCTTTATGATAGTTTGCTCATCTCCCTGTAAATAAGTGCAAAGTCTGTGTTTTGTAAAGAGATGGAAAGATATAGTTTCTTGGGTTTAAAGTTTATGAAAAGCTGCTCCAAAATGTAATAGTGACCTTAATTAAAGATCTTAACCTCATAATTGCACCTTTTATAGTCATTACATAAGCGGGCAGTCACTGAAGCCACCAGGTTTTATGGAGATGAGGTCAGACCTCCTGCTGCTGTAGGCTTTGTTTCCTCTGAGCTCCATCCCGCTGAGCTCACTGCAAACTTGTAGGGGAGAACACTGGGTGCATACAGTGCGTCTGAGGTAAGCTGTTCTCGTGTGTGCAGTCCATTCATACAAGGGGAAAAGAATTATATTTTTGCATTTACCTTCCAGCAAGATAATTTGTTTGATCAGATATTATCTCATATTTCCTGTTTCACCCCCTTCTAATATCTCCCTGTACTCCAGATGGCATTTAAAGAATCTCAGGTGAGCTCAGCTTATGCGTCAGCTAATTAATAATGCACTCTGGAAAAAGAACAGTATACATAGTGGTACAATGCAATGTGTGCAAAGACTTAATCATGATCTACAGTTTGACCTGTGAGACAGAATGACCCTTTTTTTGTCATCTGGAGGTGCTAAACCACAGTAAGATGACCAGGAGGTAATTCACACATCTGGACAGATGAGGCTGGACAGTTGGTAGAAGGTTCTGGACTTTCTGGAGGACGAGAAGCTCAGGATGGTGTCGACATGTGAGTCAAAGAAATCATGTAAACAGTCATCTGCTCCAGAAAATGCCCCATATTTACAATATTTACACCTTGTCATGGTCATATGATTCAGCCAGGTTTGGTGCACAGCAGGAATCACAGTATAGATGTTTAGAGGGTTGAACCATTTTTCATTTCTAGGTTCTTTCTATACATGAAGAATGTAACAGTTATATATTTTGTAAAGGTAAATTGCATCTGGAGCTTTTCTCAAAGGCAGACAGCTTGGGATCATGGGAGTACTACTCAGCTTTGAATATAGTGGTATATAATGTCCTCTGTGGCTCTGAAAGGAGCTTTCAGAGTTTGAAAAAAATACCCCTCATGATGGCATGGTGATATCATCAGGGTTATCTCGTTCAGACTGACTGGAGCCCTGTACGAAAACAAAAATCAAAACAAAACCAAGAAACCCACAGCCCTCCTTAATTTAAATGGAGTCTTTTCGGGTGGGGGTGGTAACGCAGGGGGCAGGGTCAAGGTTGGCTGCAATGTCATCTGACAAGGTGCTGTCCTGGCCAATTATATACATGTAAGAGCACACATTTGGCAGATACTACTACTACTAGTTACTATAGTACCCAGCGGTGCAGTATATAAAACAGTCAGATATTCAACAATAAACGCAATATTAAAAACTGGAATAAAAGACAAATAAAACCAAGTGGATTTAAAAGAAACGTATAAAAATGCTAGCCTTTATAAGTGGGTCTTTCAAGTTTTTTAAAAATGTGGCACAGACTCAGCTGACCTGACAGCAAGAGGAGGAATTCCATAGTGTCTGAGCTAAAACTGTAGTAGGAGCACAGTCCGCCTTTGTTTTAAAGCCTGGACTGTGAGTAATTTGAGAGTATTGGATTATAAATTTGGAAATAAAAGAGGGTGCCATGCCATGGAGGGCTTTAAATGTGATTAGGAGGATGTTGAAATCTTGATTACTCTGTAAAGTGAACGCTGTGTTTCTACTGACTACCTCACATTTGATGCAATGAAAGATAAATAGTTGCTGCCCTGTTTTGGCATCTGATAAGCCTTTAAATGCATCATGGTAGAGATACAGTGCATCTGTTGACATATGTGAAGTTGATGGATCCCATTCCTTTTATGTAAAGAGCAAGAGATCCAGCCGTGCCTTGCATGATGGATACAGCACAGCAAGTTAATTTACCATTCGCTGTATCTGAATTTGCATAATCGTGACTTGACCTCAACTTGATGCGAATGAGATCAAAAACTGTCAAACTAGGCAGCCCTGATCAAAAATAAATCAAGATTCTGTTACTGCATTGGCTATTTTTTTTGGCTCAAATGATTTCGGAAACATATTTTAGTGACTGTTTAGCTGTAAAATGAGAACGTTTGTGACCCAGCTGCCATGTTGGAAACAGTCGAACGACAATCAGGCATTGCTTATCGGCTGGAGAAAGCTTGCCTGATTAAGGTTAAGACGCGTCTTTCCTTGATTTTGCCTGATTTGGTGTATCTCCGCCATAAATCTAACTGGACTTCCGAGAACATATTTCATTGTTTCACCTGTACCTTAAACAAAATGCCCCTACTGACACGTCCCCCTGCAAGGTTTTAACACACGGGTGTTTCAGTCTGCCAGACTACAAATTTACAACAGGAAGACTGGATGTGTGGGGCCTGAAAAAGGTGGGCATTTAGGAGACATAGAGGTGCTAAAGCAGCTGAGTTGCATTACAGGGAATGTAGGAGTGACACATCCTAGGGATTAAAAGTCAGGATATCTCCAGCTCTGCTGCTTTGATTTTCCCCTTTTCGTGATTTTTAATTTGTCTCTTATGAAGCCTACTTCATGGATTTGCAGCATAACATCACAGAAGTTTTATGATCTGAGTTAATGTGACAACTGACTGTGGTGGCCTTCACTCCTGCTGGAAGATTACAGGGTGAAGCACGCCAGTGCAGTTACGCCCTTTGAGCAGGCAGACCACACTGGTGGTAGGTCTGTGGAAGAGGATGCAGTGTATTTCTCAACAGGATGAGAAGCTTGTTGCTAAATTTTTAAATTTCACAACGTCCATGAGGTCATAGCTGCGGAGAAAATCCCTGACCGCATGTGGACATCCCATCATGGCCCACCTGGTCCTCATTTTTGCTTTTGTTAGGCCAGCTCCATTGTTTCTGTTGGCCAGGCTTTGCTGTGTCAAGGCTCCCTCTCAGGATGCAATGTGACGACCAGGATGATGCGGCTAATGTGACGTGAGGCTCAGACGACCTGGGGAATACACTGTGGATGTGACATGTGAGCAGATTGGAGGACGGCCTCTTCGCCCTATATAAACCCAAATATGAGAGTCATTCCCACGCAAGGCGAGCCTCTCAGCAGAGTTGCCGTGTCCATTTTGTTCTGCTCTACTTTGTATGTAGGTCATCTGTAGTGGACCAGAGATGCAGCAGAATGGCAGCTCCACATTAGATGGTATTTTTATGCTGTGATCTTGGGCCCCATATAGCTTCAGCTCACATTGTTAGTGATAAATGTTGAAGTCCTTTTTACACAGTATGAAAATCCTCAGGATTAAATCTGGATACATGCAGACAAATCATACAAATATTTCCCTCATTGTTCAGGAAATGCAACTTATTATGTGCTCATGGTTGTTATACACAACATGTTTTCATGTATAAATATCTGTATCAAATAAATAGGACAGCATATGCAAAAACGGTTGCATGGACTGAAAACCTCAGGGCTCTGATATCTAAGTCAATATCACCTCTGGAGGGCGGTATGTTTAATTATCAGTTCTGTGTCTTGGCTTCAGTCAAGGAAACCTCCTCTAAATGCCTGTGAACAAAGTCTTGGCCTGATTCCCTCACAGCTTCACTGTCAGCTGCAGCAGTGTTGATGACACCTCACACATTGTGGATATCATGACACCCAGTGGTCTGTGCAAAAAACAGCCCTCAGATCTTCACTGTCGACTTCAAACGGGAATGCTCCACAGTCTGCCTCTATCATGACACCCGGTGGTACATTTATGACTTGCCTCAAACGAACAGTGGAGACAGGAAACAGCATCCAGTGACTTATGATGCTGCTTTGTTAAAGTCTGACTGTCAAACACGGTGTGAAACAAGTGAAACGCAAAGACCCTGGCAAGTAATGCACTTTAATTTGGAACTACATATATAGGTCAAGTCAGTTTTATATTTATAGCCCAATATCAGACAATTTGTCTCATGGGACTTTACAATCTGTACAGCATTCTCTGTCATGAGACCAGAATGCTGAGGTTGGCAAGAGCCAGAACCAGATTTGGCCCAAAAAAATATCAGTGTGTAAATGAAGGCTACTCTGCAGTGGGCTAATTATGATCATGAAAGCAAACAAATCTGTCCACACACTATTAAATTGTCTATTTTCCTTCGAGACATATCCTTTTTTGATTTGGAACCTTTAGCTAGTCTAGTTAAGGAAAGACTATTTTGGCCACTGCAATTAAATGTTTTATGTACTTATTTATATTTTATTTAACCAGAAAAACCCCACGAGATTAAAAATCTCTTTATCAAGAGTGCCCTGGCTGAGACAGACAGCAACAAGAGTTACAGACAAACACAGAACAAAACACTAAATAAAAATGTAAAGCTCTAAAACAAGAAATCTCAAACACAAAATAAGATTACTAGAAAGAAAAGCCAAAAAGTGTGAACCACAAAAATGCAAAAAACATTAACTTCACATGATTACAAAGACCAGCTAATACACACTGTGACATTGACATATAGAAGACTGTGCACAAAAATCCTGCAACAGTGCTTTGAAACGACCGAGAGGAACCAGTGAGTGCAACTTTAAGTCCCTCTGCAGAATATTCCACATATAAGGAGCTGCATACATAAATGCTCGCTAATGATTTAGAGGAAAGGTTCCAGACTATAGACGTTTTAAATGCATTTTAGTTGCTGTAATGTTAAAACATTTTTTCAATCCGTTTATACAGCGGTAGGATGTAAGAATCACTTTAGGCCTACAACAAGAAGAGAGTCAAAACTATCATTTACCATATTTGCTCTGATAGCATCCAACATCAGACACTGACAATAAGTAAAACCTGATACCAAAACATGGCCAAAGCATGTAGACCATATTTATAAAGATGAACTTAATACAAAAAAATCTCATGGAAGCATGTGCTGAAAGAAATATCAATCTTTTGGTATCTGAATCTTGACAAGCTATGGAATTATGAAAAGTAAATGTAATTTTGCCACTCTAATTATTATAATTAAACCTCCTCTTGGATATGATCATCACTTGTAGACTGTTAATACACTGTGTTAATGCTTGAGGAGACATTTGTTTCCACTGCAACTTGGCCACTGATCCTATCTTCAATGCTCATTTGTTACACACTGGTATAATCCTTTACTGTTTTGCTTATTCTGTTCATTTTACTGTCTATAGCTACTCTCATGGTGTTAACCGCTGCTGTTTATATTTTGTTTAATTCACAGACGTTATCCCATAAATGGGTATGTTTGTTGACCATGCACTGCCTTGACTCAGTCACAAGCAAAGTCTGGCCTGTTGTACGTTCACTTTAAAAGATTGACCGAATAATGTAGTGGCCCGGTTTCCCCAATGATGAGTAATAATCAATGAGTTTATCCAGAGCAAACATAATCTGCTGGGACTAACTGCACTCCACAGGGATTGTTTTTTAATTTAAAGTATCAGAGATATTTTTACTTTCAACACTTCAACAGCACCTTTAAATAAAGTAAAGTATCTACATGCTGTGAAACTAATCAACAGAGTTACAGCGCTCACGTGAGACAGGAGACAAGGAGGGAGCAAACTCATCTGAAAAGTAAGTCTTTTACAATTTTAAAAGGCTTGTTGTTGCATGGAGAGATGTTTCATGTGTTATTTTGGCGAGTGTTTATTCAACAAAACACTGTACGGACACTGACCCCTCCCCCTACATGTTATGCTCATGAGATGCTGCATGTGTGCCGTATGTGTGTTGATGTGTTTTTGTAGGTGAAATGGCAGCTGAGCTGGACGTGCTGAATCTGATCGTCATTGCGGGAGGAACGCTGGCAATTCCCATCCTGGCCTTTTTTGCGTCCTTCCTCCTCTGGCCCTCAGCACTCATTAAAGTGTATTACTGGTGAGGTCGATAATTGTGCTGTCCTGCTTTTCACTTTATATGATGTAGATTCCCTCTTATGAGCCAGAAATAATAATTCTACCACAATTATTTTACAATAAATTACAAAGTGCTGATGACAAAACATATTTCGAATCCAAGTGCATATCATTTTTAACTGCTTAATATCCAGTTTCTTTTCTTTATTTTTCTATATTAGCTTTTTTCCACACCTTCATTGAAGCTGTATGACATTTATTTTATTTTATTTTATTTGTTATGGCTGCAACATTCCTTCAAATAGAATTATTCTTTAGGTTTTGCGCAATATTTTATCCTCCTATCCCCCAAATATCAGCCAGGCTTTGGACTTGAATCTGTTTGGCTGCACAGGTTGTTTTAAAACACTCACACGCCCATATGTTCATTGAAACATGTTGATGTGCACTTTAATTTTGCCCAGACATGTGACTACTGTATGGGATAAAAAGTGAGCCAATCTTATAAAGGGATTAATAAGACCTTTATGAACACATACTTTATGAGAGGGCATGTCAAGTATTTTTTTTATAAAGCTCAAAATCCCAGATTTGCCTCAACATGAAGCCCTTTAGTGTATCCGAGTCCTAACATAAAGAAAACAGCAGCATGTGCTCATGACATTTGCATCCAAGCCTGTTATCACTTGGCCCAAATTTGAATTCCAGTGCCGTCATGTCTGTGTGTATATCAGCTCAGATGTACCTGCTCCTCTACAGGTACTGGAGGAGGACTCTGGGCTTGCAGCTGCGCTACGCAGACTGCGGTGGTTATCGTTTCTGTTACGCCTACAGAGGAAAGCCCGGGATGAGACCCTCCATTTTAATGCTGCACGGCTTCTCTGCTCACAAAGACACGTGGCTCACTGTGGTCAAGGTCAGGTGGTCTGCAACACTGAACACAACTGTGTGTCATTGTGAACTCATGAGACAGATTTCAAACCTGCCATTTGACATGAAACACAGCTAGATCACAGGCTGTTAAATCTTAATTAATAATTAATTAACAAGAATTTAATGCTATAAATTCAGTTGCTTATAACATTTCAATTGTTACGGCCTGTCTTTGCTCGCAGGCATACATTAATGGTATTTTAATGTATACCTTTCTCTCCTCTGCTGTTACAGTATCTACCAAAACATCTGCACATTGTGTGTGTGGACATGCCTGGTCATGAGGGAACGACACGCACCAACGCAGAGGATTACTCCATCGAGGGGCAGGTCAGAAGGATCCATCAGGTACACTGAAGAGAGAGAAATGAAATGTATCTGGGTGTATTTGTAGGACTTGTCTGGTGCCTAAAATAACTCCACTGATGCTCTGTTCTTGTCTCTATTTCTTCTCAGTTTGTGGAAAGCATTCGCTTAAACAAGAAACCTTTCCATGTGGTTGGGACCTCCATGGGGGGAAATGTAGCCGGGGTTTATGCAGCCTGCTACCCGTCAGAGATCTGTAGTATGACTCTCATTTGTCCAGATGGTCAGTCACTGTGTGTGTGTGTGTATGACATAAGCAACGACCACTTAAATGTTATGTCAGACGCAGAAACCAGTCAATATTTGTCACTTAAAGAGGCTAACTCACATCAGCTGTGGCTCTGCAGGGAAAAAAACCCTGATGATCATAGCAATGTCATCTGGGTTATCTCTGTTAGGACCTGTGTTACAAACTGGGTGCGTAAAGCAGACCTACGATCAGGCCCCCCCCAAAAAAATCAGGCCTGATCCTACATGAACCTGCATAGTTTCTGTCCAGGCTTGACCTGAGCCCGAACTATGGCAGCAGTTTTGGGTCTGAGCCCGATTTAAAAACACAAATTTCCACTGAAATTAAATATTAAAACATTTATTTTTTTGAGCTATAGTTAACTTAAAGTCTTTTGAGTGTGATAACCGACATGTGCCCTCTCCTACTGAATGTTCAGCACAGCCACAAAACTGTCACATACATTAAATACAGATAGTATAACTTTTCTCCTCATCAGTGAGAGGCAGGTGTCAGGATGTGTTGATGGCAACACAGCCCATACATTATTCATGACATTACACAGACTATGAGGTCTGCATTAACAAAATGCTCACAATGTGGAGCGAATCTGATCTGATTCAAGCCCAAGGCAGTTTTTAGAAATTACAGCTTGGCCCTGATCCAGTGGGTCAGATTGGGCTCAATTGGGTCCAGGCTGACAATCGAAGCTTTAGCAAAGACGTGGGCATTTACCCAAGATGGTCCAAATGCAGACCTCACCCAGGTCAGAGGTCACATCCATAAGCTGTATCTGCTTGGGACTTTAAGTAGCATTAAAGGGGAAGTATGCCCATTTTAAATATTCATACATTACTCCTATGACCTAATACACTCAAAAAATATTAGCAAACATGCACAACTCTCTCCCAAATCCATAAGCTACAGCGCTTAAGCTTAAATTTGTGATGTCATAGGGTATGAAGTCTGGAGCTTTTCCACAGACAATGAATTGGGAAAGACGTTATATATGAAACTGTGCACCCAGGGGAGTTTCCTGAGTATATAGGTACATTTTTGTTTCAGCACTGAGAACATTACAACAGAATAAAGCTCATTTGGGTGTAAAATAGAGACAAAATCAGTCTCCCATTCATTTTCTATGGAGCAGCTCCAGACTTTATACTTGATGACATCACAAGTTTGAGACTTACTTCTCTGGTTTATGGCTTTTGGGAGAAAGTAGCTCATGTTCACAAATATTATTTGAGCTTTCCCAGGCCATGGAAATAACATATTGGAATTTTTAATCAAGGTGATGATACCCTTTAATGAAAACTGAAAACATTTTACTCTGTGTGTCTTTTATGGACATTTTTACACAGAAGATACTGTCACTCTCTCAATCTGAGCAAATGAGTATATAAGTATATTTGCCTCTCAAGTCTGGGGAACTGACTCTTTCCCATTGGCTCACAGATCTCATGTTCCCAGAAGTGTAGGATTCAAACTGTTAAAAGTCCAAGTACCTCAGCTTCTGCTGCTTCTATTCTGACCTTTCTTTTTTAAATGTGTCTCCTCAGATTCCCCTAACTTTATGGAGGAGCAATCCTGATTAGCTGGAGTGCCCATTTAATGGATATATTTCCTGCCTACAGTCTGTTGTTTCTGACATTTTGTTTGATCACCAGTTTGTCTTTAAAAGTTGTCACATAATACTGTATTATAAAGAATTACAAGACATGACCTGACACGATCATGATAACACACACACACACACCCTGTTTTACTTCCTTTGCAGCTTGCTCTGTTTGACATTCCAGACAAAATGTGAGCATGCATCATCACTTTCTAATCAGAAAACATTTATTTTATCCTGCAGGGATAAGACACCCATGTGAGACCAAATTTGACAATCATCTGCAGGACCTGGAACACAGCAATTACACTTTAAACATCCCGCTGATCCCCACTACACCCGAGGAGATGGAGAACATGTTCAGACTTTGCTCTCATGTTCGCTTTAAAATCCCTCAGCAGGTCAGGCCCACACTTGAAAATCAAAGCTTTGTGCATTTCACTTTGTGTGCAGGCACAGTGGGTGATAATATTAAGTGTATGTGTTATTTTGCTGCTGTTTATTCACATGCTTTCGTTGTTAGATTCTCCAAGGGTTGGTTGATGTTCGAGAGCCTCACAATTCATTTTACGAAGAAGGTTAGTTCACTTTGGTCTGAATTTTTTTTAAGATTTATCATGTGAGGGGACAGTATGGTAAAAATGTTTCTTTTTTAATCAGTATTTATGGAGATTGTCGGAGAGAAATCAAGATATGCCTTACAGGAGCACTTACATCTGATCACTGCACCTTTACAAGTGATATGGGGCAAACAAGACCAGGTAATGTGTGATGTTCCACTGATACAGTGACTCAGCAAAGCCTGTATGAATACATAAGTGGTTACCTGACAGCTTTTGCTTCTAAACTAATCCTTAAATTCATGTGGCTGTGTACAAACTTGTAACATGAACACAGTGGCTCACCTTTCTTTGGTCGCTTGGGTCTGAATAGAGAAACTTGAGTCACACACCTACACAGACATGATGACTATCCTGTATTTGTCCAGGTGGTGGATGTCTCTGGAGCTACAGTCATTAAAGAGGTGTTACCTGGGTGCAGAGTGGACCTGCTGGATAACTGTGGACACGCTGTGGTGATGGAGAGGCCTTGTCGGACAGCCAAACTCATCCTGGAGTTCATCATCTTGCAGCAAGATGTCAGGGGTGGCACAAAGAAATCCTCCTGAACTAAAGACTTTGATCTTTTCTTACCACTGCAGTGCTTCACGTGTTCCCTGTACGTGACATTCATGTGTAAACAGATGTCTCAGCTTTAAAAAATGTGCACTAATAGGACAGAGAGCAAGGTTTATAGTGTTCCAACATTACTTAGATGATTAACATAACTTGCACTTGATTTGTAAGCTGCGTCATGATAATAAAACTCCCAGTATGTGACTGTGATGTGTGAATGTATTCATGCAGAGGTGCCTGTGGTTGCAGCAGGACCTCCTCCCCTCCTTCACCCTCCTTGTGTGCGCAGTTTTGCTGCAGCCCGGAGCAGAGCACAGCTGCCCGGTACGACCAGCGGCAAACATCACTGACTGCCCGGCTACACCGTGAAAGACCGACCGCAAGCTGCTGTTTCTGAGCGAAAAAAGAGAGGTAGACAAGAAAGTGAGCCGGTAAGGCTTTGTTTTAACGTGTGTGTTACTTCCCGGTTGTCTAATTAAGGTCCCGGCGTCAACCGTAGTAGTAACGGCAGTCAACGTCAACGGCTCGTGCACTGCTAGCTGCGTTAGCTCGCTAGTTAGCAGTTAGCTAGCAGGCTATACGATAAATCTTTTCAGTGTTGTACTCGCAGTGTGTTTAACGCAACATACCTCAGGGCATCCGAGATGGATTCACAACTTTATAGCCTCATTCGTCTTTTAAAGTATATTTAGTTTGCTTGCGACACCAGCTCGTTTGTCAGCTTCCTTAATTTTCAACGCACAGAGTGAAATGCATTGAGGTCGGACGGCTACTTTTAACTCTAACGTTAGCTATCAAACAAACATTAATGTTAGCTTGCTTCGTTAGCATTCACCTTTTGCTGAGGTAGTTAAGCGCACTGTTGTTAAAGAGCGTACAAAATGTAAATTAGTGGGTTTACGTCCATTCATCGGCGCCAGGTTTCACTTTCAATTAAAGTGGAGTGGTGATTTATGTTATTATGCGTGGTAACAGACACATGAGGTTCAAAGTTCATTTTGACATTTTACAGCCTAATTTAGCAGCTGTTCTGGAGCTTTCTATCATGTCTCATTGTCTTCAACAGCAGATTGAGTTTGCCAATTTCCAAGGAAATGCAGATCCTCAGATTTACCGTTTTTTTCTGAGGATTTCAGGACCATGTTGGTTCACTTCCTCCTTTCTCCCTTCAGTGTTAAAGGGGTAGTTTTTTTTTTAAGTGGGGTTGTATGGGTTACTTAACCTTAGCTGGTGTATTGCCTACAGTAGATGGCGTTGGCATGCTCCCAGTTTGGAGAAGCAGGCTGCAGTCTGACATGGAGGCTAAGGTCTTTGGAGGCAATGTACTGCTGTGGATGTGGGTCAGCAGCAAAAAAAAAAGAAAACCCCACTGGGCGAGAAGCAGGGTACACCCTGGACAGGTTAGCAGACTTTCGCAGGGCTAACATATATATACAGCCAATTTAGAGTCACCAATTAACCTGCATGTCTTTGGACTGTGGGAGGAAGCTGGATCACCTGGAGAAAACTCACGCTGACACAGGGAGAACATGCAAACTCTGCACAGAGGGACTCCTCCACCCCTGGGTTCGAACCAGCAACCTTCTTGTTGTGAGGCGACAATGCTAACTACTGTCTACTGCCTAAAAATAATCAACATCATCCATAGTGTTCGCTATATTGAGAGTATTTTCATGGCACTACCTTGCTATCAAGACAGCCTGTTTGATCTGGGAAGCCCTTAACGGCATCTGTTCTCCTTGCATCCTTTCGTCAAAGACACCAGACTCCATTAGTAGTTTTAGCTTGTTGAACACGGGAGCTGCTGGTCTGCAGCTGCTTTGATCAGTTAGCTTATGTTATTGTGTAATTTTGGTGAATCAGAACTAATCCTTTTAAAGTCAGAGTCACATAATACAAATAAAATAACTGTTCGAGGGAGTGGTAGTCCAGCAGCTCCTGTGTTCAGCAGTGTTAACTTTTTCCCTTACTGAAGTGTGGCTCTGAAGAGCGCGATATAACAGCTTAATTTCCCTGCTGGAAATCACTGCCAACGGCAAGGTCAAGCAGTGAAAGTATTCTAAATAAAGTACACTTAAATTGATATTGATTTTTTTTCTTTGTGGGACTTTTTAGGATGGTATAAGAGGTTTTGTTGGTGATCCATTCACAGCAGTAGATTGCTTAGCTTTCATGTCAGACTCTAGCCTGCCTGGATGCCTGGGGGCGTATTGTCCAACATCTACTGCATGTAATATACTGTCTAAGGATAAGCACACCATACTACTTACTTACTATCATTGTATCTGGCAACGTCCCTTTGTATCAATGTACTGGAAAAATATTGCCAAGTAACTTAGCTCAATTTTCCATAAAACAGTTAAGACAGAACCAGGCTTGTTTCTCCTGAATAAAGTAATGGAGCAGCTCTTTTTATCTGCTGGACTGCTGACTTTAATGGGTAAGCGTCTGCTTCTAGTGAGGCTGTGGATCAAACCTACCACAATCAAACCAGATCAAACCAGTCACACAGTGGTACATAGAAACATTTAAGGTTTTTGATTTGGAAAGCTTCAGTGCTACATTAAAGGGTAATGACAACCTCTTTTATAATATTTGGCAACCCTTCCTTAATCATCTTCATGCTGAACTTGTTGGCCTACAGCAGAAAGGGCGTCCATGCTTTGATTTTACAAATCCGTCATCATTTTTTCATTTTCTTTGACATGGTATCAATGTATACAAAAATGTGTATATTGTAATTTACATGCATACTAATTTAACCTGTGCATGGTGTCCTAATGTATTTATTCTCGTGTAATTTGGCAAAAGCTGTGCTGTTTGCATGTTTGTGTAATAAGAACACATCTCAGGAGAAGATGATGTAAAGTTCCTAAACATCTACTGAAATGATCCTTGCAGTGAGGCTGTTTTGTCAACCTAATAATTTAACTGACCTTATGCGACGGAAAATGACATAACACACACATGCTTGGATACAGTAAACTCATTTAATCCACAAAGCGAACACCTCCTTCTAAGTAAACAGGTAGAACACTACTTGGGTAATCCAACAAACACACAGGTACAGACTGCAGGCTCTCGTCTGCACTGGGAACACACGTGATTTGACTGAGTCTACATGATTGTGTCAATCTACCTATCTTTGTTACAGCTCATGTTAATGTGACTGTTTTTTCCACAGGTGAATTTGATTAAGCCAAACCGTATCTGTTCCCTCTCTATTTTGGTTCTGACCAAGTGGGTATTGTTCTACAAATGGATAATGGAGACTGGGGCCATAGGGTAAGAGATGGATAGAAGTCAGACTAGAATAAGAGCAATGTCAGATGTTTGTTTGTGATGGAGAAATGTTAAATTCACTCTGTTGCAGTTTTTTTTTTACATCTAGCATTTAAAACGAATGCAGTCCAATAACTTCACTGCAGTATTTTTATATTTTTACATACATTACATACTCAGCACAATACAGATATTTTTATATTTTTAGATATATTAATACTAGTATTAAACACTGTATCATAATGCAAATATTTTTTATATTTTATATAATTATTTCCATGATTCTTATGTCTACTTTCTTATAAATCTCCAGAGTCCAGATTTCTCCTTAGACATTAGTTCAAGGTCCACACATTCAGCATCATACTTGCATTTGGCTTTACTGTCAAGCTAGTTTTTTGCTCTCTCTGCCAAGTAGCTGTCTGTTTGGTTCGGTTCAATCAAACTCAGATTTGTTTGCCCCCTAAGTGCAGTTCGTTTGGGCAGGTTTGAACACAGCAATCATGCTCAGGTACGCATCAAGACAACTGGACTGAGACCTTCTTGAAGAGGTGGTCTCGTACCAGTTAGAAACGAACTCTGGTGCGTTTCGTTTGGGGTGAGAACGTGTTCCGACCTTGATCCAAACCAGCTGCAGTCACATGACACATTGTTTGGGTTAAACTAGTCTCGCCACCACACAATCAGAGATCTCCGCCTTCTGATAGTCTGGGGACACTCCTTTCTAAAGTGTGTTTAACTCACCGGAGAAAACGGCCGGCAACAAAGCAACACCTGTTGCATTTTTGAAAAGGACACGCCCTCCCGGAAATGTGCGCTCCCCCTTTTCTCGTCCGCAAGGAAACAAACACACAGAGAGCTTGAAAATGGATGCCGAGAGATTTAACTCAGTTTTATCAAACGTGTGCTCAGTCCACAAGATTGTGGAAATGAAGGACTTACAGCGACTTTGTTTAAAACTTTTAACGCAGTCGGACTATGTTTACGAGC